>NC_091060.1:71996414-72315213 GCF_000393655.2 Nicotiana sylvestris
TGTCACAATACTGCAGTTTTCAGCTCAATTTACTGCTCAAAACTATGCCTTCTTCCACTGAAAGGAAGCCAAAGATAGGCAAAAGCATAGAAAGAATGCAGAATATTATGCTGCCCAGATTTAATCTAGGCAAGTACTTTTGGCTAGTAATAACAGGAGCATGCGAGGTGATGGGAGTGTATACTCAACTGGAAATTAACAACACGCAGGAAATACTCCAAATAAGATCAGGCAAAGATATACACATTTAGCACAGAATTAAGGTGTTGGGCAGAGGTTTTTACACTAGAAAATCACACCTGTGCTCGATGTAATACAAATGCAGAAAATGGCTACATATCGAGGCAATACTGTTCAGAGGGATGTATGGAAGATTTGCAAGGAAACAAAGCAAGAATTTCAACATGTACACCATGTAGGACATACTGGGAACACAAGCAGAATAAATTTTCAGGTGTTCCTACATGGATCACACGTGAATCATGGATGAGAATAGGCACAGTCAACACAGTTTCGAGGTGCTGGGCAATGTGTATCACAGCAGATAATCACAACTGTGCTCGTGTTATTTCACAGACAATGGAATGCAGATCATATGTTCAAATAAAGCAACTTCAGTTCAGTAAAACAGTAGTGCACAACTGGTGCAAAAAAAATGCAGGCCAAATAGCAGCTTTTGCAGCAGTAATTCAGTGCTGGAACTATTCAAAATGCTGCCAGGTCTTCAGCAGATAAAAGGGAAGAAAGATGATACAAATTGGTGCAAAAACTGAACAAATCAACAGCTACCAAACAGACCTTCAACTCACAAAATTGACATCTCCTTTATAGATCAATGGTAGCACCAAGAAATACAAGTTTTCAGTCCAAAATATTGATTTAAACCAAGTAACAATGGACACTAAATTCAGCAGCGATACAAGGAAACAGTTCAATATCTCCGAAGAGGATAATCTTCAAAATAAGTATAAGATAATAAACATATGCCCAAGGAATTCAGGAAACAAAACCAAAACTTTTATCTTTTTCTTTTCTGAGTTTATGACTTAACAAATGAAGATAATAACAATGCGTACCTTTTAATAGTTCCAAATCTGTTAACAGTGAAGTTGCAACTCTCCTCAATGATACACTATCTTTCTTCAAATTGATTTTTGAAAATCCTGTAAAATGGATCACAATTCAAAATTAAATTCTACAAAAAATAAATAAAAATTAATTGCAAAAAGTATAAACAAGAATAATCATAAAATATTTTGTAAAAGGGAATTTATCACTCACTCAAAATATTAAAACAACAATAAGTAATATATTTAAAAGTTCAGAATATCTTTTTTTTAGCCATCTGGCTCCATCCAATCCCAATCAGTATCATCAAACGCATTTTCATCTTCCTCTTCTTCTGATGTTTCTATATTTGTATCTTGTGAACATTGTGCATATGATGGAATATCTACGATATCAACAAGTACATCTTCTCTTGACCATCTAACATCAACATCAATTAATCCACTTGAGGAACCAATGTCATCGTTAGGTTCCCTCCAAAATGTGTCTTCTATGTTGGGACAATTCCCTTCCTCTAGATCATACAAATCAATAGGGACCTTTTTCCTTGCAAAATAAACATCTTCCTCAATTGGATCTGCCACATAAAAAACTTGATAAACTTGAGATGCCAACACAAAAGAATCATCTGTACTGCATAATTTATTGAAGTACACCCGAGTTAACCCATAGTCATCTATTTAATTCTGATACCAATCACACCTAAATAGTACAACACTAAAACAACCCCAATAATCAATTTCAATGATATCCTGAATATCTCCATAATAGATAACCTCTCCATCGCTAGGATTTTGGTCCCTAGCACTAGCAAAACTATCCGTTGTTGCCAATAAAGTCACTCCACTATTTTGAGTCTTTCCTGAAGAATCTCGTCCTATGGTATGAAATCGGTATCCATTAATGAAGTATGCAGTATATCTTTTGGCAACAACATTAGGCCCTTTAGCTAGCCACCGTAAATAATCGGGCACTTCAATATTTTTAACTTTTTCTTTGAACCAGTTGCTGAATTCCCGACTATGATTCCTTGCTCTTACCCATGCATTTGATCTAGTATGATTACGCATTAAATTTTTATGTTCCCTGCAATAATGAATATTTTAAATTCAATTATTAGGCCTTCATAAATGGAGCTTAAAGTATCTTATCATAAGAAAATAAATAAAGTTTAAAATATAAATAAATATTATATAATTTATCTTACTTGATAAAATTTTCCACTAGTTCATCTCCAGTATTGAACAGAGCATATCGATGTACTTCATAAGATAACTGTGAATCCATGAGAAAAGTCTTGCCTTTTTTTTTTCTTCTTACCTCCAATTGGATGGCCAATCTTAGGGAATATAGGTGATAAATTTTGAGGGCATTCATCATCCTCAGTTTGGTACCTACTGAATCTAGTTTTCACGCCATCATGTAGGTATCTCGAACAAAAAGTCAAGCACTCTTCGGCTAAAAACCCCTCTGCTATTGACGCTTCTGGACAAGATCGATTACGAACAAATGCCTTCAACTTACATAGGTTCCTCTCAATAGAATACATCCAACGAAGATGTGTCGGACCCCCAAGCTTAATTTCATTCACTAGATGAATAGGCAAATGTGGCATTATATCAAAAAATGTTGGAAGAAAAATCTTTTCAAGTTCACAAGTTATTTCAGCAATTTCAGATTGCATTTATTCAAGATCCCTTCTCATTACAACCTTACTACATATAGCTCTAAAGAAATCGCCCAACCTAATCAAGGTCAACGAAACATTCTTAGGCAATGATTTCCTAACTGCAACCTGGAGTAAATAATGCATTATAAAATGAGCATCATGACTTTTGTACCCTGATATTTTCATCTCCTTCACATGCACATGGTTTGATATATTCGAAGCACACCCTTTTGGCAATTTGGCATTTTTTATAACGGTGCAAAACAAGCTTTTCTCTTCTGGACTAATGGAGAAACAAGCTTGAGCCAAACTTGTTGTTCCATTATCATCTTCTCTTGGTTGTAGCTCCTTTCGTATCCCCATTTCTTGCAAGTCATAGCGAGAACTTACATGATCCTTTGACTTTCTATCTATATGTTTTTCTCAATGTGCATCACATCAAGATTGTGCCTCAATTTGTTATGCGCCCAATATGGCAATTCCAAAAAAATAGATCTCTTTTTCCGCGGATTCTTGTTGTTACGAAGCCTTTTCTTTTTTCCCTTTTCAAAAACATTATTGAATTCAAGTAATTCTTCAAATACTTCTACACCCGATAAAGAAGTAGGTGCAGGTCTATGCTCCTCCTTACCATCAAATGACCTCTTATCTTTTCGGAATGGATGATCAGGAGGCAAAAATTTTCGATGGCCCGAGTAACACATCTTATGACTATGTTTAAGATATTGAGAGCATGTGTCGTAATTACAAATGGGGCATGCCAATCTACTTTTTGTGCTCCGTCCTGAAAGCATTGCTAATGCTGGAAAATCACTAATTGTCCACAATAAAGCTGCACGCATTTGAAATGTTTGGTTTGTATCAGCATCATATGTTTCTATCCCAACTTCCCATAGTTCCTTCAGTTCTGCAATTAGTGGTTGTAGGTACACATCAATATCATTTCCTGGAGATGATGGACCTGGAATGATCATTGACAACATAATATATTCCGGCTTCATGCAAATCCACGGCGATAAATTATAGTTCATCAACACAACAGGCCATGTACTATGAGAAATGCTCATGGTTCTAAATGGATTAAAACCATCGCTTGAAAGACCCAGCCTAACATTACGTGATTCTCTAGCAAAGTTCGGGTGCAAGGAATCAAAATCCTTCCAAGCTTCTCCATCAGCCGGATGCCTTAAATTTCCATCATTGGGTCGTTCATTAGCATGCCATTTCATTGCAATAGCTGTTTCAGGACACATGAACATCCTTTGAAGCCTAGGCTTTAAGGGAAAGTACCTTAAAACCTTTGCAGGGATATTAGAACTTGCATTAGTACTCTTCCATCTTGAAGTCCCACAAACAGAACAATTATCAGCCTTCACATTGTCATTCCAAAATAACATGCAATCATTAGGGCATGCATGTATTTTTTCATAATGAAGACCCAAATCTCTTATCATGTTTCTAGCCTTGTTAAACGACTCTGGTAGTTGAGCAAAGGGAAATGCCTCTTTTATCAAGTCCAGCATGTCTGAAAATGCTACATTACTCTACCCATGCAAGGATTTAAGCAAGTATAGCCGAATGGTGAAACTTAGTTTAGTAAAATTTTCACACCCAGGATATAACTCTTGTTTTCCCTCATCAAACAATCTAAAAAATCTCTTTGCATCTTCAGATAGTCCCTCTTTCACTCCTTCTTCATGCCTTGACTCACCCTCTATATTTCTAAATGTATCATGAAGTAGTCCGTCAATATCGTCACGCATGTCAAAATCATCATCATCATTGCATGGATTAGGTGGATTTGCCGAGGAAAATCCTTCCCCATGGAAAACCCATTTGGTATAACCAGCAACAAACCCATTTACTACCAAGTGATCCTCCACCACATTTCTATAATGCCAATTGCGATTCATGCACTTTTTGCAAGGACATAATATTTCATTTACCTGGGAAGCTCGTTCAAATGCCTTATCAAGAAAAGTATTTACTCCACGAATATACTCATCCGTCCATCTTAGGAGATTCATCCAACTTTTATCTCCATAATCCATTTAATTCCTATAAGATATTAGTAAATCACCAAAATTAAGATTTATGTTAAGCTAAGTTACAAAAAAATTAAAGAGAACTAATGTTATCAAATAAACCATGACCAAGTACTCTGTTAATCTAGGATTCAAGGATGGCGATTTAGTTCTCATCAATATATGTAACCTTTAAATCTTTACAAACTATAAGTATTCTACAAGCAAATAAGATCCTTTCACTGTAATGCATATGCATATAAGGGGTTTAACCAATAAACCACTTTTACAGATATAAAAAATGATCTGAACAAACAAGATCTCAATTTAAATTACACAAATAATTTCCTGCTCACTTTTTCTATAAGTAGCAACATATAGATATAGCAATTAGAGTGTGTTTTTTGAAAGTAGGATGTAGAAGTTTGGTATGTTTCTTTACTGAGGCCCATCTATGTATGAAGTTCTCTCACAAACATATACCTAGCTTTTACAAACAAATAAATTGACTTACCATCAAACAATTTAAACCTACATCTAGAATAAAAGTGAATATTTTTCATAAACTAAATACAAGTAACGATCTAATAAAATAGAAGCAGATACTCCCTACATCCCAATTTTAAATCAGACGACACCGTGCACTTCTATGTACTTAATAAGTACCAGCACCTGATTAGAACCTTTCAATTTCCCTCTTCTTTTTTCCTAATATGTGATGGTGCTATTATTGACGAACACAAGAGCAGAAGAGTAAGGGGAAAAACATGATACATATTTGAACAAACACATTGAACAAAAGTTTGGAATATATTATCTCTTCTAAAATATTCAAACATTGCTATCATGGAACACACATCTACAAGAGAAAAAGAAGGCTGAAAAATTTCACTAGTACCTGAGTTTGCACCAAATTAATCAAAAAACAATACATGTATCTTTTATATTCACTAATTAATTAATGTATCTTTTTACCAATATATTATTAAACTATAGTAGTTTTTTTTAAGAGAAAGAATACAAAGCTGCAGCAAAACATGAGCAGATCTAAAAAGGGGCAGTTTTTTTTCCTTCTATGCAAGCATCATATATTTAGTTTATTGCAACAAAATAGAACTAACAGATACATTCTTATCTTGATCCACATGAACCACATAAGTTAAAAGCAGTAAATAATGAAACCCTTTTATCCTGTACCTAAAAAATGGAAAATGATTCCTTTTTGTTTTGAAAGAACAAACGATTCAAAGCCTAGCATACCAGTTTCGGTTCAAATCATAAATCTAAAGCAGCATATACACCACTGATACCCAAAAGACTAAAGAATAAAGACAACCAATATATCTAAATAAGAAAATAAGAACTTACAACTTCTTCAGCTAGCGATTTCTCACAGTGTGCCTTTTGGAAAAATAATTTCTCACGATTGAAGCTAACTGAGAAACTAATTATGTGAACACGGTCAAGGAATCGATCTTTTCCGGAGAACCTGCCAACAGAAAACTCGCTTCTAATTGTAGTTACTGAATAAATTAAAGACTCTCATAAAGAAAATGCATATAAAATTAAAATAAAAAAGTAAGACCACCAATTTGTGTGCATGCAAACAAAAATCACAAAGAAAATTGAAAATCTGAAACTAGCCAAAAATAGGGAAACTTACGCTGATGGTAGAAAGAGATCCCAACCTTTTTGTCTCTGCGAATACACTTTGCAAAATCTCAACTATTGATTTCTAACTGATTTTGAGACCCCATGATTCTGCTACTTTGTGAATCTATTGGGTATTTAATTTTACAAAGCTAAATTCCACCCATAGCTAAGAACCCTCATTGCAGTGTTTATGTTACAAATTTGGATGAGAGAGAGAGTGAGAGAGAGAGAGCAAAATTGGGAGATGAAATTGCGAAATAATTAGCGTGAGTTAGGGAGAGAGGAAGTGGGTTTAGGGTCTGATAGAGTACAGGTTGTTTAGGGAATGAAAAAGCTGATATTTTATATTTTCAATAAGAAATAAGAGTAAAAAAATATTAAGGAAAAGATTTTGGCTGGTTTGGCAAAAACGAAGAGGGAAAATAAGGAGGGAACCCATAACCGTCCCTATAGGTAATTTTCCCCAACACCGTGCCAATAGATACAAATATTGCAACGTTTGTAACAACCGTTGCTACAGTAAGATCTATGGCAACGGTTCCTGTACAATGGCAACGGGTAGATTATTAAAGAGTAGCGAAATCATCCAGCCCTTTTGGCAACGGTTTTAACCGTTGCTATATATAGTGTATGGCAACGGTTCTGTTACCGTTACATAAATGTTCGTTGCCACAGGCCCTATTTCTAGTAGTGTCCCAAGTTCGAGATGTTTGACGGTACAGGTGATCTCATGGTTCATCTGAGGACCTATTGTGACAAGCTTGTCGGGGTCGGGAAAGATGAAAAGATCCGAATGAAACTCTTTATAAGGAGTGTTACTGGAGATGCTTTGTCCTGGTACATTAGCCAAGATCCCAAGAAATGGTCCAATTGGGTGAGTATGACATCGGATCTCATAGACCGGCTCATGTTCAATACAGAGAATGCACCAGATGTTTTCTACATCCAAAATCTTAAGAAGAAATACACCGAAACCTTTCATGAGTATGCTATTCGTTGGAGGTCGGAAGTAGCCAAGGTCAGGCTATCTTTGGATGAGTAACAGATGAACAAGTTCTTCGTCAGAGCACAGGATCCGCAGTATTATGAAAGATTGTTGGTTATTGAAAACCATAAATTCTCCGATATCATCAAGCTTGGAGAAAGAATCGAGGAAGGTAAAAGCGGGATGGTAACGAATTTTGAGGCATTACAGGCCACCAATAAGGCATTACAATCGGGCGGCATATCAAAGAAAAGAGACATCAGGGCAGTAATGGTAGCTCAAGGCCCGAAATCTCCACTTACATATCAGACACCTACACCTACATATCAGACACCTCCACCCACATATCAAGCACCACCACCCATATATCAACCTTCATCTTCCAGATATTCCCAATCAGCCACTGTCCATCACATCTATAACCCAACCATCTCATTTCCAGTCACCACCAACTCGCCAAAATTATCCAAGACCAAGACCCAATTTTGACCGTAAGCCACCTAGACAATACACCGCCATTGCTGAACCAATTGACCCGTTGTATGAGAGGTTGAAAGCCACTGGTTATGTCACCCCCATTCCTGCTGTGGCATTAGAGAATCCATCCCAATGGATTAATCCAAACAAAACTTGTGTGTACCATTCCAGTATGAAGGGGCACACCACTGATGAGTGCTGAACATTGAAAGATAAGATCCAGATGCTAATTGAAAACAAGGTCATACATGCAAAGGAAGTTGCACCCAATGTCCGCAACAACCCTCTCCCTGATCATAGAGGTGGTGGGGTACATGTGGTAGAGACGAACGAAGAATGGGACCCTGAGGGGTCGATTGGGCTTATTCGGGAGGGCAATGACTTTAAACCCTTGGTCACACTTACTCCTATTGTAGTATCTGTCACCAATCGAGGTTAAGGTAGCTACATCAGTTCCATTTGAGGTAGAGGTGGCTCCGTCTACGGACACCCCTGCTCCATTTGAAGTAGAAGTGGTCATACCTTTTACAGTGACAGTATCAACCACACCTCCTTTCCACTCAAAAGCAATACCTTAGGATTACGTTGCCGAGGCTCGGCGAAAAGGGAAGACAAAGTTAGAAGAATTCGATGTTGCACAGGGAATGACCAGGACTGGAAGAGTCTATATACCTGAACACTTGGAAGGACCAAGTAAGGATGCCACTACCAGGCAGCATGTCATTGAAACAGGGCCAGATGACCTGTGGAGGAAAGTACAAGCAAAGGAGTATTTCGTTATTGACCATTTGACCAAAACCCCAGCTCAGATATCCATCATGTCACTGCTGCAAAATTCAGAGGCGCATAAGAATGCTTTAATGAAGGTGTTGAGTGAAGCTTATGTACCCAAAAACATCACCAACGGAGAGATGGCCAATATGGTAGGGCAGGTACTGGAAAGTCATAAGATCATCTTCCACGAAGATGAGCTACCACCTGAGGGGTTGAATCACAATCGAACATTGCATATACGGTGCAATTTGAAGACAAATTCATTGCCAGGGTCTTGGTTGACGGAGGCTCAAGCCTTAATATTTGTCCATTGGACACTTTGAAAAGACTGGACAAAGGTTTTCATGAAATACGGACAGGAAGTATGAATGTGAAAGCTTTCGATGGGTCTCAAAGGGCCACGATCGGGGAAATTAACCTTTTCTTACAGATGGGGCCAACTTGGTTCGACGTCGAGTTTCAGGTGCTCGACATACCGGCCTCATACAATCTTTTGTTGGGCCGACCATGGATCCATGCCGCTGGGGCTGTAACATCCACACTACATCAAGCCATGAAATTTGAATAGAATCATTAAGAGGTGATCATTCACGGAGATGGGAGTAACCCCATTTACACCAGTCAAACCATCCCGGTTATTGGAAATACAAAGAAGGCTAGGAGGGGAAACCTATCATCACATTGAACGTGTCAATACTATCGAAAAACACAAATGGTGTAGCAGTAAAATAGAGAGCATACCGGCATGGTCTGGGTATGAACCCGACAAAGGGCTGGGGAAGAATCTCTAGGGTATCACTAAACCAATACGGCTGAAGGGTCATGGTACTACCTTTGGGCTCGGATATCAGTACACATGGCAAGAATACAACAATTGGTCGCCTCTATGGCACGGACCGTATTACCCTCTCGAGTAACCAATGCCACATCTGGATCAAGCTTTTCACCAAGCTGATATAATATGGGGAACTGCAGAAGAGGAGGCATTAGCTGGGGTGAATAATCTGCTCTTGGAAGAGGAAGACATGGAGTGCAGTGCCATAATTGAGGAGGAGGAGGAAGAAGGCCTTACTATTCAGACTGTGAAGAAGGGAGCTGTTCTCAAAAACTGGACCGCCACACCGTTTCGGGTCCGCCGAGTCCCTGGGTAGCTTGGCAGATTTATTTCTATAGCCATTCTAGGCATTTAAGATTTTCAATAATTTTGATTTAAAGATTTACTTGTTTCAAAATAAATGCTCGATTCATCACGCCGCCGCACTTGTCTGGATATTGTTTAATTTTAATCAAATGCATTTGCTCTTTATTATTCATTACTATTTTCTATATTTTTTCTTTCTACAGTGTTATTATTACTTTTCCTGATGAACCGGTGACTGTGACATATAATGCGGCAATGCAACATGAGAATAGTGATTCAGATGAAGAAGATGAGATACCCGAGGAAGTTGTCAGGGAAGTTGAAAACTTTGAGAATAAGCCTAAGTCCAATCTGGACGAAACCGAAGAAGTAAACTTGGGGGACGCCTCAACTATATCAGTTGCTTCATAGCACAGTCCACAGTCATATGTGAACCTATCTTCAAGATGCTGAGAAAAGATACCGAGACAAGTTGGACCGAGGATTGTCAGAAAGCCTTTGACAAAATCAAGGAGTATCTGTCCACGCCACCAGTTTTAGTCCCGCCAGAGCCGGGATGACCTTTGCTACTCAATCTATATGTATTGGATGGAGCTTTCAGATGTGTTTTGGGACAACATGACAAGATAGTGAGAAAAGATCAAGCCATATACTACTTGAGTAAGAAGTTCACACCTTATAAAGTACAATATTATCTGCTGGAACGCACTTGTTGTGCTTTGACCTGGACGGCCCGGAAGTTGAGGCATTATTTCTGTGCCTATACCACATATCTCATATCCAGGATGGACCCATTGGAGTATATATTTCAGAAACCCATGCAACTAAAAATTTAGCCAAGTGGCAGATACTGTTGAGCGAGTTCGATTCATCTATGTAACTCAAAAGGCAGTTAAAGGGCAAGCATTAGCAGATCATTGAAAAAGTATTTTCTTGATGAATAAGTGTCGTTCGTAGGGGAAGACATTAACGAAGCATACGGTGGCTGGAGGATGTTCTTTGACAGAGCTGCAAATTTCAAATGAGTGGGAATTGGAGCAGTTTTGGTATCAGAAACAGGTCAACATTATCCGGTATCTGCTAAACTCATATTTCCCTCCACTAACAACATGGTGAAATATGAATCTTTCATACTAGGACTCAACATGACAGTCGACATGAATATTCAGGATCTGCTGGTAATCGGTGATTCATATTTGCTTGTGCACCAGGTACATGAGAGTGGGCCACCAAGAATTCCAAGATATTGCCATATTTATACCATGTATAGGAATTGAGAAAGAGGTTTATGAATATAGAGTTTCGACATGTACCCAGATTCAGAATGAGTTTGCCGATGCATTGACTACCTTGTCATCTATGATACAATATCCAGATAAGAATTTCATTGATCCCATCCCAGTAAAAATCCATAATCAGCCGGCATATTGTGCTCATGTTGAAGAAGAAATAGATGGAAAACCTTGGTTCCACGACATCAAGGAGTATTTGGCGAAAGGAGAGTATCCGGAGCATGCAAACCACACTCAGAAATGCACGCTCCAGAGATTGGCCAATCACTTCTTCCACAGCGGAGGAAATCTGTACAGAAGAACTTCTGATTTGGGATTGCTAAGATGTATTGACGCAAAAGAAGCTTCTAAACTACTTTAGGACGTACATGCTTGAACCTGTGGCCCGCACATGAATGGTTTTATCTTGGCTAAGAAGATACTTAGGGCCGGTTACTTTTGGATGACCATGGAGACAGATTGTGTCCAGTACGTTCGCAAATGTTACCAATGCCAAGTGCATGCCGATATGATAAAAGTACCGCCAAACAAGCTCAATTTAACAAGCTCACCTTGGACATTCGCCGCTTGTGGAATGGACGTCATTGGTCCAATTGAGCCCACTGCTTCAAACGGGCACAGGTTTATTCTAGTAGCCATTGATTACTTCACAAAATGGGTAGAGGCTGCATCTTACAAAGTTGTAACCAAGAAAGTCATCACAGATTTTGTCAAAGATCGTATTGTTTGCCGATTCGAAGTTCCCGAGTCCATTATTACTGATAATGCTGCCAATCTCAATAGTAATCTGAAGAAAGCCATGTGTGAAACTTTCAAAATCAAGCACAAGAATTCCACAACCTAGAGACCTCAGATGAATGGAGTTGTAGAAGCTGCTAACAAAAACATCAAGAAAATACTAAGGAAGATGGTAGAAAACCACAAACAATGTCACGAGAAGCTACCTTTTGCTTTGTTGGGATACCACACTACAGTTCGCACATCAACCAGAGCAACCTCTTACATGCTGGTTTATGGTACCGAGGTTGTCATCCCAGCCGAGGTAGAGATTCTTTCTTTAAGAATCATACAGGAAGCCGAACTCAGCGATGTAGAATGGATAAGGAGTCGCTATGAACAATTGGCCCTCATAGATGGAAAAAGGATGAACGCAGTATGTCACGGTCAACTTTATCAGAACAGAATGTCTAGAGCTTTCAACAAAAGGGTCAAACCAAGGCAATTTGCACCAGGACAGCTGGTACTGAAGAAGATCTTCCCACATCAAGATGAAGCCAAAGGGAAATTCTCTCTGGCAAGGCCCGTACATGGTTCACAGGGTGCTAACAGGAGGAGCACTCATACTCGCAGAAATAGACGGGGAAATCTATCCAAAACCAATCAATTCAGACGCAGTCAAGAGATACTATGCTTAGACCATTTACATTTCGTCATTTGATGTAATTGAGAGGGGATATGTATGCAGCCTTATAGGTTCGGTCATATCATAATAAAATTTCCATTTCCCCCAAGATTAGACACTGGGCAAAATTTTGAGGAGGACCCTTAAAATTCTAGAGCAAGTCTCGCCAACGCCAACATATGTCAGACAGTCAGAAATCGGTTAAAGAACTGGGGCAGAATTTTGAGAAGGATTCTCAAAATTCCGAAGAAGGTTCAACAAGGCTCATTACCTACAAACAGCCGAAGGATCATCTACCAAAGTGGGGCAGAATTTTGAGGAGGACCCTCAAAATTCTAACATGAGGAAGCTGCAATGTCTCTGAAATGTGTTACAGTCACTAGTTAATCTAAAACTCACTTGATATATCCATATGACTCTATTTTTTATCAATAATTGCATATTTTCAAAAACTTTATTTCCATAACAGTCAGGTGTTACCCAGGGAAACTCAAAAAAGGCCCCCAGAACGGAGCAAAGTAAGGCCAATGGACGGAAGCACGAACTAACCTCCCCTCACAAAACTTACAATTTTTCTTTGAATGCAGGCACATCTGGCACAACGATAACATCTGCAAATATATACACGTAGCAAGATCACTATCAATCAGGCCACTAGACACTAAACGTATCCCCAGCTAAGAAACATTCTACTCTTGTTTGCTATCTACTTTTTGCATGAGGCTAATCCTTGCCTCCACATCTTTGCATGAGGCTAATCCCTGCCTTCATATCTGCATGAGGCTAATCCCTGCCTCCATATCTGCATGAGGTTAATCCCTGTCTCCATACTGCATGAGGCTAATCCTTGCCTCCATATTTGCATGAGGCTAATCCCTGCCTTCATATATGCATGAGGCTAATCCTTGCCTCCCCATTTGCATGAGGCTAATCCCTTCCTCTCATACTGCATGAGGCTAATCCTTGCCTCCATATTTGCATGAGGCTAATCCTTGTCTCCATATATGCATGAGGTTAATCCTTGCCTCCGTACTTGCATGAGGCTAATCCTTGCCTCCCCATTTGTATGAGGCTAATCCCTTCCTCCCATACTGCATGAGGCTAATCCTTGCCTCCATATTTGCATGAGGCTAATCCATGTCTCCATATATGCATGAGGCTAATCCATGCCTCCCTACCTGTATGAGGCTAATCCCTGCCTCCCTACCTGCATGAGGCTAATCCATGCCTCCATACCTGCACGAGGCTAATCCCTGCCTCCATACCTACAAGAGGCTAATCCTTGCCTCCATATTTGCATGAGGCTAATCCCTGCCTCCATATTTGCATGAGGCTAATCCCTGCCTCCATACCTGCATAAGGCTAATCCCTGTCTCCATATCTACATGAGGCTAATCCTTGCCTCCATATCTGCATGAGGGTAATCCTTTCCTCTATATTGCATGAGGTTAATCCCTGCCTCCACATTGGCATGGGACTAAGCATTGTCCCTCTTTGCATAAATATTGCTCTATTTCTAGTACTATCTATTTGCTTTTCAATCGGGCTAAGCTCTGCTATCCATTTCACAAGACTAAGCCTTGTCTTGTTAACATCATATTATTGCATCTCATGGGCTGAAATATCTCCAACCTATCAAAAGGCGTCATAAAAGGCATCATCCTCATAGCCAGAAGACACCGTGCCATGGCCTGAGGATCTCTCAAATTTGCACATCATTATTCAAAGGCGTCATAGTTTGGAGGCACCATCTTCATGGCCCGAGAACACCATTTCATGGCCTATGAATCCCTCACTAAAATATTCATGGCCTAGGACATCATGGTCTGAGGACGTCATCCTTAACCATCCGAAGACAACTTTCATGGTCCAAAGGGAATGTGCATCATGTTTAAATTTTAACACAAATACATGTTCGTAGCATCTCTTTATCTACAGGTGACCAGCAAGCAACCGCTACCCTATCAAGAGCAACCTCGCTCCAGTTCCTTCAACTATCTCAAACCTAGACCGTTCACCAAAACCATTCTTGCATCCACTCCAAAATCTCGTGTCCGTTCTTGTAATGACTTCATCGGTATATTCCACCAATGAATCCAAAACTACACGTGGCCTGATTCCTGTAAAACCAGAGATATATAGGTAACTCAAGTCCAGAGTCCAGCCTCTATCTTTCAAAAACACCCCATTCAGTCAAATTGGTCATCATTTCTTTACCTGGAAACTCTTTCATCCTTCCCAGGTAAAGAGGGGCAGTTGTTGATACCTAATTTTTTCTCATATATTTTTTAATACATATATATACTTTCAAAATAGCATATATGCAGTTATAAGCATGCATAAGCATTTTTATAATTTTTCTATAATTTTAAAAAGCTCCAAATCAATTTATTTCTTCTTTTTTCATATATAAAATATCCTATAATTATCCTTCATATCCTTTTGTGGTGATTTAGCCATTTAAATTCATTATTTATGCCAACATAGTATTTAAATATTTTTAGTGTATTTTTTATAATTATATTTACATTTTTAGGCTAAATTGTACATCTTTGCAATAATAGCCCATACTAATGCATAATTACATTATTGATGCATAAAATGGTCTTTTATATTTTTAAAATGTTATTTTTTCGGCCCCAGGGGAGTTTATTCGACCTAACTTTTTTAAATCATTTTAGTACACGAAATATTTTTTGGAACTCATTTTTTATTTTTTATAAATTATGTAGTTAGTAAAAGTGGCTATTTAAAATCTGGCCTATTTTTATTTCAATTTTGGTTCTAATTCAACCCAACATCAGCCCAATTTCAATTTAAACTTACCCGGCCCAAACCCTAACACCCGATCCGGTCCCAAACCCTTTTAATCTCGGCCGTTGATCATAGAGATCAACAGCCACAATCAGCCCCTTCCTTTTCTAGTCCCAAACGACCCCCCCAAACCCTTTTATTTCCCACCGTTTGCCGCACTGAAATCCTCTCCTCTCTCAAATGCTCTCAAACCTAACCTTAATCGGACCTCGTCGTTACTCATCTATGGCTATCTATGGTGGTTCCTCACCACCCCCTAGGCCTCTAGTAGCCTCTCTTGTACTGGTATCACCATCTTCAGGGTTCTCAAGGCGCCATGGTAATTTTGCTTGCATCTATGACCATTTCTCGCTTATTTCAGGTTGTCCTGGTTTGATTCAAAGTGAGATATTCCTATATCTATGGGTTTCTAGGTTTGATTCTTTATTTCTGTGATTGTTCTTCTCGAAACCCTAATTTCTTTCTTCTGAACTTCTTAGATCTATATAGATCTGAGATGGTTTAGACCTATTTAATATGAGTTTTACAAGAGCCTTTTGGTTTTTACAAGAATCGTGTGATTTTCGAATAATTTTTCATTTTCTTTCAAACTAGGGTTTTCGGAAATTTCTTTTCCAAAATGTTTAATGATATTTGAATGTTTGATCTTCTGCATCTTATGTGTTTTGACTGATTTCGTAAGTTTGCTACAACCTTAACTCGTTTATACTAAAAGCCCTAATTTTTGACATTTTTGTTTGGTTTCTGAGTACTTGTGTATTGACTGTGTTCTTGCCTTGGTTCTTGTGATTTCTCTTTAGCCATTTGAATGTCTCGTGATTTTCTTATCCGAATATGCCTCTACTAAGTTTCTTAGTTCAACTCTTTTACTGATTTTATATATTTGTGTTCATTTTGACTATTCATGTTAAGACCTATATTTTTCTCCTTAAATCAGTGTCATTTTCTTGATTTACCAATTTGTTTTGTGTCGAATCCTGACTATTTATTTCTTACCTTATTTTGTCTGCGAAACTTGCTGACTCTTTACGTGATTTTCTCTTTGATTGAACCCTTGATTATTCTAAAGTTCTTATTTCCTGGTTTGATTTGAACTTTTTTCCTTAACAAAACTTTTGATTCTTACCTCTCTACTCGGTATGATTGAACTTCTTGCCTTAATTAGTTTTCCCTTGCCTTATTTATTATTTTGCTGATTCTTACTTACTGTTTCCTTGACTGAAACTCTTGTTCATTCACCTCTAATTACCTACTCTGTACTTAAGCCGTACTCGATTTCCTTCCTTATGTATCTGTCCTGCTTTTACCATTGATTGATTATCCCTTGATTAAAGGGAAGACTTACTGATTTTACATGTGAATGATTCCATGAATTTTTCTAATTGCTACTTAATTGATCTCTTACCTTATTTTGTTAAGCTTTTGATTACTATATAAACTCCCTCTTATTTAACTTCTGAACGACGGACAATAGTTCAGAAACTATCACTTTACATTCTAAAAGGCTCTCTATTTTCTCTCATTGCTACTTGTGATCCCTGTTATTCTAGCCGGCTGCAAGCCAAAGTTGGGAATTGCACAATACCTTTCTCACATCTTGTGTTTTTCATTCTCTAACTAGGTATGCTTCTAATTATTTTTTAAGAATCAAAATCTATGTGTTTACTTACTACTTTAGTTCATGTGGCCTGATGTCCATGCTTGCTTATGTTTACTGCTCACCCAGCTCAAATCTATGATCAACATGTTTCCACTTTGCTTGCTTGCTTGTTGTCTTGTTTGACAAATCTAAATATGTAACTAGGCCTGTTTGACTAAGTACTATTTTTTCCTAAACTCTGCTTCTATGTAAATAGCATGCCTACACTTGTCAGCACTTACCTAGCATGTCCATTAAATCTTTGTTTGTTGTGCCTCACTCCTGCTAAGTTAATTACTCTCCCTAGAATGGCTTCAACATGTTTCTATTGTGATCTTCGCTGCATGACTTGCATTATACCTACTAGTTTTATACAATCCCCTCAAAACTCTATGTATCCTGCTGATTGTGTGCTCCATTAAGGTGTACTCTCTATGTTCCCAATCCCTCTTTCTTTGTGTGACAACTGCTTGCCAAAGTTACTTCCTAAAGTTTGTTTGTTCTCTCTCTTGTGTTTTGATTGCAAAATTATTTCTTTACATTTTCCCTCAAACTATTTTATCACTAATGGTTTTTAGAAGTTCTTTTCAGTCCTAAAACCTTTCTATTAAACTCTTTCAAACTATCATGCACTTCTATTTACTCTTAGAATACTAGGTCCTGCCCCTCTGATATGTGTACTGCCTTGAGATCTTTTTGAACTCTGGCATGTCAGGGCTGTCAGTTTCACACTGCACCTAAATCTGTTATTATTTGAGAAAGGTCTAGGTGTGAGAACTGTCCGGGATCCTTGAGGTCCTTAGGGAACTCTGACACACCTAGACATAGAATTGGCTATGAACTTTGGACGTTTGAGGCTACTGGAGGCTTGGAAATCATTTGGGCCTACTTCAGGCTCCTTATAGATTAATTTCTGTTCTATTTATGTAATTTTTATTCAATTCATTAGTTTGTAATAATTATTGTAAACAAATAGTGGGTGATTAGTGAAAAAGGGAGTGTAGTTATATATATTGTAAAATTGGGTAGATACCATGCCTATAAGACCCATGTTGATTCAAATGTGTTTGTTAGATAACATGCCTATAATATTTGCTTTGGTTTCAAATAAGTTATGTTTTCTTTACTTCCACACGGTTAGAAGCCATGCCTATAGGATCTAAATCAGCTTTAAATAACTAGATACCATGCCTATAAGAGTTAAAATCAGCTTAATAGAAATCATTCCTATAGGGGTTTCACTTCGGTTAAATGAATGATGTTTGTTTCACCTTATGCTCAATTAGAAATCATGCCTATAGGACTTCAAACCAGTTTAGTTAGAAAAAATAGTTTAATTCACGTGTGTTTATTCTGAATTAGTTTAACTAATCTGTCCACTTCTTTAATAAGTTTCAACACTGCCTTAAATTATATTGCTAGAAAGTATGCCTATAGGATCCAAACTGTTGTCTAAAACTATTTGTTGTTTAGTTACATTCTTAATCAGTAATAGATATCATGCTCCTAGGACATCACTATTATACGCCTAGGTGTAATGACCCGACCGGTCGTTTTGAGCTTTTGCACTTTGCTCGCCAGTTCTCAAGCATGACTAATCCCGTGTGATGTATTATGACTTATGTAAATCTTTGGTTTTGGTTTTCAGGGTAATCGGAAAAAATTTAGAAGGACAGTTCTTAGTTTGAAGTTTAAAAATTTAAAAGGTTTGACCAAGATTTGACTTGTTAGTACATGACCTCGGATTGGAATTTTTATGATTTTGTTAGCTCTGTTAGGTGATTTGGGACTTAGAAGCATGGTCGAAATGTGTTATGGAAGTCTGTGGAAGGTTTAGACTTGAATTGGCGAAATTGGAATTTTGGCGTTTTCCGATTGATAGGTGAGATTTTGATATAGGGGCAGAATGGAATTCCGAAAGAAGGAGTAGGTTCGTTGTGTCGTTTGTGACGTGTGTGCAAAGTTTCAGGTCATTCAGACAAGGTTTGGTAGATTTTTGATTGAAAGCGAAATTTGGAAGTTCTTCGAATTCTTAGGCTTGAATCTGATGTGATTTTGGTGTTTTGATGTTGTTTTGAGTGTTCCGAAGGTTGGAACAAGTTTGAATGAGATTATGGGATATGTTGGCATGTTTGGTTGTGGTCCCGAGGGGCTCGAGTGCTTTTTCGGATTGATTCCGGGCTATTTTTCATTCATGTTTCACTTCTGTATTCTGCTGGTATCTGGTGTCTTAGTTCTTCATCGCGTTCACAAGGCAAGTGTCGCGAACGCGTAGTGTATTTTTATAGCAGCAGCAAATTGCTCTTTGCGATCGTGAAGTATGTCCCGCGTTCACATAGTGTTAGGGGATGACTTCTTCGCGTTCACGTATGGGATATCGCGTTCGCATAGAGTCGAGCTAGGAGCTGGGCTGGATGATCTTTCTTCATTGCGTACACGAGTCTTAGGCCACGTTCGCGTAGTTCTGTATCCAGCATGTATCGCGTTCACGAGGCTGGTGCCGTGAACGCATAGAGCATTTTTGTATGGCTGGTGTTTTGTTCATCGCGAACGCAATGGTTATCTCGCGTTCACGAAAGAGGATGTCTGGGCAGAATATATAAAAACCCATCTTCGTGATTTTTAGCCCATTTCTCACCATTTTTGAACGGTTTTGAAGTTTTTTGAGAGGATTTGAAGAGGGATTCAAGGGATAACACTCAGAGGTAAGATTTTTGAACTCAATACTCGATCCTATGTTGATTCTTACTTGTTTAAACATGAAATAGGTGGAAATTAAAGCCTAAAATTAGGGAATTAGGGTTTGAATTTGGAGAGTGAAAATTGGGAATTTGAGGGGGCATTTTAGGTCCGATTTTGATGTTCTTGGTATGTATAGACTCGTGGGAGGATGAGGATTCTATTGATGTAATTTTTATCGGATTCCGAGACGTGGGCCCGGGGGCCAAATTTGAGCAATTTCGGGATTTTTGATGTAAATTGGATATTTTCGAGTGGGCTTTGTTCTCTTAGCATATTTTAATGGTTATGTACTGATTTTGGTTAGATTTGGAGCATCTGGAGGTTGATTCGAGAGGGCAAAGGCATCACAGGCTAGAGTTTGGACCGGATCAAGGTGAGTAATGATTGTAAATGTTTTCCTGATAGTATAAAATCCCAGATTACACGTCATTGTGCTATATTGAGGTGACGCACACGCTAGATGACGAGCGTGGGGTCGTGCACCATTGGGGATTGTGACTTAGTCCATCCCGAATGACTGTTTTACCGCATATTTGATTGAAAACTAATTGTTATCATCATGTTTCGGGCTGAATGTCATATTTAAGCCTTGTGCCAACTATTTAGACCCTTAGGGGATTTTTACTGCTATTTCCTCACTATTTTGATGTTATACTTGTACTCAGTCATGCTTTATTCTACTGTTTTCATAACTCAGCCATGTTTACTCTGTTTTAACACATTGAATGATATTTTGGGCTGAGCATCATGTTTTACCGTTGCCTAAGTGGCTTATGAGATTCTGACTGAGTAAGGCCGATGGCCTGTGTTGTGAGGATACTTTGGGTTGGGCTGCACACCGCAGCAGTGATACACTGATTATGATTATAAGGCCGAGGGCCTGAGATTGTACGCCACGAGGTGGCTTATTGATATGAGCCCGAGAGCCTAGTGATTATGCCATGAGATAACTTGATATGTCCCTTGGGCCGTAAGGGGTCCCTCCCGGAGTTTGTACACCCCAAGTGAGCTCGGGTACCCTTTATGATATGAGATATAGCCCGAGGGGCTAGTGTTGTTCCATGATATTGCCCGAGGGGCGAATTTTGTTGACATTTGTGTCCGATGGGCAGATTTTATGTGTTTATCTGTTCTATTTGATTTCCATTTAATTGTTTAATTGTTAAAAAGGTGTTTTAAAGAAGTTTATTCTGAACTAAGGTATCTTTATGTGTTTTCACTGTTTCATTGCTTTTACTGGTTTTATACTGCTTTTTTATAGCATGTTGACGTGTTTTTATGTGATTTCTTATCGCTCAGTCTTCATTTATTGTCATTACTCACTGAGTCGGAGTACTCACATTTCTCCCTGCACCTTGTGTGCAGATTCAGGTATTTCTGAACCCGGTAGCGGGTGTTGGTTGCTCAGAGTTAGAGTTATCGGAGTTTAGCAAGGTAGCTGCCCGACGTTCGCAACACTGCTTTTCTCCCTCTTGATTTCATTAGACTATATTTAGTACATTTTTCAAACTTTTTGTGATATTTAGACCTTAGAAGATGCTCGCGACTTGTGACACCCCGATGTAGGGCTTGTATATTATTTTCGCACTATTCATTTAGACTTACATAATGCAATATCTGATTAATTAAAAAGCTTAAAATGACTTTTATAGATAAATGGTTAATTTGGGAGTTGTGACGGTTGGCTTTGTCTTCACGAGAGGTGCCATCACGACCACGTCCGGTTTGGGGCCTTGACAAGTTTTTATTAGAGACTAGGTTACATAGGTCTCACGAGTCATGAGCAGGTTTAGTAGAGTCTCGCGGATCGGTACAGAGACGTTTGTACCTATCCTCGGGAGGCTGTAAAACCTTTAGGAAAAACTTCACATTCTTGAATTCTTATCATGTATCTTTGATTCAGCTTAAAATATAACTTTTTGAATTCCTTCCACGCGTTCGCATGCGCGTATGAGCGCTCAGTATCAGATATGAATCGATGACTTGTGATTCCCTGATCGAGGGGCGAGATGTGATTTTCTGTGCATTGATGTTGGGCCAGTCTGGAGGACTTGAGGCCAAGTTTTGGCCTACAACTTGAGCACCGAGGTGCTGATTGTGTGAGCACGTGTTTTTGAACTTATATGTTCGGTAATGTCCCTATTAGTAGAAGTGATGGCTGGATGGCTATGAGATGAGTATGTTATGACTGCGAGATGTGTTAATATGAATTGAATAAGATAAGAAGGGTCTGCCTAAGGATAGAAAGGAATATTTGGTGCTTGATTTCCATCTTGATTAATGTATAGCCGAGGTATGTGAGTGTGAGGAATCTTTTTATGTTTTCTAGTTGGGGAGTGAAGTAAATTTCATGTTGCAATATGAGTTCAGACTTAAGGAGATTAAGTGACTGCGAATTGTTTATGCCGGTGGAAGGGTATGAAGAGATCTTAGTTGAGGCGAAGCAAGTGGGTTATCTCCTGCAGATTGTTCTAAAGTTTGCATAATCCTTTATGTGGTTTGTTGGAATGTCTCTTTTACCAGCGAAATGTATGTGCTGCAATTTGAGTTTGGGTCGCTTAAGAAAGTGGGCTTGACTGCTACGAGGGCGAATGCGAGATTTGCAGAAGATTTGAGGTACTAGATGGTCTGTGTTTCACGAGCTTATGAAGGATTGAGTTTAATCTCACTATGGTATTATGGAAGCAATAGAGTATATGCATTATAAGTTATTGTGTGTGTTTTGACCTATGGCTTCGAACCAAGTGGCGGAGTGTGTTGTTGATTAGTTGATTACACGGTTATGTGCTATGTTGGTTCCAGTTTGAGGCGTGCTAGTGAATCAGTTATGGCATACGGAGATCGAGACCGAGGATGGCTCGATTAAAGGAAAATTTTGACAAAGGTTATATTATGCTTCATAGGTGTATGAGAATCATATAATGTCTTGAGTGGTTATTGGTAAGGGAGGTACGCTGCATAGAGCAGAAAGTTGCTTGGTTGTAGGTGAGGTTACACCCAGCGGTGTCGGAGTGCTAATGAGGCACAAGTTGTTCGGTTGATTTGATCAGTCTAATTGAGGTTTGAGTAGGGTGGATGACTCTTGAGAATGGTTCCAGTGGGTTCAAGATTTTACATGTAATAATTGGAGATTTTCAGGTTGTATGTTTGCATAGAAACTAAGGTTTGCATTGGAAGGTGTCAAGACTCGTGGTATTTATATATCATTAGGGGATTTTATATAGAAGTATGAGGAAAGTGAAGGCAATGATTTTGGATTCGCAGGAAGTCTCTTCGCGGTAGGTATTTTGAATGTGGTGTTTTTGGGAATATTTAAGAGAGTACTCAGCGGCTTATGAGCCTTAAATGGTGTGGTTTCATGCTTGGGTCTCGTGTGGTGAGTCTGGGTTGAGGAATTGTGGTGTTATAGCAAGAAGGAGTATCAACTTGAAGGTAAATCAGAAGAAACTCGGATAGATGAGATAGCTTGGTAGTAGACCGGATCGGCATGGTGAGAATATGATTAGTTCTTTGGATGCTTATGAGGTCTGAGTTTATACAATTGAGTCACGGCAATGCTCTTGGGTTTTAGTGGCCTGCGTAGCTTGGTTGAGTTAGAAGGATTCAGTCCTAACAGGGTTGGTTTTTGTGCAAAGGGGACTCAGAAAGTTCTTAATGATTCCTACCATGGTTTGGAGGTATATATTTTCTACTGGCAGGAGGAGCATGTGATGTATAATGATTTTCTTCTAGTTGGGATCAAATAGAAAGTTCTTGGCCAGTTGGGTACATAACTGCTTGTGGCTCGGAAGTGATATGAAGTTCTCATGTTTATCCTAGGATGGTATGGTATATGCGGTATGTTGTGGAGGATTGAGATTTGCGTGTGTAAGGTTACGGTTCAGTTTTAAAAGGAAGGTCATAAAATTCTTAGGCAGCACGAGTAACTTCAGATGATTAGGGAAATGATATTACTAATTTGTGTGGCTTGATGGGGGTATACGTTTCAGAAAAAAAGGCAAGTGTTTGAGTTGAGGATACTACAGTAGTATTGTGACACTCTTTTGTTGGATCGACGACTGATATACGAGTTTGCTTAGTGGCACAAAAGAATTTTTGGAGTACATCTCGTGGGATGACTGGGTGTTACAGGTGTGTTGTGTATTCGGACGACGAAATGATTGGATATGGTGATTCGTGTGCTATATGGTTTTGGAAATTGGGAGTTCTCAGAGACAGGTTAGGTCGTGGTTGTGGACCGCGTATATCGGTCTTGTGTGGTAATTGTGGGAGGTTTGGAGACCCGAGTGGAACTTTATTGCTGGTAATGTTAGGTTTTGGAGGTGATATTGGGTATAGACTGGTTATCTCTATGTCGTATTATTCTGCATTGTTGCGCTAAGGCAGCGGCATTGGCAACGCCGGGGATGCTGTGGATTGAGTGGCAAAGTTCGACAGATTATGTTCTCAGTAGGGTGGATTCATTTTGAAGACCCAGCGGATGGCTGGTAAGGGTTGTCTTTCCTATTTGGCTTTCGTGATGGATATCAGTGCAGAGACTCCTACCATTGTTTCAGTTGCGGGGATGAGGGGTTTTACGGATATGTATCCTGCTGCCAGGCATGTTTCCGGATAAGGTTGTTGATTTCAGTATTGATTTGGTACCGAGCACCGTATCGTATGGCACCTGCGGAGTTAAAGGAATTGAAGGAACAACTTCAGGGATTCCTTAATAAGGGGTTCATTGGTATACCTATATGGATGCGTGTTCTGCTTTGAGTCGGCTTGGTTTACTCCGAGTTGTATTGCTAAGGGATGTGTTGATTCGATTGTATTGAGATATTAGTGTTCTAAAGTGATCTATGAGTTACTTTTCTGTGTTGCAAGGATTTATGATTTGTTGGTTATAGGCACATATGGTGCGGGTCCATTGGGGTCTCTCAGTGGAATTCGAGCGGGAAGAGTATTGTGTATTGCTCGGCGAATGGCGTATCGGTTGTGTCCTTTCGGGTTTTTGTGGCATTATGTCATTGCTTCACCATGGGTATGATGATTTTCTTTGCTTCAGACATCAAATTGCGTGTGGTTGTCGATTTTAAGGATAGTGACTTGAGGTGTTTCATGTGGACTAGTGTTTGGATAGGGTCGCGTATTGCAGTGCAGTTATGTGGAGGTATGACCCTTCGGGTTAGATTTGTGTGTAATGTTTCTACGATGTGTGACGGGTTCTCAGCATCGTGTGTGGTGGTACTAGTGAGCTTGCAGTAAAGCTCTCTCATTTGATTCATATTTTTTTTATGATTTGAGTACATTCGAATTGTTGCGTATTGGTGCGCGGGTTGCACGAGTTGTGCCTTTAGATTTTATTGATGTGTCATATCACCAGAGTAGTTGTGTTGGATTAGATGAGATCGTCGGGATCTAAAATGAATACAAACGGATTCGATGTCAGCATGTCGGAAGGATAATATCGAGGTTCGGCTCAAAAATTTGCTAGGGTACTTGCCAAGGGAGAAGTGGCTTCGTGAATGGTTGATCTGAGGAATAATTATTGACTTTCTATGTGTTTCCTTTATCATTAGCAGTATACGAAAGTGTTGGAATGAGGCTTTATTTGATAAGAGATTTACTATCGATATTCGGTTGTTCTGATCAACTACGGTGATCAGAAGTTATCGCTACGAGAGTTTAAGCTATGTGGTATATCATGTAATTGCATATGAGGTTGAAGGTATGGTTTGTTACAGCTCGTTTCGGTTTATTCAGAGTATAAATGTGAGATTCTGACCTTGTGGACAATTTCAGAAGTGGAAATGTGGTTCTAAGGTTTATGGGCTAGGTTGGATTGTGAAATTTTAGTTACATTGTGTTATTGGACCTATATGAGATAGGGTGACATGGGATCACCCCCGAGTATGTGCATGGTAAGGTTATTCAGTGATTGGTTGGCTTTTGGAACAACTCTGGGCACGTTCGAGGACGAACGTATGTTTAAGTGGGGGAGGATGTAACGACCCTACCGGTTATTTTGAGCTTTTGCATTTTGCTCGCCTGTTCTTGGGCATGACTAGCCCCTTGTGAAGTATTA
The DNA here is from genome assembly GCF_000393655.2 of Nicotiana sylvestris. Taxonomy (NCBI): domain Eukaryota; kingdom Viridiplantae; phylum Streptophyta; class Magnoliopsida; order Solanales; family Solanaceae; genus Nicotiana; species Nicotiana sylvestris. Next base: position 72,022,162 of record NC_091060.1, read on the forward strand.
TGACTTATGTAAATCGTCGATTTTGGTTTTCATGGTAATCGAAATGAATTTAGAAGAACAAGTCAGTTTGAAGCTTAAAAATTTGAAAGGTTTAACCAAGATTTGACTTGTTAGTAGATGACTTCGGATTGGAATTTTTATGATTTTGTTAGCTCTGTTAGGTGATTTGGGACTTAGGAGCGTGGTCGGAATGTGTTTTGGAAGTCCGTGGAAGGTTTATGCTTGAATTGGCAAAATTGGAATTTTGGCGCTTTCCGGTTGATAGGTGAGATTTTGATATAGGGGTCGGAATGGAATTCCAGAAGTTGGAGTAGGTCCGTTGTGTCATTTTTGATGTGTGTGCAAAGTTTCAGGTCATTCGGACGAGGATTGGTAGACTTTTTGATTGAAAGCGGAATTTGGAAGTTCTTGGAATTCTTAGGCTTGAATCCGATGTGATTTTGGTGTTTTGATGTTGTTTTGAGTGTTTCGAAGGTTGGAACAAGTTTGAATAAGGTTATGAGATATGTTGGCATGTTTGGTTGTGGTCCCGAGGGGCTCGGACACGTTTTTGAATTGATTCCGGGCTATTTTTCCTTCATGTTTCACTACTGTATTCTGCTGGTATCTGGTGTCTCAGTTCTTTATCGCATTCGCGAGACAAGTGTCGCGAGCGCATAGTGTATTCTTATGGAAGCACCAAATTTCTCTTCGCAACCAAGAAGTATGTCCGCGTTCGCATAGTGTTAGGGGAGGACTTTTTCGCTTTCGCGTTTGGGATATCGCATTCGCATAGAGTCGAGCTAGGAGCTGGGCTAGAGGACCTTTCTTCATTGCGTACGCGAGTCTTTGGCCGCAGCATAGTTCTGTATCCAGCGTGTATTGCATTCGCGAGGCTGGTGCCGCAAATGCATAGAGCATTTTTGTATGGCTAGTGTTTTGTTCATCGCGAACGCGATGGTTATCCCTCGTTTGCGAAAGAGGATGTCTGGGCAGAATATATAAAAACCCATCTTCGCAATTTTTAGCTCATTTCTCACCATTTTTGAACGGTTTTGAAGCTTTTTGAGAGGATTCGAAGAGGGATTCAACGGATAACACTTGGAGGTAAGATTTTTGAACTCAATACTCGATCCCATTTTGATTCTTACTTGTTTAAACATGAAATAGGTGGAAATTAAAGCCTAAAATTGGGGAATTGGTGCTTGAATTTGGAGAGTGTAAATTGGGAATTTGAGGGGACTTTTGAGGTCCGATTTTGACATTCTTGGTATGTATAGACTCGTGGGAGGATGAGGATTCTATTGATGTAATTTTTATCGGATTCCGAGACGTGGCCCGGGGGCCGGGTTTGAGCAATTTCGGGATTTTTTATGTAAATCCGATATTTTCGAGTGGGCTTTGTTCCCTTAGCATATTTTAATGGTTATGTACTGATTTTGGTTAGATTTCGAGCATCCGGAGGTCAATTCGAGAAGGCAAAGGCATTGCGGGCTAGAGTTTGGACCGGATCGAGGTGAGTAATGATTGTAAATGTTGTCCTGAGGGTATGAAACCCCGAATTACACATCATTGTGCTATATTGAGGTGACACACATGCTAGATGATGAGCGTGGGGTCGTGCACCGTTGGGGATTATGACTTAGTCCATCCCGAATGATTGTTTTACCGCGTATTTGATTGAAAACTAATTGGTATCATCATGTTTTGGGCTGAATGCCATATTTGGGCCTCGTGCCATCTATTTGGACCCTTAGAGGATTTGTACTGCTATTTCCTCACTGTTTTGACGTTATACTTGTCCTCAGTCATGCTTTATTCTACTATTTCCATAACTCAGCCATGTTTACTCTATTTTAACACATTAAATGATATTTTAAATGATATTTTGGGCTGAGCATCATATTTTACTATTTCCCGAGTGGCTTATGAAATTCTAACTAAATAAGGCCAAGGGCCTGTGTTATGAGGATACTTTGGGTTGGGCTGCACGCCGCAGCAGTGATACACTGATTATGATTACGAGGCCGAGGGCCTGAGATTGTACGCCATGAGGTGGCTTGTTGATATGAGCCCGAGAGCCTAGTGATTATGCCATGAGATGGCTTGATATTGCGCTTGGGCCGTAAGGGGCCCCTCCTGGAGTTTGTACACCCTAAGTGAGCGCGGGTACCGATTGTGATATGAGATATAGCCTGAGGGGCTGGTGTTGTTTTATGATATTGCCCGAGGGGCGGATTCTATTGACATTGTGCTCGAGGGGCGAATTTTATGTGTTTATCTGTTCTAGCTGCTTTCCATTTAATTGTTTAATTGTTAAAAAGGTATTTTAAAGAAGTTTATTTTGAACTAAGGTGTCTTTATATGTTTTCACTATTTCATTGCTTTTACTGGTTTTATATTGCTTCTTCATAGCATGTTGATGTGGATGCCTATATGGATGTGTGTTCTGCATTGAGTCGGCTTAGTTAACTCCGAGTTGTATTGTTGAGGGATGTGTTGATTCGATTGCTATTAAGCTAGTTAGTGTTTTGAGGTGATCTATGAGTTACTTTTCTGTGTTGCGAGGCGTTATGATTTGTTGGTTAGAGGCACATATGGTGCGGGTCCATTGGTGTCTCTCAGTGGAATTCGAGCGGGAAGAGTATTGGGTATTGCTCGACAGATAGCGTAGCGGTTGTGTCCTTTCGGGTTTGTATGTCATTATGTCATTGCTTCACCGTGTATATGATGATTTGCTCTGGTTCCAGACATTAAATTGCGCGTGGTTGTTCTCAGTAGTGATTTCATGTGGACCAGTTTTTGGATAGGGTCGCGCATTGCAGCGCAGTTATGTGGAGGTATGACCCTTTGGGTTAGATTCGTGTGTTCTGTTTCTACGATGTGTGACGGGTTCTCAGCATTGTGTGTGGTGGTACTGGTGAGCTTGTGGTACAGCTCTCTCATTTGAGTCATATTTTTTTCATGATTTGAGTACGTTCGGATTGTTGCTTATTGGTGCGCGGGTTGCACGAGTTGTGGCTTTAGATTGTATTGATGTGTCATGTCACCAGAGTAGTTGTGTTGGATTAGATGAGATCGTCGGGGATCTAAAATGAATACAAATGGATTTGATTTCAGCATGTCGAAAGGATAATATTGAGGTTCGGCTCAAAAATTTTCTAGGGTCCTTGCCAAGGGAGAAGTGGCTTCGTGAATGGTTAATCTGAGGAATAGTTATTGACTTTATATGTGTTTCCTTTATCATTAGCAGTATACGGAAGTGTTGGAATGAGGATTTATTTGATAAGAAATTTACTATCGATATTCGGTTGTTCTGAGCAACTACGCTGATCAGAAGTTATCGCTATGAGAGTTTGAGCTATGTGGTATATCATGTAATTGCATATGAGGTTGAAGGTATGGTTTGTTACAGCTCGTTTCGGCTTATTCAGAGTATAAATGTGAGATTCTGATCTTGTGGACAATTTCAGAAGTAGAAATGTGGTTCTAAGGTTTATGGGCTAGGTTGGATTGTGAAATTTCAGTTACATTGAGTTATTGGACCTATATGAGATATGGTGACATGGGATCACCCCCGGGTATGTGCATGGTAAGGTTATTCAGCGATTGGTTGGCTTTTGGAACAACTCTGGGCACGTTCGAGGACGAACGTATGTTTAAGTGGGGGAGGATGTAATGACCCTACCAGTCGTTTTGAGCTTTTGCATTTTGCTCGCCAGTTCTTGGGCATGACTAGACCTTTGTGATGTATTATGACTTATGTAAATTGTTGATTTTGGTTTTCGGGGTAATCGGAATGAATTTAGAAAAACAAGTCAGTTTGAAGCTTAAAATTTTGAAAGGTTTAACCAAGAATTGACCTGTTAGTAGATGACTTCGGATTGGATTTTTTATGATTTGGTTAGCTCCGTTAGGTGATTTGGGACTTAGGAGAGTGGTCGGAATGTGTTTTGGAAGTCCGTGGAAGGTTTAGGCTTGAATTGGCGAAATTGGAATTTTGGCGTTTTCCGGTTGATATGTGAGATTTTTATATAGGGGTCGGAATGGAATTCCAGAAGTTGGAGTAGGTCCGTTGTGTCATTTGTGATGTGTGTGCAAAGTTTCAGGTCGTTTGGACGAGGTTTGATAGACTTTTTGATTGAAAGCGAAATTTGGAAGTTCTTGGAATTCTTAGGCTTGAATCTGATGTGATTTTGGTGTTTTGATGTTGTTTTGAGTATTTCGAAGGTTGGAACAAGTTTGAATAAGGTTATGGGATATGTTGGCATGTTTGGTTGTGGTCCCGAGGGGCTCGGGCACGTTTTCGAATTGATTCCGGACTATTTTTCCTTCATGTTTCACTACTGTATTCTGTTGGTATCTGGTGTCTCAGTTCTTTATCGCATTCGTGAGGCAAGTGTCACGAGCGCATAGTGTATTCTTATGGAAGCAGCAAATTTCTCTTTGCGATCGCGAAGTATGTCCCGCGTTCGCATAGTGTTAGGGGAGGACTTTTTCGCGTTCGCGTATGGGATATTGCGTTCGCATAGAGTCGAGCTAGAAGCTGGGCTGGAGGACCTTTCTTCATCGCGTACGCGAATCTTGGGCCACGTTCGCGTAGTTCTGTATCCAGTGTGTATCGCGTTCACGAGGCTGGTGCCGCGAACGCATAGAGCATTTTTTGATGGCTGGTGTTTTGTTCATCGCGAACGCGATGGTTATACCGTGTTCACGAAAGAGGATGTCTGGGCAGAATGTATAAAAACCCATCTTCGCGATTTTTAGCCCATTTATCACCATTTTTGAACGGTTTTGAAGCTTTTTGAGAGGATTTGAAAAGGGATTCAGGGGATAACACTTGGAGGTAAGATTTTTGAACTCAATACTCGATCCTATGTTGATTCTTACTTGTTTAAACATGAAATAGGTGGAAATTAAAGCCTAAAATTTTGGGAGTTGGGGCTTGAATTTGGAGAGTGTAAATTGGGAATTTGAGGGGGCATTTTAGGTCCGATTTTGATGTTCTTGGTATGTATAGACCCTTGGGAGGATGAGGATTCTATTGATATGATTTTTACCGGATTTCGAGACGTGGGCCCGGGGGCCGGGTTTGAGCAATTTCTGGATTTTATATGTAAATTTGATATTTTCGAGTGGGCTTTGTTCCCTTACCATATTTTAATGGTTATGTACTGATTTTGGTTAGATTTGGAGCATCCGGAGGTCGATTCGATAGGGAAAAGGCATCGCAGGCTAGAGTTTGGACCGGATCATGGTGAGTAATGATTGTAAATGTTGCCCTGAGGGTACAAAATCCCGGATAACACATCGTTGTGCTATATTGAGGTGACACACATGCTAGATGACGAGTGTGGGGTCGTGCACCGTTGGGGATTGTGACTTAGTCCATCTTGAATAACTGTTTTACCACATATTTAATTGAAAACTAATTGCTATCATCATGTTTTGGGCTGAATGTCATATTTGGGCCTCATGCCAATTATTTGGTCCCTTAGGGGATTTTTACTGCTATTTCCTCATTGTTTTGACATTATACTTGTACTCAGTCATGCTTTATTCTACTATTTCCATAGTTCAGCCATGTTTACTCTATTTTAACACATTAAATGATATTTTGGGTTGAGCATCATGTTTTACTGTTGCCCGAGTAGCTTATGAGATTCTAACTGAGTAAGGCCAAGGGCCTGTGTTGTGAGGATACTTTGGGTCGGGCTGCACGCCGCAGCAGTGATTATGATTATAAGGTCGAGGGCCTAAGATTGTACACCACGAGGTGGCTTGTTGATATGAGGCCGAGAGCCTAGTGATTATGCCATGGGGTGGCTTGATATTGTGCTTGGGCCGTAAGGGGCCCCTCCCGAAGTCTGTACACCCCAAGTGAGTGCGGGTACCCATTGTGATATGAGATATAGCCCGAGGGGCTGGTGTTGTTCTATGATATTGCCCGAGGGGCGGATTCTGTTGACATTGTGCCCGAGGGGTAGATTTTATGTGTTTATCTGTTCTAGCTGCTTTCCATTTAATTGTTTAATTGTTAAAAAGGTGTTTTAAAGAAGTTAATTCTAAACTAAGGTGTCTTTATATGTTTTCACTGTTTCATTGCTTTTACTGGTTTTATATTGCTTCTTCATAGCATGTTGCTTCTTCAGAGGCAGAGTCATCTGAGTTTAGCAAGATAGCTACCCGACGTTCGCAACACTACTTTTCTCTCTCTTGATTTCATTAGACTGTATTTAGTACATTTTTTAGACTTTCCGTTGTATTTAGACCTTAGTAGATGCTCGTGACTTGTGACACCCCGATGTCGGGCTTGTATATTATTTCTGCACTGTTCATTTAGACTTACATTATGCAATATCTGATTAATTAAAAGGCTTAAAATGACTTTTATTGATAAATGGTTAATTTGGGAGTTGTGTCGGCTTGCCTTGTCTTTATGAGAGGCCGGGTCCGGTTTGGGGTCGTGACACTAGGCAAGCCTGTAGGGCGATTAAAATTCTGCCAACATTAAATCTGCGCCTTGTTATTTGAGACTACTCACATTTAACAGGTCTAAAACTAGTAGGCAAACTGAATAGGTCTATGACGCTTTGGTTCTGATTCAATACTGTATAGTCTTTACTCACCTATATATCATGTTCTAGGGGTTTCTCTTAAATACCTAAAACTGTTGTTTGAGACATGCACTTACTTGTTATGTTTGTGGAGGTTAATGTGAGCCTGTAATTGTTTTCTTTAAATGCAGTCCTTATTGTTTTGATTGGCGCTTAGACTTTTCTCCTTTAAATACCTTAGGATGGTCTAGAACTACCAAAATTAGAGGTCCTAAATACCTCTGGGGCTACGAGGAAGGGACGGGTAGTGCACGCATAGGGTATCTTTCAAGATTGCTAGAATGCTTTAGGCTACAACCAAGGGGAGGGAATTGGGTAGTAAGGAATATGATGACTACGCGCTAATGTCACGTGTAGCCCCTCGTTGAAGAGTGTTTATCGGGCATTGTGTGGGTGTGATCCTATAGGCTAACCAACCTAGGACCCCTCTTTCCCAACTCCCGTTGTTTAAATAAATTTACTTTTCTTTATATATGTGCAACTTGTTCAAACCTTTTCCCTTGTTCCATTACTTGAATCATACATATGCTTAGAATGTCAAAAACATGTCTTTTACTTGCAAGTACGTGTTAAAACTGTTTATTTGTTAAAACAACTAATTCGCATAGTTTAAGTTTGGCCGGGACCCACCGTTGTGGACCGCAAGGGGTTCCTAACACCTTCCCCTCAAGGTTATTTCGAGCCACATACCCTAAATCTCTGGTAACGCAAACTACTCCATGAATTAATTGCTCAAGGTTCCCTAACGCACCATAATCCGTTAGATGGCGACTCTTCAAATACCCAATTCCCAAAAAGAAAAGTGTTATTCCCCCATGAATGTCGAAACCCGGACTTCCCTGTCAAAAAAGGGAAAAAGAGGGCACGACACATATGACACAAAACACGAGCAAACGCGAAATTTTCACAAATGACTCTATTCTTAGATGTACTAGGGGTGCCTATGTTCTTGATTCCCCATGTATCCTATTATTATATCATTTGTTTATGGGTCTCAGAAAATACTTAAGTTGATAAAGTTTATTTCATGATATTTACCGAAGGCATACTGATCTTATGGCATTCCGAGAGATCTTATTGACTTACTTCGTTTTGTGCATTGCATTCATTTATATATGTACATTGACCCATGATCAGATGGCGTTATATACGCGTATATTATATGTATATATGGTATGGGGAAAGGTTACAACGTTATATATTCACCACCGCCTGATCAGCTGGTATACGTTGATGATTTTGCCTACTGAGGCCGATATGATATGATGGGATGCCCTCAGAGGCTTGAGGATGTTATATATGCATATACTTATGCATGATATGATATTTATACGCATATACATGATACTATAAATCTTTCATGATTCACTGAGCTATTTAGACTTATAGATTGAGTCATTTGCTCCATGTTTCTTTCATGTCTTTTATATAATATGTTTCATGCCTTACATACTCAGTACTTTATTCGTACTGACATTCCTTTTTTTCTTAGGGACGCTGCATTTCATGCCCGTAGGTCCTGATAGATAGGTTGGTAGTCCTCCTAGTGGGCTATCAGCTAAGTGGAAGGTGTTGGCGCACTTCACTTGCTCCGGAGTTGCCTATTTGGTCGGCATGATTTGGCATTGTAACGATTAGTATGGTGGGGCCTTGTCCCGACCTGTATGACATTTATGTACTCTTAGGGGCTTGTAGATAGATGTCATGTATATGAAAGATATATGGCCTTGTCGGCCTATGTTTTCATTTTGGTCTTATAAGCCCGTATGTCACATGTATAAGTTTGTATTCCATGTTGGGTCATCCTATGTCGAGTATTCCTTTGTGTTTTATTCTGGTTATGTCATGAAGGCCGTTTGGCCCATTTACCCATGATAGTATGATAAGAAAGATACGTTACTATAGTACTCGGTTAGGTAAGGCACCAGGTGCCCATCGCGGCTCATCGGATTGGGCCGTGACATAAAACCTTCAGAATGTAAACTTTCCACGTTAAAATTCAGACCTTGGTCAACTCTTTCAGCTTAAAGCTTCCGAATTGAGAATTTTCCTTCAATTAGCTCCGAACTTCCTGGAATTCAAATCCGATTACACGGGCAAGTCATAATAAATGAAGGGAAGTTACTCAAGGACTAAAAAAAGATGTGCTAGAACTAAAAATGACCGGTCAGGCTGTTACAAGGAGTGATGCGATCGCAGTCAATCTGAAAGATGTCTATCGCGAACGCGAGCTGTTATGTGATGGAGGAAAGCTGGTCAGCGACTGGTCAAATGTTTCTACGTGAATGCGAGGTGCAGTTTGCTATTGCAGTTCCTGACAGCATTGTACAACGCAATCGCATAGTCTTTTTCGTGAACACGTAGCATATTAAATGGGCAAAATTTGGACAAAAATGGAATTTTACGTTTTTGACTCCCAAATCATATAATACTTGACCCATCTCATTTGGAAGGGATTTTGGCAGTTCTTTGGTCCTCTTGACTAAGAATACAAGTTTAGGAGCTAGGGTTTCTTACACCACACTTTGAAGTTGAAGATTTGAAGATTTTGGATGAGATTTTCTTAACCTTTTTACTCATTTCTTCAATTCCTTTATTTGTATTGAATATCTAAGTGTGTAGTATCTATTCGATTACTTGAATCTTGTTTATGAAAATATTCATTATTAAAGTTTGGATTAAATCTCTTGTTATGCTTATGTATTGAAGGATTTTTATTAATTATGAAGTGAGTTATGATTTCTTTAATTATTCTTGTTCTTTAATATTTCCAATGGGATTAGCTAACCCTAGAACTTGTCCATTAACTTTGAATTAATCTTGGAAATACAAATCAGGATTGGGAAAGATTAATTAACAAGAACATGAGGCGTCAACCCTCATTTTATAGATTCTACCTAAGGGTAGGATTGAACTACTTGTATCCACATTCGGGTACACTTAATTCTCTTAATTGTTTTAGGCATAATTCAATTAGATAGTCTCGTTAATATTGGGAAAAAACTAATATGAAATTATTATTCGAGGCTAATTAACATAAAATTTCTCATATTTGTAAAATTGTAAAATACATTAGATCGTTACTTGAGTGTAATTTCCTATCTATCCATGCTTGTCGTCATTGATCACTTTACTTTCTTTGTAGGTCAGTTTACATTTCTGCATCTGGATATAAATATTTTTGCAAAACCCTTTACTAGTATTTGGCTTAGCATAGTAAGTGATAATTCTCTTACTTGCCTAATCACCTACATATTGTTATCTGTGAGATTCGACCCCGACTCATAGTTAGGTAGATTATATTGCATGTTACTGTGTACGCTTATTCTTTGAGGAGTGGACTTGGACGCAACCAAATTCAATGCCATTACTGGGCAATTAATTTGGCGCATTTAGGTTATTTGGAAGTAATCGTACATGCTTTGGTCCAAACTTGTAAATATTTGTGTAGTCATTTTTTATTATCTTTGTTTGTTTTCTTGTTTATTTTTCTTAGTTTTTGAAAATGGCACCATATAACGAAAATTGATCGGATGGTAATTGTTCATACTTTGATGACCCTTGCCCTTATTATGGAGGACCACACTCATGAAAAATTTGTTTAAGTGGTTATTAGACACCAAGGGTTTTGCCTATGCAGTGAGTCATTGTAGTTCAGCCCGATATTAGACCATCCTTGACTGATGAGGAGTAGAAGAGACTAGAGAGATCTCAGAGACTTTATCCTCCTTATTTCAACCGAGATCCTACTGAGGATGCACAGGGTTTTCTTGATCAGTGTCATCAAATTCTACGCACATTGGGTATAGTGGACTGAAATGGGGTTGACTTTACTACTTTCCAGTTAGCAGGACTAGCATACAAGTGGTGGCAGACTTATGAGTTGAGTAGGCTAGCTGGTGCAGCACCACTTACTTGGTCTCAGTTCTCACTCCTCTTCTTGGAGAAGTTCATACCACAGACTCGCATAGATGAGTTGTGCAGTAAGTTTGAGCGTCTATGCTAGGAGGGATTGACTGTGACCCAGTACGAGATGAAGGTCACGAAATTAGCTCGTCATGTAGTATTTTTGGTTCCTACTAAGAGGGAGAGTATTAAGAGGTTCATTGAGGGCCTCAACTATGGTATCCGATATAATATGGACCAAGAGTCCGAGATTGATACTAGTTTCATCAGGAAATTGAGATTATCAGGCGCTTTAGCAAATAGGAGAGAAAGGAGCGAGAGGCCAAAAGGCCCCGTGGTTTGGGTGGTTTTGATGGTGCCTCATCTGGGGGCTAGGAACATCACAGTAGATGTCATCCTCTCAGGCCCGCTCAGGTAGCTCGTTGGATTTCTCGTGGTTTTTCAGTCGGCCATTCATATAGTGCTCGTGCAGGCTAGTCATCCTTTAGTGTACTACCAACATAGAGTTTATATTGTGCTACATATGCTCAGGGTTCTATTGGCGGATATTCAGGTTCTTAGATTAGTCATAGAGTTAGTAGCCTCATCAGAGGATGGATCATTTTGAGTGTGGGGACTTGAGTCATCTTAAGAGATATTTCCCCAAGCTTCTGAGTAGCGTACCACATCAGGGCACCCAGTCGATCGTTCCAGTGCCAGCAACTACACCACCCGCAAAGCCAGCTAGGGGTGGGGCTCAGTCTATTCAAGGTCCCCTAAAGAGGAAGGTCAGTCAGGTGGAGGACATGCCAGTTGTTATGCATTCCCGACAAGAATAGAGGCAGTTTCTTCAAATGATGTGATCATAGTTTTAGTTTCAGTGTGCCATTGGGATGCTTCAGTGTTATTTGACCATGATTCCACTTATTCTTTTGTGTCATCATATTTTGCTCATTATTTGGATATGCCTCATGGTTCTCTTGATATTCTTGTTTATGTGTCAACACTTGTTGGTGATTCTATTGTGGTAGATCATGTGTATTGGTCTTGTGTGGTTATCGCTGGGGGTTATAATACTAGGGTTGATCTTTTATTGCTCAATATGGTTGATTTTGAGGTGATTTTGAGTATGGATTGACTATCTTCGTACCATGCTATTCTTGATTGCCATGCTAAGACTGTGATATTGGTGACGCTGAGGTTGCCAAGGTTTTAATGGAAGGTTTCTGATAGCCACACTCCTAGTAGGGTAATTTCTTTTCTGAAGTCTCAACGGATGGTTGAGAAGGTTTGTCCAGTGTATCTTACATTTGTGAGAGATGTTAGTGCTGATAATCAACTACTGAGTCAGCTCCAGTAGTGAGAGAGTTTCCAGATGTGTTTCTTCTGGACCTATAGGGCATATGACACCTAATAGGGATATCGATTTATTTATTTATTTGGTGTCAGGAACTCAGTCCATATCTATTCCAGCATATCACATGGCACCAGCGGAGTTGAAGGAATTAAAAGAAGAGTTGTAGGAGTTGTTGGATATGGCTTTCATTAGGATGAGTGTTTCACTTGCGGTGCGCCAGTATCATTTGTAACGAAGAAAGATGGTTCCATGAGGATGTGTACTGACAGCAAGCAGTTGAACAAGGTTATTATCAAGAATAGGTATCCCCTACCTTGCATTGATGACTTGTCTGATGAGTTTCAGGGTGCTAGGGTGTTCCCATAGATTGACTTGAAGATCAAGGCTTTGGACATTCCTAAGACAGATTTTTGTACCCGTTATGGCCACTATGCATTTTTGGTAATGTCTTTTGGCTTGACTAATGCTCCAACAACATTTATGCATTTGATGAACAGTGTGTTCCATCCTTATTTGGTTCCTTTGTTATTAATTTTATTAATGGTATCTTGGTATATTCCCGTAGTAGGGAGAAGCACGAGCAGCATTTGAGGGTTGTGCTTGAGATTTTGAGGGAGAAGAAGTTTTATGATAAGTTCTCCAAGTATGAGTTTTTGTTGGATTCAGTTGCATTCTTGAGCCATATGGTGTCCACTAATGGTTGGTTACTATTGTAGGTTTATGGAAGGATTTTCATATATAGCATCTCTATTGACTAAATTGATTCATAAGGGTGCTCCGTTCAAATGGTCTAACGAGTGTAGGAGAGCTTTAAAAAGCTCAAGAATTCTTTGACTATGGCTGCAATTTGGTATTGCCCACAGGAATGTGGATGCATAATATTTATTTTAATGCTTCGCGTGTTGGCCTTGGTTGTATGTTGATGCATGACAGTAGGGTAATTGCCTATGTGTCGCGCCAGTTGAAGCCATTAGAAGAACTATTTAGTTCATGACATGGAGTTGGCAGCTATTGTGCACACGCTCAAGATTTGGAGGCATTACTTATATGATGTGTCTTGTGAGGTCTACACTGATCACCGCGTCTCCGGCATTTTTTCAAATAGAAGGATTCAAATTTGATCAGCGGAGATGGTTGGAGTTGTTGAAGGATTGATATAACTATTCTATATCATCCGGGAAAGGCTAATGTGGTAGCAGGCATGTTGAGCAGAAAGGCAGAGAGTATGGGTATTTTGGCATTTTATTCTAGTTGTAGAGAGGACTTTAGCTATGGATGTTCAGGCGTTGGCCAATAGATTGGTACGATTGAATATTTTCTGAGCCTACCAGAATTCTTGCTTGCTTTGTTGCGCATTCATCCTTGTTTGAGCACATTAAGGCCCGTCAGTATAATGCCCCATTTGCTTGTCCTTAGGGACACAGTGTAGCGAGGTGGTGCAAAGGAGGTGGCTATTGATGATGATGATGTGTGGTGACTTCAGGGTCGGATTTGTGTTCCTAATATTGATGGTTAGACAGAGTTGATTCTTGAGAATGCTCAAAGTTTGAGGTATTCTATTCACCTAGGTGGTATAAATATGTATCATGACTTGAAACAACATTATTGATGGAGAAATATGAAGAAGGACATTATTAGTCATGTTTCACAGTGTTTGAATTATCAATAGGTCAAGTATGAATATTAGAGATCAGGTAGTTTCCTTCAGAAGATTGATATACGGGAGTAGAAGTGGGAGCGTATTACTATGGACTTTGTGGTAGGGTTTCCACAGATCTTGAAGAAGTTCGATGCTGCTGGGATCATTATGGATTAGCTGACCAAGTCGGTGTATTTCATTCTGGTTATGAGTTCCTACACTTCAGAGTAGTTGGCTAAGATCTACATTACAGAGATTGTCTGCTTGCATGGTATACTTGTTTCTCTCATCTCGGATCATGGCACTCCGTTTACATCACACTTTTGGAGAGCTCTTCAGCGTGAGTTGGGCACGCATGTTGAGTTGAGTATTGCATTTCACCTGATGGAGCGCAATCTGAGCGAACCATTAAGATTTTGGAGGATATGTTGAGAGCCTCGTTATTGATTTTGAGGGTCAGTGGGATTAGTTTCTACCTTTAGTTGAGCTTGCCTACGACAACAGCTACCAGTCTAGTATCCAGATGGCTCCATATGAGGCATTATATTGGAGGCGATAACGTTCTCCGGTTGGTTTATTTTGAGCTTAGTGCGGCTAGATTATTGGGCACTGATTTGGTTTGTGATGCTCTAGAGATAATGAAGTTGATTTGTGAGAGGCTTCGCACAGTGCACTCCAGATAGAAGAGTTATATTGATAGCAGGTCCGTGATGTGGAATTCATGGATGGTGAGAAGGTTCTTTTTAGAGTTTCACATATGAATGGCATTATGAGATTCGGGTGGAAGGACAAGTTGATCCCTCGATATATTTGTCATTTTGAGGTTTTGGAAAGAATCGGTGAGGTGGCTTACATGCTTGTTTTGCCACCTAGTTTGTCGGGAGTTCACCCGGTGTTTCATGATTCTATGCTTTGGAAGTATCTTAAAGATAAGTCACATGTTTTGGACTTTAGCATAATGTAGCTCGATGAGAATTTGGCTTATGATGGGAGTCAGTGGCTATATTGCATAGGTAGATTCGGAAGCTAAGTGGAAAGATATTGTATTAGTGAAGGATTAGTAGAGAGAACAACCGGCCGAGGAGGCAAATTGGGGAACCGAGCATGATATGTAGAGAAGATATCCTCACCTTTTTGGCACTTCATGTAAAATTCTAAACTCGTTCGAGGACGAATGTTTATTTAAGAGTGGGAGAATATTTGGTTTTGGAGCTTTAGACTAGCCAAGATGAGGTGAGTGTCTTCCTAGCTTTGGTTGAAGGAAGTTTTCCTGATAAATGATATTGTTTGCTACATGCAGAAATGATGTATACATGAAGTAACGAGTGTATATACATATTCTATGGGTATTCATGCTCGGGGTAGATTCTATACTACTTTATACCTTGTTTGGATTGTGTGTTCTACTTGTTCTATGCTTTACTTGATTGAATAACTACGTCAACACAATGAATTATGCGAGAGATAATGTTAGGTTAATCATACTTTATTTTTGGCATGATGAGGCATTCTTAAGATTGACGATATACTTGACTTAGCCGTAGTTGCACATTGTATTATGAATACACATTCACACATGTTATTCTTGTGATATACTTCAAATAATTATATGACTGCTTGAATTCCCTTGTTGTTAGAGATCATGGTTAGGTCTTTGATGATTAATTGGACATACTGAAGATTCGAAAGTTGAATCACAAGAAACTAAAACAACAAAAAGGTCATCATAGCACCAAAAAGAGCATTACAATGCTCTTGAAAACAGTAATAACCAAACTATATATAATCCTAGATATTAAAATTACAACAAAGACAATGCAGGAAATAACAACAAACAACTTCATCCTTCGTAATTTATCCTCCATCTTAGACACATTCGCTAAATTGGCTGAATTAACGCGCTCCATTTCAGCCACCATATTCTTTAATTTCTGTCTTTCCAGACAAACAGCATCTACCAAGTCAGTCACATTTTATTCAAATAATTCCTTTGTACTTCTGTGCACTTCACTGAGATATTCAAGTTGTTGATAATCATTGTTACATATGGTGGCATATCTTGCGTACGCTTTTCTCAAAGACCATATGTTGATTCTTCATCAATGCGAGGGCATTTGTAGAATCTACGTCCAGCATTCATATGAGTCTTAGCCACAAAATGATTGACAATCAACTGGTAACCACGTGGTGGGCTTTTGTTTTCCCCAAAAAGGAACAACTTTTACTATCCAAAGCATGTTTGGAAGAAAAGGGGACAAAAAATTAAGAACTGAAAGGAGGAAGAAATTTTGAAGAGGAAAAAATTGAACTACCCGAATTTATTGAAGAAGAGGATTGAAATCTGGGGCTACGACAATATATGAGGTTATATTGGAGTTGGGTGGTCCAAATGTTTGGGGCGGGTATAATTCAATCCAGTTTGGGAGTGCCACGTGACCAAATAAAGTGATGTCAGTGCATTAAAAAAAGACCAACACATTATTCCTTAGTCATGAGGGTATTTTTACTCTAAATGATAACATTGTGTGCAATATTGAACGAATAGGTGAATGGAGATAAATTTATACCATTTATCAAACAATAGAGTCTTCCAATTTTTTTAATCTCAACTACTCTAGATCAAAAAGTTGTTTTCCCAAAGAGCAATATTTATTTATCATAAACTTCTAAATGAGTCCTATTGGATTCAACTACGAAAAATTAATCAATTTGACTCATGGATCACTTACTTGTTTTGTGTTTTTGTAATTTCCGTTTTATCATAAACGTCTAAATGAGTCCTATCACATTCAACTACTAAAAAAAAGTCAACTTGACTGATGCATCAGTTACTTGTATTGTGTTCTGTAATCTCCATTTAAGTTATCAGTTCAAATTTAAGTTACCATCCTTGCGCCCAATTGTCGACCAATTATAGCATAGCCGACAACTTAAGCTCAAAAATCATGTTCCTGGGCACTGAGGGTGGCAAATGGGCGGGTTGGGCTGAATTTGGGCGGGTCAAGATGGGTTAGGTTAATAAATGAGTCATTGTCCAACCCAGCCCAAAGTGTACTTGAGCTAAGATGGGCTGGGTCAAGATGAGCTAAACAATGGGTCATAACCCAACTCGCCCAACTTGACTCATATTTTCGAATCATGCTCATCTTGCATAAAAAAGCCTTTTACCTTAAAATGTGTAAGTTGAAAATTTTTTGGGGGTGAGGGATGGGGGGATAGGGAGGGTTGAGGCGGGTGGGTAATGCAGAAAAACGAAAAAAAAACAGAAAACAGAAAATAAAAAAATTTAAAAAAAAAAATTAAATTTTTTTTAGGGGTTTGCTGGGGAGAAGGGCATGGGGATGGTGGGGGTGCAGAAAAAAAAAATAGAAAATTGAAAATACGAAAAAAAAAGTAAATTTTTTTTTTGAGGGGAGGGAGAGTTTTGTTGGGGGTGGGTGATGCAGAAAAAAAGACAAAATTAAAAATACAAAAAAAAAGGTAAAAAAAAATCTTGAGGGGGGGGGGAGGCAGGGTGGGTGGATGGTGCAGAAAAATAAAAAAAAGTAAAATTGGGGCAACTAAATAAATTTGGCGAAATGGCTTTGTGGCCACTTAAACTTGTATGAGATTTTAAAGCCGATATTTAAACTTTGAATTTTCCCGTTTTAGCACCTCAACTCAATCAATTGAGTATAAATAAGCTCACGTGTAACTCAATTGCCTGAAAGAAGAACACATCAAATGCTAAGACCATTTATTATTTTACATGTGTCATCTATGGGTCCCTTTTTTAAAACTAAAATTCTAACAAAATTTTAACAAAATTCATTAAATCCAAACCCCAAGTCAAAGAGTCGATGGGCCACCTACTAAAATTCTGTCAAGGCAACAAAAGAGTCGGCGAAGCTATGTCAAAGAAGGATATGAATGGTGAAATTAGAAAGAGAGAAGAAGTTGAATTGTATAAGCAGAATTTTCCAACCAAAATTCGTCAATTTTCCGATAGTCTTTTTCTTTTCTCTTGCTGTCTTCCAATTTGAGATCGATATAAAAAGGGAAGAGGGATTAAATGTGAAAGAAAGAATTGACAAATTTTTTTGATCAAATCTATTGTTTTTCTTTATTTTTTACTACTGCTGGGCTTTGGAACAAAAAGAGGAAGAAGCGGGGAAAGATTGGAGTGGGGGAGAAAGAAAACAAAAGGGGGGGGGAAGTCAGTGGGGAAAGGGGAAAAGAAATAGAAAGGGGTACGGGGGAATAAGGGTACTACTTATTTTGGAGGGGGGCTGATTTTCTTTCTTTTTCATTTATAATTTTTTTCTTCTGATTTTATATTATTTTAATCGAAATTATCGTAGTCACGCGCTTAATTTACGTGACTTGCACACAGTTTGTCCACATCACCTCTGCCACTTGTGAGCACGTGATTTTTGTTTACGCGACAATCACTCCCAAAGAAATAAAATAATGGCAAATGGTCTTGCTGTACAAGTTTTGGATTTTACGTGGAATTTTTGTTAGTTATTTGTGATCTTGTTCGTTTTTATTTTTATCAAACAAAATACAAAAATGTGTCGTGTATAGTTGGACCATAATCCGGTTATTAAAAGGAAAATCACAAAATATGCATCTTTTGTCCTATTTGTTGCCTTGGTGTGATTTTACCTACTTTAAATATTTTAATATTTGTGTAATAATTACATTAAGTGTTAATTAATGGTGTTTAATTTTATTTAATTAGGTTTTGTGTTTAAAAATTAGAAATAAAAGAAAAAGGGTGCAAATGGGTTTAAACTCGGATTGAGCCCATTTTTCTTTTTAAACCTGAGGCCCAAAAGCAGCCAGTCTAAACAGCCCATCTCCAGGCCACCAAAACGACGTAGTTTGACACCAAAACTACGTCGTTTCAATGCCAATCCATCTCGACCATCAAACCAAATTGATCCAACGGTCCAGATCTATCACCCATAACCCCATTACCCGACCCGTTACCCGAACCAACCCTGACCCCAATACTAAGCCAAATGACACCGTTCGTTTAAACCTTCAGATCCAGGCCGTTGATCTCGATTGATCTAACGGCCGAGATCAAGCCATCCACCCCATATATATGCTTTCCTCTCATACCCCGCCCCCTATCCAAACACCCCTCCTTCGTCCTCATCCCCTTCACAGACCCAAAACCCCGGAACCCTAGAGCCGCCCCTCTTTCCCCTCACCAAAAACCCAGCGGCATGGACGCCGGTGACCCCCACCTTAACACCATAGGACCGCCTCACCACCCTGAACATGGATCTGTTGTCCCTTTGCCTCGAATCAACTCCTAGGTTCTCGAATCTTCCTTTGAAGATTCAAACAAAAAACTCGATCTACACCAAACCACCCCAGGTTTATACCAGGCCCTCCTCTGACTTCCTCGTGACCAAACCATGCTTGGTTTGGTCCGAATCTAACCAGGGAAACCCAAATCCCAAATCTGCCCATTAGGAACCCTGAGCCCGATCTGTGTCCATTTGAAATAGATGATTAGGGTCTAATGGACCTTAATCGAAGTGTTCTCAGTAGAGAACACTTCGATTAAAGTCCGTTCAACCCCAAGAAAGGTCGATTCAAATCCGAGCTAAGGCTTTCTGATTTTTCAAGGCTTTAAGGTAATTTTTGTTTTCTTTTTCTTTATCAGTTCATCTTGTCTGTTGTAATTGAATGTCTGTTCATATGTCCAAATGTTTTGTTTAATTTATGTTTTGAATTTTTGTCGACTGTGTTGTCCACCTTGCCCGGACCTCTGTATTTAGTTAAGTTTCTCTTCATTTATTGATCATGTGTATGTATGTAAGCTGCACAATCAATTGAATTTAAATTTGGTTGATTAATTAGCCCCAGTACAACCTTGTTCAGTCAGTACAATTTGAATCACACGTTGATACTGTTAGATTTCTGATCATTGGCTTCGATTGTATGTGTTACAACTAGTATAGTCGAGTCGATATACGTCACCAATTAGTTTAGCTTTGAATGATAATAATCTGATTCATGTTATGGTTTTTTGTGAGGTTCTATCTGAATCCAACTGGGAACTAAGTATAGCTGTTTGTGGATTTGAATCAGAAAACATTTATAGTTTAGTTTGTGGTTTTCAGTTCAACTTGAGTTCTGAATTGATAGCATGTGCACTATAGTGGTTTAATAATTAGAGCAAATGGGACAGCATGGGCTGTCAGGCCACCTTCAGGCTGCCCATACCTTGGTCTTAATTTAAATAAGATGATAAAGGACTGTCAGGGAATCTCATGGGAAGGGTTCTACTTTTAAAAAATGAGTGGAAAAACAGCAGAAAAGAGGGGGGTTCTGATTGTGTTTATCAGGCTGTAAATGGCCTAATGCTAGGCTATAAATTGAGAGATACCACAAAGACAGACATATACAGAGAGAGATACCACAAAGACAGGCATATACAGACATACACTGAGTGAGAAAAAAACAGATAGAGAGAGAGCAAGAAATAGAAAACATACAGAAAAAAATCAGAAACTGTTTCTTCCTATTGTTGTTTGGATTTCACTTGTTTTCAAACTGTTTAATCAATACTGATTCTTCCAAGTCTTTAACTGAGGTTACTGGTTGTGTGTTGCATTAGTTTATTCCTGGATTTGGTCTGTCTGGAGTTCTGTTTCTACTACACTGCTTGCTGCTGTCATTTTGCTACTTTTCCATCGGCTATAGTTGCATCTTGCACTGGGATTAGTCTGTTGTTACCTGCTGTTACTGCTGCTGTTTGGTGTATGCTACTACTGCTCTACTGACTTTCCTGCTTCTTCAATTGTAAGCACTTTCCAGGTACACACTCGAATCTCATACTGATGTAACACTAAAGGCATGAAATGAAAGATGCAAAGGAACCTGGTCATCTGCTGCACTTACAACTTTTAAATGTGTTTGGGTTTGTGTAACTTTCAGTTTGTAGCTCCATAAAAAAATATACATTTGTCCAATGTGTACTTAATAGAAGTTTAGTCTATTTAACACTATTTGGTTTCAGTTGTTAAGTCGTCTGTATGACGAGGAATGCGCGTGTGTTTAGTACATTGGCAGTTAAATCTCAGCTTCTATCTTTATTCCTAAACATGTAAGGCAGGATGCTTTTAATTCGACAAAAGTCGCATCATAATTCTGAGTCATTTAAACTAACTCTATCAAAATTGGGTTTCGTTAGGCAGTTTATAGGACCACGTCCGAACCCCATTGGTAGTAGCTTATAGTAGTCAACGCTATTAATCTGGTTAAAAGGTCAGCTTAAATAAAAATGGGACAGACGTCTAGGGTGAGTTTAGCATGCTATTTGTCTTGTATGCAATTTCTTTTATCAAACTGAAAGCATATCTAATAAGGTACAAAAATTTCCCACCTCGCAGAGAATTAATCCAATAACTAATAAGAGGTCAAATTGGCCAAGCATGCAATTTAATTAGCACGTATTTTCTTTCTTCATTTATTTTAGAAAAACAAAAAAAATAGAAATGTAGTCATGCTAAGATTATCCTTTTAAAATAATGAGACGAGCCTCGCCAAATAAAAATGCAAATTGCGGGGCCCTCAATAATTGGTCATAATAAATATTTAGAATTTGGGATGGATTGTTTAGTGAATTTCACGGCCTCTTCCTAAAATAACAATACGCTAGTTGCTTTAGGCGTACCTTTAATAATTTAACCTTCTTAAACTCGGGTGCACATTGATGTGACCCGAATCCAAATCTCAACGGAGTCGAAATGTGTTAACAACTACGGGTGCATTGATTGTGACGTGGTTCGAGATGCATTTTCATGACGTTGCAATTCTATAAAAATAAATGATAATAATAAAAGCGATTTAAACTTAATAAAAGCACATAAGTCAGAACATGTATTTAAATCAGATATTTAGCCATTATAACAATTTAAGTGACTGTGCTAGAACTACGGGATTCGAGGGTGCCTAACACCTTCCCTCGGGTCAACAAAATTCCTTACTTAGAATTTATGGTTCGCAGACTTCATTTGGAAAAGTCGAAAATTTCCTCGATTTGGGATTCAAGATAAACCGGTGACTTGTGACACCAAAAGCCAAACCTTTCCCAAGTGGCGACTCTGACTTAAATAAATAATCCCATTTCGAATATTGTCACTTAAATTGGAAAAACTCCCTCGCGCATCTTACCCTTCGGGGCGGGCGCAAGAAAAGGAGGTGTGACAGCTCTGGCGACTCTGTTGGGGATTTGTACCCAGAACCACTGGTTCAGGGTTCAAGAATTCGAGCTTAGAATAATTGTTATATTTGGCTTTATTATCTGATCTTTATTACATGTTTTGGCATAACGTGCTAAATGTTATTTTTTACCGCTTTGATATTATCTGAACTGTATATAAACTGTGCCGAAACCTTTCTTTTCTTACCTCCGGGGAGAAGCTCGCTGGTCGAGACTCCCTATTCTATTAGTGTCAATACCTGAAATAAGAAAGAGGCCGGACAAGTTACAAAGCCGGACGATCTCGCGGGTCCCCGGTACGTAGCCCCCTCCTCGACCCGAGTCGTCCGCTTGGGTACACAGTCTAGAAAATATACCCAGGTTATAAACCTAGTATAACGAAACCTCATGCCGAATCCCTAGTAGGAACGCTAATTTGCATCATGTTGCATTTGACATAGGGGACTCAACACAGGGGTTGGGTCTGTCTAGGACAGGCAACCTGAAATGAAAAGACCATCCTGCTGCATCCCGTTTGTTTTGCGCATTTATTTGCTTCGGATCTGCATGTTGACCGGTTCCTAAAAAAAAGAAAACTTAAAAAAAGGAAAAATAGCAGTGTAGGGAGATAATTACTTATTTTGGAAAAATAAAACCAATGTCCAAGTAATGTCAAAACCTCACTGGTATTTTCTTAAAAAAAATAAAAAAATAAAATTTGTCTTTTAGTTTGATTTATTAAAAATCCAAAAAAAACATGCTATTTAGCAGTCCTTAAGAATATTTTCTTTATCTCTTTTTGAAAGAAAAATAAAAAATAATAATAATATATAAAAATCCGAAAAAACATATTCTTGCTTTTTCTTTATAAAATTGTATCCCAAAAAAAAATATATATATATAGTCAAAATATTTTCGAGTCAAGTTATTTTTGTTTAAAGTTACCTTAATAAATGTGCAGGATGAGCACGATGCAAAATGAACACTTTTCGATAATGACTAAAATCCCTGTCAAGTTACGGCTATGGTGGGATGATCTAGGTGCTGAAGGACAAGATGAGGTCAAGAAATATCTGAAAGGTCTCGTGGGTTTATTGGAAATCTAGCCTCGGGGAGATATCATAAGAGCTTTGGTTACCTACTGGGACTCGGCACACAATGTTTTCAACTTCTCCGATTTTGAACTCACCCCGACTCTGGAAGAAATGGCTGGGTACATCGGAAATGCTGAACTTCCGTTAAGGCAAAAATACCTGGTCGCCCCAAGAGCTGTCACGGTATCGATTCCTAGATTTACTAAAAATAACCAGGACGGTCCGCAACCCAGATTTGACCGCCGGTTTTTGTAATCCATGCTTCATATACGACATGTATGGTCATGTAGGAGGATTCAACAATTCGATTAACAAGCTATGCAGCAAAGGTAGTCGTCAGAAGTGGGATAAGCACAGACGGGTGGCTTTCATGATGACATTTTTGGGCCTTTTAGTATTTCCAAGGAAAGATGGGAATATTGATCTAAAAATATCCGGAATAGTCAGTACTTTGCTCACTCAGAACGATAGTACTCTCGTGCCTATGGTGGTATCTGATATCTTTCGAGCTCTCATAGTGTGCAAAGCCGGGGGAATTTCTTCGAAGGTTGTAACTTGCTGCTACAAATGTGGATGACTGAACATCTCTGCCATCGTTCCGAGCTCTTGAGCCATGGTTCCTCAGAGAAAACTTGCATAGAAGAATTTTACAAGAGAACCAAAGAGATCAGTCTGCCCGAAGGAGTTATGGCATGGACCTCATTCTTTCAAGCTCTTACTGCCAGCCAAATACAGTGGACACTGGGATGGCTGCCTGTTGATGAAGTCATATATATGCCAGCAACTAGAACTCATTTCTTACTGATGGGGCTTAAGAGCATTCAACCTTACGCGCCCTGCCGAGTTTTGAGACAGCTCGGAAAATTCCAGATAGTACCACACGAGGAAGACCTTAGCGCTCAAACAATTGAGATAAGTCCTGACGGACAATTTCCTGAAGCAAAAATCCGCCAGATCTGGAATGAATGTCAATATTTGAAAGCAGATACTTGCGTACGGGATCGGGCCAAAAGTGAGATGGCACCAGGCTACCTTGCATGGTACAGAAGAGAACTCGAACATGAAGGGCCGGCTAAAAGACCCCACATCCTGAATTTCGCCGAGTCGTCGCAAAAGCAGTGGGATTGGTTGGCGAAAGAAAGAGGCTATTGTACCGAAATCAGCAGGTTAAAGCAACAAGTGAAAAGCCTGAAATATGAGCACAACGTGCAAGTTGCTACCGATCTAGGAGAGCAAAACAGGTTGACTCAGGAAAACGAAATGCTCAGGGTCCAGATCAAACAGATGAGGATGGATGTTGATAAACAGCCAAGGAGTCGATCAGACGAGCAGTTGATAAAAAGGTTGAAAAGTGAAGTCAGGGAATGGCGAGATGGTTTAGAGAAGTCTGAAAACATCATGGCGGAGCTCAGGGCACAGTGGGATACAAAAGCAGATAAGCATCGCCGATACTTGAATCAATTAAAAGGCGACCACGAGAAAACTATTGCCAAAATGAAGAGAAAGATGGCTCCACTTGAGATCAAAGCAGTTAATCAGGCCGAGGATTTCCAAATTGAGAGCAGATACTGTTATGACCTGTTAGCCCAGATGAAGTTAGAAGTGCGACAACTAAAGAATCAGCATATACAGGATTCTCAGGTATTCAAGATGTGCAGTGATCAGATAAGACGCCTACTCATAGAGAAGAAACAAACCAGAGATAGGATCAGGGCCATTGACCACGCCATCATCAGACGATGTCTACGGTGTGAGAACATGACGAGCATTACCGTTCTCTCGGCAGTGATGGGTTATGTCAAGCAAACCATGCATGAGCTGGAACAACTTGAAAGGGATCTCACACCTAGGACCGCGGCGAGGCCAAACGATGCCCCGCGGGCACCAATTTTCGAAACCATAATGTATTCATAGGTCGAGTCTGTATCTTAACATCTTCTGTTTGTCTTTCGCATCTAGGTGTTTTAGTCTGTTTGAGTCTAGGTTTATTTTCAAAGTTTTCTCTTCCTTTTTGCAAAATGTAGTTTGTAATAGACCGTTTCAGCAATAAAAGGTGTGTTTCTTTTTACGCTCATTTGTGTTTTGAACTACGTAATGATCTGATTCACGTGGCATCGTGATACGTAGGCAATCCTCATCGGATCCGGTCGCATTTTAACCACAAAAAATTGAAAACAGTAACAAAAGGAGAAAGGAAGAAAAATAAAAACATAATAAAAAAAAACAGAAAAAAGGGGAATCCTAAAAAGGAAGCTGGAATGATGCATGCTTTCGTCGCAAACATGTAGGAATCCACTTAACTGTATAGGTGCATCATGCCCCAACGTGAGATTGCCTATCTGTTATTTGTTTCGAATTAACCATTCGTTTGTCGTTGAGTTCCTCCAGGTTTTTTGAAAAGGCGGTTGGTTTGGTGAAAGTCTGGCCTCGCACTCATACTTCACGAGGTCGAAAGGGAGTGATCAATTACCTGTTATTAAGTCAGGAGGCGGTACTCACACTTATTTCACAAGGTCAAAAGGAAGCATAGAAATGTCTGCAGAAATTCCTTCACCAACATTTCCTGTTTCTGAGAAGAGTTCGATCTCGACCGTCCTCACGCCCGAGTCCGCAACTACAGAGGAAAATAGAATCCTGCGGCTCCGCATGTTGGAAATGCTGGACGACTGGAATAACGGAAAAGAGCCACCAAGTGTCGTCCCTGGATTCCCTGAGTTATTCTCTAGGACAAGCGGGACTTCTAATGTCCCTATAAGCTATCCTGCTGCCCCGTTCGGATACCCGGCCATTTCGCCCTTCTCTGCTGGATCGCCCTCTGATTCTCATCCCCGGATATCAACAACAGATGCAAACACAAACATCTTTACTGCACCACCCTGCCCGATCGCGGCACAACCTGCTACGTACAAGCCAAATTTTGACTCATCCTCGTTTACGTTCCAAGCACCGTCTTTCTCAATGGAACCAACTCGGTTCGTCACTAGCACTCATCCTCCACAGCCTCAGTGCGAGTTTGCACCTATGCAGGATCAGAACCCCAAAATGGCTGAACAAGAAGAGATGGCCAAAAGAATGAGAAGCCTTGAGCAGAGTTTGAAGAACATGCAAGGTTTGAGCGGACAAAAGAGCGTCTCATATACCGATCTATGCATGTTCCCTCACGTGCACCTCCCAGTGGGTTTCAAGACCCCAAAGTTTGAGAAGTACGACGGGCACGGTGACCCCATTGCTCATCTCAAGAAATATTGCAACCAATTGCGGGGAGCCGGCGGAAAAGAGGAATTGCTAATGGCATATTTCGGGGAAAGTCTGGTAGGAATAGCCTCGGAATGGTACATGGACCAGGACATATCCCGGTGGCATATATGGGATGATCTCGCTAGAGATTTTGTGAGACAATTCCAGTATAACATCGACATTGCACCAGACCGAAATTCTCTGTCAAACTTGAAGAAGAAACCTTCAGAAAGCTTCAGAGAATATGCTATTAAGTGGCGCGAATAGGCGTCAAGGGTGAAGCCTCCCATGGACGAAATAGAAATGGTCACTACTTTTCTCCAGGCTCAAGATTCAGACTATTTCCAAAACATGATGTCAGCCATGGAAAAGCCGTTCGCAGAAGCGATTAAGATTGGAGAGATGGTGGAGAATGGGCTGAAAACGGGTAGGATTTTGAGTCAAGCAGCCATAAGGGCAACCTCCCAAGCCGTCCAAAGCGGGTCCGGAGGAATGGCAAGAGGGAAGAAAAAGGAAGAAACGGCCATGGCAGCATCAGAAGCAAGGGAATATCGTAATCCCAGGCCCCGTTTTCCATAAAGGACCCCACAACACTGCTACCCCCACCAAAACATGGCATATGCTCCTCAACCCTACATGATCATGAACACCCAGCCTTATGTCCATCCGCCACAACAAGCCAACCGAGGCCAAGCTCCACCTCCCAGAAATCAGCCTCCATACCGCAACCACTATAACCCACAGCCTCCTCAAAATAACTTCCGCCCTCAGGAACCACCTAGAAAGCGGACTTTCACGCATATCGGTGAGCCATACTCTACTTTGTTCCCGAAGCTAGTCCAGTTGGGTTTCCTGCAGCTGGTCCCTCAGACAAGGCACAATCCGGCATCACCTTCTTACAAAGCCGGTGTTAGATGTGCCTATCATTCAGGAGCAGAAGGGCACGATACAAATGACTGCTGGGCTTTGAGAAGGGTAGTCGAGAATTTAATAGAGCAAGGGAAAATAGTGCTAAGGGATGAGGAGGTCCCAAACGTGACTAACAATCCATTACCTGCTCACAATAATGGGCCGCTGATCGGAATGATTTGTGAAGACAAAGAATTTGACCCTGCTTTGAAAGCTATAATCGCCATTGTCGACATAGGGAAATAGCCTGAAACAGCCCAGAAACTAGAAAAAGGGGAAAAGGCCAGTACTGTAAAGTGCGAGCCCGAAAAGAGGGTGGAGAAGAAGGCGGTGCCTGTGAAGAATGGAGTTCTTTACATCCCACGAGGTCGAGCAGAGAAGCCGCAGAGCTTCGAGGTCAAAAGGGCAAAACCTATATACGTACCAAAGGGGGCCTATGTGGTCCGGGGGACGATTCAACCACATCGGCTGAATGAGCCAGTGGTTATCGGACGAGTGCCACAAAAGCCGATGACAAACCCGTCCACAGTACTGTGGAACTATCAGAGGACGTTGGTAACGTACAAAGGTAAAGAAGTCACGGGAGAACTTAAGGAAAATACTTTTATTGGAAGGTATTCGAACACCCAAGAGCTAAACAATGCCACACGGAGACGCTTCCCACCAAAGAAGCCTGTAAGCGTTGAAGAAGCGGAAGTTTTCTTCCAACAGATGAAAATGCCGGACTACGAAGTGGTAGATCAACTGGGCAAGTGCCCCGAGCAAGTGTCCATGCTATCATTGCTGATGAGGTCGGTCGAGCATCAAAAGATCTTACTCAAGACCCTGAACGAAGCATACGTGCCAGCTGAAACCTCAGTCGAACAACTGGAACGAATGACAGAAAGGTTCTTCGCCGTTAACTAGGTCTCTTTCAGCAAGAACGATTTACCCCCAGAGGGAGCGGCACACAACAAAGCCTTGCATCTAACAGTTAAATGCGAAGA
The DNA here is from genome assembly GCF_000393655.2 of Nicotiana sylvestris. Classification (NCBI taxonomy): domain Eukaryota; kingdom Viridiplantae; phylum Streptophyta; class Magnoliopsida; order Solanales; family Solanaceae; genus Nicotiana; species Nicotiana sylvestris. Next base: position 72,050,071 of record NC_091060.1, read on the forward strand.
CTACTACGTGAAGAGGGTAATGTTGGATGGGGGTTCAGGTGTTGACATTTGTCCGCTCTCCACGCTACAGAGAATGAAAATTGGGACCGGAAGAATCCGCCCCAATAATGTCTGCGTAAGGGCTTTTGACGGCATCAAGAGAGACACCCTTGGGGAAATAGATTTGGTGTTGACCATAGGGCCAGTGGAGTTTGAAGTAACTTTCCAAGTGCTTGACATGGATACGTCCTACAATTTCCTCCTCGGCAGACCTTGGATTCATGCGGCAGGAGCTGTGCCTTCCACTCTTCACCAGATGGTGAAGTTTGAGTACGAAGACCGAGAGATTGTGGTCCATGGAGAAGACGAGCATGCTATTTATCGGGACCCATCCATCCCATATCTTGAACCAAGAGAAGGGAGCGAACACACGGTCTATCAAGCTTTCGAGATTGTGTTAGCAGAGCAGCATGAAGAGGGAAGACCTTGCCCCCAACCTTTCTTGTCTAACGCCTCGGTTATGGTGGCTAAAGAGATGATTCGGCACGAATTCAGGCCAGGGAAAAGGCTCGGACGAACATTGCAAGGAATAATGGAACCTGTCACCTTGCCTTCCGTCAAGAAACTTTTTGGGACAGGTTTTCAACCCACTCCAGAAGATGAAGAATGGGCAAAGAAGAGGAAGAATGGGGGTTGGAAACTGCCTCGGCCACTGCCGGATTTATATGAAACCTTCGTCGGACCAAGATACACTGAAGAAGAAGACGATGAGGTTTTCACGGCTGAGGAAATCGAGGAGATATGTGGGGCAATGAGAGAAATGCTCTATGAGGCTCACATGGTTCAACCAGGAGAAGGCACCAACACCGCCGAGATATAACTTGGATATTTTCTTCCCTTCAATTGTTGTTTTGAATTCCTGAGTTGTAAACATTGTTGTCTTCCAAATTCCAAGAAAAATAAAAAAAATCATCATTGTTTTCTCATTTTTTCCTTTGTTCTGATTTTTGTTATTTTTTTCTTTATCTTTTCTTTAAGTTATAATAATGCGGCTTTAAATATGACATGCTTGCGGACTTCACGCCCAGATCACAACGAGCTATTTAATTGTGAAATAATGAACCCAGAACCAGAATATGATGAAGAAGAGGCTTTTAGGGAAATAAACCGAGAGTTGGAACATTTTGAGAATAAACCTAAGCCAAATCTGAATGACACCGAACCGGTTAATTTAGGAACTCCTGAAGAAATCCGGGAGACCAAAATAAGCATTCACACGGACAAGAAAACGCGAGAGGCGATAATTCAACTTCTTTTTGAATTTAAAGATGTGTTTGCTTGGTCATACGATGACATGCCGTGACTAGGTGTTGATCTAGTGGTTCTTAAATTGCCAATTCACCCTGATTGTCCTCCAGTTCAACAAAAGCAACGAAAGTTCAAAACTGAGGTCAGTGACAAGATTAAAGAGGAGATCACCAAGCAGCTGAAAACGGGAGTGATTCGGGTAGTCCAGTATACAACATGGTTGGCAAATGTGGTTCCAGTGCCGAAAAAAGATGGGAAGACTCGGGTGTGCGTGGACTATCGAGACCTGAATAGAGCGAGTCCCAAAGATAATTTCCCATTTCCCAACATCCACATCCTTGTTGATAGTTGCGCCAAACATGAGATCCAGTCTTTCGTAGATTGTTACGCTGGGTATCATCAGGTATATATGGATGAAGAATACGCCGAGAAGACTGCCTTCACCACGCCTTGGGGCACTTACTGTTATCGGGTTATGCCATTTGGTCTGAAGAATGCTGGGGCAACTTGCATAAGAGCCATGACTGCCATTTTTCATGACATGATGCATCAAGAAATAGATGTGTACGTGGACGATGTGATAATCAAATCCAGGACGCAGGATAATCACATCCAAGACTTGAGGAAGTTCTTCGAGAGACTGAGGAAGTACGACTTGAAGCTGAACCCAGCCAAATGTGCTTTCGGAGTCCCATCGGGCAAGCTTTTGGGCTTCATAGTAAGCAGGAGAGGTATCGAATTAGATCCAACAAAGATAAAATCTATCAGGGATCTACCTCCCCCAAGAATGAAGAAAGACGTGATGAGTTTGTTGAACAGGTTGAACTATATCAGTCGATTCATTGCCCAGCTAACTAGCACGTGTGAGCCCATATTTAAGCTATTGAGGAAAGATGCGGCGATCAAATGGACGGCTGAGTGTCAAGAAGCTTTTGACAAAATTAAAGAATATCTTTCAAATCCCCCAGTTTTGGTCCCACCAGAGCCAGAAAGACCACTGTTCTTGTATCTGACAGTCTTGGAAAATTCTTTCGGTTGCGTCCTCGGGCAACATGACATAACCGGAAAGAAAGAACAAGCAATCTACTACTTGAGCAAGAAATTCACCGGCTACGAGGCCAAGTACACTCTGCTGGAAAGAACATGTTGCGCTCTGACGTGGGTTGCTCAAAAGCTGAGACATTATCTCCAAGCTCACACTACTTTCCTCATAAGCAGGCTGGATCCTTTGAAGTATATATTTCAGAAACCAATGCCTACTGGAAGACTGGCCAAGTGGCAAATCTTGCTTACCGAATTCGACATAGTCTATGTCACTCGCACGGCAATGAAAGCCCAGGTTCTAGCAGATCATTTGGCCGAAAATCCAATCGATGAGGAATACCAGCCTTTGAGTACCTATTTTCCAGATGAAGAAATAAACATCGTAGAAGTGGTCTCGGAAAACGCCCATGTTTGGAAGATGTTCTTTGATGGAGCCGTAAACACCAAAGGTGTAGGGATTGGAGCAATTTTGATCTCGCCCTCTGGTCAGCATTATCCAGCCACAGCTAGACTGCATTTCTTTTGCACAAACAATACAGTTGAGTATGAAGCCTGTATCATGGGCATGCATATGGCGATCGATCAAGATGTCGAAGACTTACTGATTATGGGAGATTCCGACCTGATTATTCGGCAAGCCCAAGGTGAATGGGAAACTCGGGATGTCATGCTTATTCCTTACCGACAGCATGTGGAAGACCTCGGCAAGCGTTTTAAATCAATAGAGTTCAGGTATATCCCGCGATGTCACAATGAACTAGCAGATGCACTTGCTACCTTGGCTTCGATGCTACCCTACCCAGGCAACACCCATGTCGATCCCTTGGAAATCCAAATCAGGGAAAGACACGGTTACTGTAACGTAATCGAGGCAGGATCATGCATACAACCATGGTACCATGATATCAAGAGGTTCTTGAAGACACAAGAATACCCCGAGCATGCTACTGGAGATCAAAAAAGAACCATTAGGCGGCATGCAAGTGGTTTCTTTTTTAGCGGTGAGTTGTTGTATAAGAGGACCCCGGACCTCAATCTACTAAGATGTGTTGACGCCGAGGAGGCAAGGAAGATCATGCACGAAGTACACGCAGGAGTGTGCGGACTTCACATGAACGGGTATGTCTTGGCAATGAAAATCCTTCGAGCAGGTTATTATTGGATGACCATGGAAAAGGACTGTTTTGGCTTCGTTCGGAAGTGTCATTAGTGTCAAGTGCACGGTGATTTGATTCATGCACCTCCCACAGAGTTGCATCCCATGTCTGCACCTTGGCCATTTGTTGCATGGAGCATGGACGTCATTGGACCAATCGAGCCAAAGGCTTCAAATGGACACAGATTTATACTGGTTGCCATCGACTACTTCACAAAATGGGTAGAGGTTGTCACTCTCAAGTCGGTCACTAAAAAAGCTGTAGTGGATTTTGTACACTCAAATCTTATCTGCCGTTTCGGCATTCCTGCAACTATCATCACAGATAACGCAGCGAACTTGAATAGTCACTTGATGGGAGATGTATGCGAGCAGTTCAAAATAACGCACAGGAATTCTACTCCTTATCGGCCCAAGGCCAATGGCGCTGTAGAAGCAGCAAACAAGAACATCAAGAAGATTTTGAGGAAGACGATCCAGAGTTCCCGACAATGGCATGAACAACTACCGTTTGCATTGTTGGGATATCGCACTACGGTACGGACGTCAGTAGGGGCAACCCCTTATCTTTTGGTTTATGGGACCGAAGCTGTAATACCAGCAGAGGTAGAAATTCCTTCGCTTCGAACCATTGTCGAAGCATAAATCGAAGACAGCGAGTGGGTTAAGACTCGATTGGAGCAGTTGACTTTGATTGACGAAAAACAAATGGTTGCGGTTTGTCACGGGAAGCTGTACCAACGAAGAATGGCCCGTGCTTACAACAAGAAAGTCCGACCCAGGAATTTCGAAGTGGGTCAACTGGTACTGAGGCGCATTCTGCCACATCACCAGGAAACAAAAGGGAAATTTGCTCCAAACTGGAAAGGCCCATACATCATCAGGAAGATATTGCCGAGAGGAGCATTGTACCTAGGTGATATTGAAGGAAATGATCCTGAAACAGCGGTGAATGCTGATGCAGTCAAAAGATACTATGTCTGAGTGACACCCCAGCGATCCTGACACATTTGAAATGAGGGAGGTTTTATTCCCACTACCCCAAACACTATCAACTCTCTCTACAAGCCTTTGAGCCGGTTACAGTTCTTTGGTTACCAATCAAAAAAAAAAGAAAGAAAAAGAAAACAAACAAAACAAACAAAACAGTTCATTGTAGGTCAGGCCTGAACTACGTCTGACTTGATTCCGAAAGGATACGTAGGTAGCCTCTCTCTGAGGTTCAGTCATACCAACAATAAAATCCCATTTACCCTGAAATTGAAACTGGGGCACGTCAAGCGGCTTAGAAGTCGTAGTATCATCTGCTTTTCTTTGCCAAGCACAAGCATTTCGGATCAATTACCCAAGGTAGCGGGAAGCCAAGAAGCGTCACGAATGGAGGCCGTTACACTCTAAATTGAGAGAAATAAAATGAGAGAGTCTTGTCGGTGAAAACCTTCGGGCACCGCGAGGCGACGGGAGTAGAGAAACCAAAATGAGAGAGCTTGTGTAGTAAAAAACTCGCAAAGAGTGCTATCGAGCGACAGCAAGGAGGGAAATGAGAGAGGTCAGCTAGCGAAAACCCGCAAAGGGCACTGTTGGCCGAAAGAACGACTCCACCCAAGGAGGTCTCGGCAAAGTTCCACCGGTTTGGAAACACAGATCCATTTTGGTTCGGGAAGAAATGCAAGTTCATTGAAGGTCAGGCGTCCAGTCCAAAGAGCATGTCATGTCCATTTAAAGTCAGCATTGTCTTCCTCAGATAAGTCTTTTTTGTCCCGAAAAGGACACTTCTTTTCTGAAGTTCGCTTTCTCCTTTCTTTGTTTTTCTTCGAATCCCTTTCATTTTTAACCCTAAGTTCCAGATATACCGGAAAGGACAGGTGGTAGGGTTGGTTTCACGGAATTCCGTTCCGCAAGGGAAATGCCCCGTTTCGTTGGTATGTTTGTCCAAACCTGATGAATCATGATGTTTGACTGCATTTAAAGTAAAGTCACCAAAAAAAAAGAAAAAAAAGAAAGAGAGAAATTTCCCCAGCAAGTCCGCCTTGTACAAATCCCCACAGAACTTCCCTTTGTACAAATCCCCACAGAGCCTCCCTTTGTAAAAATTCCCCAGCGAGCTTGCCCCAACAAATCCTGGCAAGTCCGCTTTGCAACAAATCCCCAGCAAGTGCGCCTTGTACAAATCCCCACAGAGCTTCCCCTTGTACAAATCCCCACAGAGTATCCCCAATAAAATCCCCGTTGAAAAATCCCCAAGAAAAACCGGATGGAAAAACCAAAGCCTTACAAGGCAAATCATCACAGAATCTTGAAACGCAGGCCTGAGCAGTCTAAAGGGTTTTGCCATTTGAATCCAATCAATGACAGAGTTTCTCAACAGAAATAAGGACGCAGCAAAACAACTGGAACAATCAAGATCACCGAACCAACCGCCATTTCCGAGCTAATGATTGTTCTTTGTTTGAAAAGTTGAAACAGGTATGATCCAAGACAACCGTGCAAGAAGCAGGTGTCACCCAAAGAAGAAAAGAAACACATGAGTGCAAGAAGCAGTTTGGCAATAAGGAATCCACTCGAATGGGAAGTTTCCACAAAATTCTCTTTTACATTTTTACTAAAACAAGGAAAACTCAAAAAAAAAAACGGTTCAGTTAGTATCCCCAGAGCATTTTCCATTTAGTCAGCATTAGGGCTCCAACCCTAAACTGAACTTTCCCCAGTTAGTCAGCATTAGGGCTCCAACCCTAAACTGAACTTTTCCGTTTAGTCAGCATTAGGGCTCCAACCCTGAACTGAACTTTTTCATTTCCGCCAACATTAGGGCTCAAACCCTGAACTGAGCATTGTTCTATTAGTCAGCATTAGGGCTCCAACCCTAAACTGAACTTTTTCCATTTAGTCAGTATTAGGGCTCCAACGCTGAACTGAACTTTTTCCATTCCGACAGCATTAGGGCTCCAACCCTGAACTGAGCATTGTCTGTTAGTCAGCATTAGGGCTCCAATCCTAAACTGAACTTTTCCCTTTAGTCAGCATTAGGGTTCCAACCCTGAACTGAACTTTTCCTGTTAGTCAGCATTAGGCTCCAACCCTAAACTGAACTTTTCCCTTTAGTCAGCATTAGGGCTCAAACCCTAAACTGAACTTTCCCCAGTTAGTCAGCATTAGGGCTCCAACCCTAAACTGAACTTTTCCGTTTAGTCAGCATTAGGGCTCCAACCTTGAACTGAACTTTTTCATTTCCGCCAGCATTAGGGCTTCAACCCTGAACTGAGCATTGTTCTGTTAGTCAGCATTAGGGCTCCAACCCTAAACTGAACTTTTTCCATTTAGTCAGCATTAGGGCTCCAACCCTGAACTGAACTTTTTCCATTCCGCCAGCATTAGGGCTCCAACCCTGAACTGAGCATTGTCTGTTAGTCAGCATTAGGGCTCCAACCCTAAACTGAACTTTTCCCTTTAGTCAGCATTAAGGCTCCAACCCTAAACTGAACTTTCCCCAGTTAGTCAGCATTAGGGCTCCAACCCTAAACTGAACTTTTCCGTTTAGTCAGCATTAGGGCTCCAACCCTGAACTGAACTTTTTCATTTCCGCCAGCATTAGGGCTCCAACCCTGAACTGAGCATTGTTCTGTTAGTCAGCATTAGGGCTCCAACCCTAAACTGAACTTTTTCCATTTAGTCAGCATTAGGGCTCCAACCCTGAACTGAACTTTTTCATTTCCGCCAGCATTAGGGCTCCAACCCTGAACTGAGCATTGTTCTGTTAGTCAGCATTAAGGCTCCAACCCTAAACTGAACTTTTTCCATTTAGTCAGCATTAGGGCTCCAACCCTGAACTGAACTTTTTCATTTCCGCCAGCATTAGGCTCCAACCCTGAACTGAGCAATGTTATGTTATTCAGCATTAGAGCTCCAACCCTAAACTGAACTTTTTCCATTTAGTCAGCATTAGGGCTCCAACCCTGAACTGAACTTTTTCCATTCCGCCAGCATTAGGGCTCCAACCCTGAACTGAGCATTGTCTGTTAGTCAGCATTAGGGCTCCAACCCTAAACTGAACTTTTCCCGTTAGTCAGCATTAGGGTTCCAACACTGAACTGAACTTTTTCCTGTTAGTCAGCATTAGGGCTCCAACCCTGAACTAAACTTTTTCCATTTGACCAACATTAGGGCTCCAACCCTGAACTGAGCATTTTCCATTTAGTCAGCATTAGGGCTCTAACCCTGAACTGAACTTTTTCCAGTTAGTAAGCATTAGGGCTCCAACCCTGAACTGAACTTTTCCATTTAGTCAGCATCAGGGCTCCAACCCTGAACTGAACTCTTTCCATTTAGCCAGCATTAGGGCTCCAACCCTGAACTGAGCGCTTTTCCGTTTAGCCAGCATTAGGGCTCCAACCCTAAACAGAGCATTTTTACCTTATGGCAATATTAGGGATCCAATCCCGGAGTTGCATTTGGTAAACTGAAATTTTCCAATCCATTCATCAATTATATGAACTTCCCGACATTTAACTCACGAAATTTTCCTAGTAAAACTGGGGCAGAAAATTTCGTCCATTTGTTTTTCCCCGCAGGTCTGACCTCGAGACGCATGGATCAAGACGACCCACGCGATGAGTCTCAACCTAGAAAAGACAAAAAAAAGAAGATGCCCCGAGATACTGGAGAAAACAAAGGGCGAATCGCTCCAAGATTCAATCAAGGTCCCGAGTTCTGCCAATCCCGTCTTACTCAGTATCCCAGAAATAAACAGGCAACTACAACTTGCAAGCATCAAGATTCAGATCGAAGTCTACAAGCAAAATTAGCTAAGACCCAAGATCAAATTGCAAAAGAATCATAGATAGGAATCTTGTAACTAGCAATTGACAAGCACAAGTAGTTAGTTCAATTTCAATTTCCCTTTGGTTGTAATAAGGGAGTCGGTAAGCAGCAGCGGCAACGGCAATAGCAGTAACGATAAGCATTGCAATCCCATGGTAGTCCCAGCTACCAAAGCTTCCCGAACTACATTGACCTGATTCCTGTTTAGCCCATGATATGTAGGAAATCTTTGAAGTGAAGATTCGGTCAAATCTTTCAAAAAAGTGCTTCACACGGAGTATTCCAATAGGCAAAAATCGCTCATATCCGCTCACTTTATCTTTGCACGAAAACTCTTCGTGTTTCCGAACAAAGAGGGGCAGCTGTGAGCACGTGATTTTTGTTTACGCGACAATCACTCCAAAAGAAATAAAAATAATGGCAAATGGTCTTGCTGTACAAGTTTTGGATTTTACGTGGCATTTTTGTTAGTTATTTGTGATCTTGTTCGTTTTTATTTTTATCAAACAAAATACAAAAATGTGTCGTGTATAGTTGGACCATAATCCGGTTATTAAAAGGAAAATCACAAAATATGCATCTTTTGTCCTATTTGTTGCCTTGGTGTGATTTTACCTACTTTAAATATTTTAATATGTGTGTAATAATTACATTAAGTGTTAATTAATGGTGTTTAATTTTATTTAATTAGGTTTTGTGTTTAAATATTAGAAAATAAAAGAAAAAGGGTGCAAATGGGTTTAAACTCGGATTGGGCCCATTTTTCTTTTTAAACCTGAGGCCCAAAAGCAGCCAGTCCAAACAGCCCATCTCCAGGCCACCAAAACGACGTAGTTTAACACCAAAACTACGTCGTTTCAATGCCAATCCATCTCGACCATCAAACCAAATTGATCCAACGGTCCAGATCTCTCACCCATAACCCCATTACCCGACCCGTTACCCAAACCAACCCTGACCCCAATACTAAGCCAAACAACACCGTTCGTTTAAACCTTCAGATCCAGGCCGTTGATCTCGATTGATCTAACGGCCGAGATCAAGCCATCCACCCCATATATAAGTTTTCCTCTTATACCCCGCCCCCTATCCAAACACCCCTCCTTCGTCCTCATCCCCTTCACAGGCCCAAAACCCCGGAACCCTAGAGCCGCCCCCCTTTCCCCTCACCAAAAACCCGGCGGCATGGACGCCGGTGACCCCTACCTTAACACCATAGGACCGCCTCACCACCCTGAACATGGATCTGTTGTCCCTTTGTCTCGAATCAACTCCTAGGTTCTCGAATCTTCCTTTGAAGATTCAAACAAAAAACTCGATCTACACCAAATCACCCCAGGTTTATACCAGGCCCTCCTCTGACTTCCCTCGTGACCAAACCATGCTTGGTTTGGTCCGAATCTAACCAGGGAAACCCAAATCCCAAATCTGCCCATTAGGAACCCTGATCCCGATCTGTGTCCATTTGAACTAGATGATTAGGGTCTAATGGACCTTAATCGAAGTGTTCTCAGTAGAGAACACTTCGATTAAAGTCCGTTCAACCCCAAGAAAGGTCGATTCAAATCCGAGCTAAGGCTTTCTGATTTTTCAAGGCTTTAAGGTAATTTTTGTTTTCTTTTTCTTTATCAGTTCATCTTGTCTGTTGTAATTGAATGTATGTTCATATGTCCAAATGTTTTGTTTAATTTATGTTTTCAATAAGGAATGCTACCTGGTTGATCCTGCCAGTAGTCATATGCTTGTCTCAAAGATTAAGCCATGCATGTGTAATGTCATGGGCTGCTTTCCAGACATGCCCCATGACCCCTTGGCCGCGCCCCATGGCGGCCTAGCAAGCCTCACAATGCCTAGCGCCATGGTCGGCCCCGTGGTCTTGGCTGCGCCAAGTGACAAGCGCGCATGTGCCTCTGTCGCCCCACCGATGCCTCTCGCCAGCGCCCAAGGGCTGGCCAATGACAACAGCGCCGCGCGCCCTGACAATGCCGCGCGCGCAGATCCTGATGCCTCGCCAGCGCCCAGCTGCAGGCCCATTCCAGCAGCGCCTTGCGCACAGACCCTGATGCCAAGCACCAGTGCCCAGCCTCAGGCCAGCACATCAAGTGTCGCGCGCGCCCACAGCAACGCGCGCGCAGACCCTGACCCGCAAGACAAAGATGCTGCCATCGGACTTAGTTTTTCCTTGTAATAATCTAAGTCCTTTTCATTGTAATCATAGGCTAGTTTACATCATTTTCATTTCAGTGTGCTTCTACAGCTTTATTAGGACTAGTCTTGTAATGTTGGTTTATTTTTTTTAAGCATTATTAAGGGGGACCAAACAATCAAACATTTCAATCAGCATTTTCTGGTGTCTCTCCCCCTCGACACCACATCATTGTAATCATCATTTTCAGTCATCAATAAAATCATCATCAGCATTCAAAACCCAATTCTCTCTCAGCTTCCGCAATTGCTCACGACATTGGTTTTCCCGCACGGCACTGACAATCTAGTCTAGCGTGCGGCGAGGACCTCATTGGCGGACAGCAACCGCACTGACATCGGTTGCTTAGCCTTACGTTGCCCTTCCAAAGATCATCAGGAAGGCGTTGCGTAACAGTTGGTATCAGAGCCTAGGCTCGACATCGGACGAGGGAACATTTGCCATCATCACCATTTCTGACCATGGTGAATCATGGGGAGCGTCTAGCATCCCTAGAAGAGACGGTTGACCGATTACGACCCATCGTAGAAACGGTGCCTGATCAAAGCAACAACCTAGTGCAAAGGTTGGACGACCTGGACCGCCGAATGCGGCAGGCCGAAAATGACATTGCAAACATCAGTCGTGACTCCGACGAGGACCGACAAACGGCAGCCATCGAAACTGCCAATATTCATGGAAAATTTGAGGACCTCCAACAGGAGCGTGCCGACGATTTAGCCCATCAGCAACAGGAGGCAGACAGAATGACTGCCATGCAGCAAACCATAAACGACTTGACAGACAAGCTCAATGTTGTCAATGCTGCCTTACAGAGCCTACTTCGAGAAGGCGACCATCACATCAGGGGTGCAGCAGACCTCACCCCCATTCCACAAAAGCTTAAGATACCGGAGCCAAAGCCATACGACGGATCCCGGGATGCTAAAGAAGTGGAAAACTTCATCTTCGACATCGAACAATACTTCGATGCCGTGGGCCATTTGGAGGAATCCAAAAAGGTAGCGACTGCTGCCATGTATCTTCAGGGCGATGCCAAACTTTGGTGGCGGGTCAAATACGAAGCCATCAAGGCCGGTGAAGATACTCTTCAGACATGGGACGAATTGAAGGTAGCCATACGCCTGCAGTTCTTTCCCGAAAATGTGGAATACAATGCAAGGAGAAAGCTACGGGACCTCCGCCACACCAGATCAGTGAGGGAGTACGTGCGCGAATTCTCCGCACTCATGCTAAACATACGCGACATGGGGGACAAAGACAAACTCTTCGCATTCATAGAAGGTTTGAAACCTCATGCCCGTATGGAACTACAGCGACAACGGGTAGACACCCTGCCCAAGGCCATTCAAGCTGCAGAATGCCTTGGCGATTATCATTTGGGAACTCAGAACGACAGGCCCCAGCCGTCTGTCCGAGGGGGATTCAACGGGCACCATCCCAGCAATGGTGGCCCAAGCAAAAGTGGGGGAGATCGGAGTGCATCCAAAACTAAGACTCCTCCCTCCAACAGCAACAGTGCTGCATCCATCAACAACAATCAGGGGAGAAAGCCTCCCTCAGAATGCCGTCATTGCGGCGGGGCACATTGGAACAATGAATGCCCAAACATCAAGGTCAATGCTCATCAGACTGTCGAGGATGAGATAGATGCATCAGACACATCCGAAGACGACCAGGTAGGCGCCTTCAATGCAATTGTTGGCTCTATCCCACATGCCTTAGCGGGGACCAGTGCATGTCCTCCTAAGAAAACATCAGTCCCGATCACCAAGAAAGGGAAAGAAAAGATGGACGAGAGACCTCCTAAACAAGCGAGGACCCTAATGTTCGTCGAATTGAAAGTGAACGGCAAGCCCCTTCACGCCTTGATAGACACGGGTGCCACCCAAAACTACTTGTCATCAACGCAAGTAGAGCGCCTAGGTCTTGTTGTACAAAAGAGCAAAGGCCGCGTCAAGGCTATAAACTCACCACCTCAGACATTGGGTGGAACAACTACAAATGTCTCAGTGAAACTTGGCCCATACAAAGGAAGCATCGACCTACGCATCGGAATCATAGATGACTTCGACATCATAGTGGGTTTGGATTTCATGAGGCAAACCAACACCATACCAGTACCATATGCCAACATGCTCCTGATGATGGGAGAAAAAGGGGCTAAGCCCTGCACCATACCATGCTTCCCCATAAATATGGCCGCTGAAAACATCTCGGCCATGCAGTTGGAGAAGGTAGTCGACAGACATGAACCCCTGGTTTCGACTACCCTTCACAGCAACAATCAGCCATCATGTCATCGACCTCAAAAGACTGGTGACGCTCATCATCGTGTGAAGACTTGTCAGCCATGCCACAAGGACAAGTCGGATCACTCATCACAGCCGGGACCCTCGCAGCCATTACATGTCCCTCAGAGACCATGGGAAAGTGTTTCCCTCAGATTCATCACGGGATTGCCCCAAGTCGGCAATCTTGCATCCATCATGGTTGTCATAGATCAGTTCTCAGACTATGCAACTTTCATAGCAGCCCCGCAAAACATCTCAGCAGAAGATACAGCTCGACTCTTCTTCTCGCACATTGTCAAACATTGGGGCCTGCCCAAAAACATTGTTAGTAGGCGCGACTCACGCTTCACTAGCAACTTTTGGACCCATCTCTTCAGGTGCTTTGGGTCAACATTGAGTCACAACACAGACATCCATCCACCATCGGATGGCCAGACAGACCGGTTCGATGACATGCTGGAGGAATATCTCCGCAACTTCGCAACCGGATCACAGAAACATTGGGTGAAGCTCCTGGATGCTGCTCAACTGTGTTTCAATTCTCAAAAGGAGCCATCATACAAACAAGAGCCCTTTTGAAATTGTTACCGGACAGCAACCGCTTCTCCCGCAAACGGTGAATGCCTCAACCATGCCGAAATCTCCTCGAGCTGCCAACTTCTCGAGCGAATGGGAGCGCAACATGGAGATAGTGCGGAGCTATCTCATCAGGGCCCAAGAGCGGGCAAAAAGGTTCACCGAACAAAAGCGTTGCTTTTCCCAACATCAACCAGGGGACAAAGTAATGCTACGCATCCCAAAGCGGTACTTGTTTGCAGAAAGGACCCATGACCCTCGCCTGCAACAAAAATACATCGGGCCCCTGCCCATTGAAAAACGCATTGGGAAGTCCACATACCAGGTCAAAACTCCATCCTGGTGGAAGATCCATCCAGTCTTCCATGTCAGCCGCATGAAATCATTGCTTCGCTACAACAGCAAGCTCAAACAACAGAGGGGCGCAGACCTCCCATCCAACAACCATCAGAAACATCATCATCATCATCATCATCATAAGGCTCCGAGGACGGCGCCAACTCAGGTGGGGGAGAATGTCATGGGCTGCTTTCCAGACATGCCCCATGACCCCTTGGTCGCGCCCCATGGCGGCCTAGCAAGCCTCACAATGCCTAGCGCCATGGTCGGCCCCGTGGTCTTGGCTGCGCCAAGTGACAAGCGCGCATGTGCCTCTGTCGCCCCACCGATGCCTCTCGCCAGCGCCCAAGGGCTGGTCATTGACAACAGCGCCGCGCGCCCTGACAATGCCGCGCGCGCAGATCCTGATGCCTCGCCAGCGCCCAGCTGCAGGCCCATTCCAACAGCGCCTCGCGCACAGACCCTGATGCCAAGCACCAGTGCCCAGCCTCAGGCCAGCACATCAAGTGTCGCGCGCGCCCACAGCAACGCGCGCGCAGACCCTGACCCGCAAGACAAAGATGCTGCCATCGGACTTAGTTTTTCCTTGTAATAATCTAAGTCCTTTTCATTGTAATCATAGGCTAGTTTACATCATTTTCATTTCAGTGTGCTTCTACAGCTTTATTAGGACTAGTCTTGTAATGTTGGTTTATTTTTTTTAAGCATTATTAAGGGGGACCAAACAATCAAACATTTCAATCAGCATTTTCTGGTGTCTCTCCCCCTCGACACCACATCATTGTAATCATCATTTTCAGTCATCAATAAAATCATCATCAGCATTCAAAACCCAATTCTCTCTCAGCTTCCGCAATTGCTCACGACATTGGTTTTCCCGCACGGCACTGACAATCTAGTCTAGCGTGCGGCGAGGACCTCATTGGCGGACAGCAACCGCACTGACATCGGTTGCTTAGCCTTACGTTGCCCTTCCAAAGATCATCAGGAAGGCGTTGCGTAACAGTAAGTATGAACAAATTCAGACTGTGAAACTGCGAATGGCTCATTAATTAGCCCCAGTACAACCTTGTTCAGTCAGTACAATTTGAATCACACGTTGATACTGTTAGATTTCTGATCATTGGCTTCAATTGTATGTGTTACAACTAGTATAGTCGAGTCGATATACGTCGCCAATTAGTTTAGCTTTGAATGATAATAATCTGATTCATGTTATGGTTTTTGTGTGAGGTTCTGTCTGAATCCAACTGGGAACTAAGTATAGCTGTTTGTGGATTTGAATCAGAAAACATTTATAGTTTAGTTTGTGGTTTTCAGTTCAACTTAAGTTCTGAATTGATAGCATATGCACTATAATGTTTTAATAATTAGAGCAAATGGGACAGCATGTGCTGTCAGGCCACCTTCAGGCTGCCCATACCTTGGTCTTAATTTAAATAAGATGATAAAGGGCTGTCAGGGAATCTCATGGGAAGGGTTCTACTTTTAAAAGATGAGTGGAAAAACAGCAGAAAAGAGGGGGTTCTGATTGTGTTTAACAGGCTGTAAATGGCCTAATGCTAGGCTATAAATAGAGAGATACCACAAAGACAGACATATACAGATAGAGATACCACAAAGACAGGCATATACAGACATACACTGAGTGAGAAAAACACAGATAGAGAGAGAGCAAGAAATAGAAAACATACAGAAAAAAATCAGAAACTGTTTCTTCCTATTGTTGTTTGGATTTCACTTGTTTTCAACCTGTTTAATCAATACTGATTCTTCCAAGTCTTTAACTGAGGTTAATGATTGTGTGTTGCATTAGTTTATTCTTGGATTTGGTCTGTCTGGAGTTCTGTTTCTACTACACTGCTTGCTGCTGTCATTTTGCTACTTTTCCATCGGCTATAGTTGCATCTTGCACTGGGATTAGTTCTGTTGTTACCTGCTGTTACTGCTGCTGTTTGGTGTATGCTACTACTACTCTACTGACTTTCCTGCTTCTTCAATTGTAAGAACTTTCCAGGTACACACTCGAATCTCTTACTGATGTAACACTAAAGGCATGAAATGAAAGATGCAAAGGAACCTGGTCATCTGCTGCACTTACAACTTTTAAATGTGTTTGGGTTTGTGTAACTTTCAGTTTGTAGCTCCATAAAAAAAATATACATTTGTGCAATGTGTACTTAATAGAAGTTTAGTCTATTTAATACTATTTGGTTTCAGTTGTTAAGTCGTCTGTATGACGAGAAGTGCGCGTGTGTTTAGTACATTGGCAGTTAAATCTCAGCTTCTATATTTATTCCTAAACATGTAAGGCAGGATGTTTTTAATTCGACAAAAGTCGCATCATAATTCTGAGTCATTTAAACTAACTCTATCAAAATTGGGTTTCGTTAGGCAGTTTATAGGACCACGTCCGAACCCCATTGGTAGTAGCTTATAGTAGTCAATGCTATTAATCTGGTTAAAAGGTCAGCTTAAATAAAAATGGGACAGACGTCTAGGGTGAGTATAGCATGATATTTGTCTTGTATGCAATTTCTTTTATCAAACTGAAAGCATATCCAATAAGGTACAAAAATTTCCCACCTCGCAGAGAATTAATCCAATAACTAATAAGAGGTCAAATTGGCCAAGCATGCAATTTAATTAGCACGTATTTTCTTTCTTCATTTATTTTAGAAAAACAAAAAAAATAGAAATGTAGTCATGCTAAGATTATCCTTTTAAAAATAATGAGACGAGCCTCGCCAAATAAAAATGCAAATTGTGGGGCCCTCAATAATTGGTCATAATAAATACTTAGAATTTGGGATGGACTGTTTAGTGAATTTCACTGCCTTCCCCAAAGATAATAACGCGTTAGACTCTTTAGGCGCGACTTAATTAAATTACATTCTTAAATTCGGGTGCGCATTTATGTGACCCAAATTCAAATCTCAACGGAGTCGAAATGTGTTAACAACTACGGGTGCATTGATTGTGACGTGGTTCGAGATGCATTTTCACGACGTTGCAATTCTATAAAAATAAATGATAATAATAAAAGCGGTTTAAACTTAATAAAAGCACATAAGTCACAACATGTATTTAAATCAGATATTTAGCCATTATAACAATTTAAGCGACCGTGCTAGAACCACGGGATTCGAGGGTGCCTAACACCTTCCCTCGGGTCAACAGAATTCCTTACTTAGAATTTCTGGTTCGCAGACTTCATTTGGAAAAGTCGAAAATTTCCTCGATTTGGGATTCAAGATAAACCGGTGACTTGGGACACCAAAAGCCAAACCTTTCCCAAGTGGCGACTCTGAATTAAATAAATAATCCCATTTCAAATATTGTCACTTAAATTGGAAAAACTCCCTCGCGCATCTTACCCTTCGGGGCGGGCGCAAGAAAAGGAGGTGTGACAGCTCTGGCGACTATGCTGGGGATTTGTACCCAGAACCACTGGTTCAGGGTTCAAGAATTCGAGCTTAGAATAATTGTTATATTTGGCTTTATTATCTGATCTTTATTACATGTTTTGGCATAACGTGATAATGTTGTTTTTTACCGCTTTGATATTATCTGAATTGTATATAAACTATGCCGAAACCTTTCTTTTCTTACCTCCGAGGAGAAGCTCGCTGGTCGAGACTCCCTATTCTGTTAGTGTCAATACCTGAAATAAGAAAGAGGCCGGACAAGTTACAAAGTCGGACGATCTCGCGGGTCCCTGGTACGTAGCCCCCTCCTCGACCCGAGTCGTCCGCTCGGGTACACAGTCTAGAACATATACCCAGGTTATAAACCTAGTATAACGAAACCTCATGCCGAATCCCTAGTAGGAACGCTTATTTGCATCATGTTGCATTTGACAAAGGGGACTCAACACAGGGGTTGGGTCCGTCTAGGACAGGCAACCTGAAATGAAAAGACCATACTGCTGCATCCCGTTTGTTTTGCGCATTTATTTGCTTCAGATCTGCATGTTGACCGGTTCCTAAAAAAAGAAAACTTAAAAAAAAGTAAAAATAGCAGTGTAGGGAGATAATTACTTATTTTGGAAAAATAAAACCAATGTCCAAGTAATGTCAAAACCTCACCGGTATTTTCTAAAAAAAAAATAAAAAAATAAAATTTGTCTTTTAGTTTGATTTATTAAAAATCCAAAAAGCATGCTATTTAGCAGTCCTTAAGAATATTTTCTTTATCTCTTTTTGAAAGAAAAATAAAAAATAATAATAATATATAAAAATCCAAAAAAAAACATATTCTTGCTTTTTCTTTAAAAAATTGTATTCCAAAAAAATAAATAATAATAATACATATAGTCAAAATATTTTCGAGTCAAGTTATTTTTGTTTAAAGTCACCTTAATAAATGTGCAGGATGAGCACGATGCAAAATGAACACTTTTCGATAATGACTAAAATCCCTGTCAAGTTACGGCTATGGTGGGATGATCTAGGTGCTGAAGGACAAGATGAGGTCAAGAAATATCTGAAAGGTCTCGTGGGTTTATTGGAAATTCAGCCTCGGGGAGATATCATAAGAGCTTTGGTTACCTACTGGGACCCGGCACACAATGTTTTCCACTTCTCCGATTTTGAACTCACCCCGACTATGGAAGAAATGGCTGGGTACATCGGAAATGCTGAACTTCCGTTAAGACAAAAATACCTGGTCGCCCCAAGAGCTGTCACGGTACATCGATTCCTAGATTTACTAAAAATACCCAGGACGGTCCGCAACCCAGATTTGACCGCCGGTTTTTGTAATCCATGCTTCATATACGATAGGTATGGTCATGTAGGAGGATTCAACAATTCGATTAACAAGCTATGCAGCAAAGGTAGTCGTCAGAAGTGGGATAAGCACAGACGGGTGGCTTTCATGATGACATTTTTAGGCCTTTTAGTATTTCCAAGGAAAGATGGGAATATTGATCTAAAAATATCCGGAATAGTCAGTACTTTGCTCACTCAGAACGATAGTACTCTCGTGCCTATGGTGGTATCTGATATCTTTCGAGCTCTCACAGTGTGCAAAGCCGGGGGAATTTCTTCGAAGGTTGTAACTTGCTGCTACAAATGTGGATGACTGAACATCTCTGCCATCGTTCCGAGCTCTTGAGCCATGGTTCCTCGGAGAAAACTTGCATAGAAGAATTTTACACGAGAACCAAAGATATCAGTCTGCCCGAAGGAGTTATGGCATGGACCTCATTCTTTCAAGCTCTTACTGCCAGCCAAATACAGTGGACACTGGGATGGCTTCCTGTTGATGAAGTCATATATATGCCAGCAACTAGAACTCATTTCTTACTGATGGGGCTTAAGAGAATTCAACCTTACGCGCCCTGCCGAGTTTTGAGACAGCTCGGAAAATGCCAGATAGTACCACACGAGGAAGATCTTAGCGCTCAAACAATTGAGATAAGTCCTGACGGACAATTTCCTGAAGTAAAAATCCGCCAGATCTGGAATGAATGTCAATATTTGAAAGCAGATACTTGCGTGCGGGATCGGGCCAAAAGTGAGATGGCACCAGGCTACCTTGCATGGTACAGAAGAGAACTCGAACATGAAAGGTAGGCTAAAAGACCCCACATCCTGAATTTCGTCGAGTCGTCGCAAAAGCAGTAGGATTGGTTGGCGAAAGAAAGAGGCTATTGTACCGAAATCAGCAGGTTAAAGCAACAAGTGAAAAGCCTGAAATATGAGCACAACGTGCAAGTTGCTACCGATCTAGGAGAGCAAAACAGGTTGACTCAGGAAAACGAAATGCTCAGGGTCCAGATCAAACAGATGAGGATGGATGCTGATAAACAGCCAAGGAGTCGATCAGACGAGCAGTTGATAAAAAGGCTGAAAAGTGAAGTCAGGGAATGGCGAGATGGTTTAGAGAAGTCTGAAAACATCATGGCAGAGCTCAGGGCACAGTGGGATACAAAAGCAGAAAAGCATCGCTGATACTTGAATCAATTAAAAGGCGACCACGAGAAAACTGTTGCCAAAATGAAGAGAAAGATGGCTACACTTGAGATCAAAGCAGTTAATCAGGCCGAGGATTTCCAAATTGAGAGCAGATACTGTTATGACCTGTTAGCCCAGATGAAGTTAGAAGTGCAACAACTAAAGAATCAGCATATACAGGATTCTCAGGTATTCAAGATGTGCAGTGATCAGATAAGACGCCTACTCATAGAGAAGAAACAAACCAGAGATAGGATCAGGGCCATTGCCCACGCCATCATCAGACGATGTCTACGGTGTAAGAACATGACCAGCATTATCGTTCTCTCGGCAGTGATGGGTTATGTCAAGCAAACCATGTATGAGCTGAAACAACTTGAAAGGGATCTCACACCTAGGACCGCGGCGAGGCCGAACGATGCCCCGCGGGCACCAATTTTCGAAACCATAATGTATTCATAGGTCGAGTCTGTATCTTAACATCTTCTGTTTGTCTTTCGCATCTAGGTGTTTTAGTCTGTTTGAGTCTAGGTTTATTTTCAAAGTTTGCTCTTCTTTTTTGCAAAATGTAGTTTGTAATAGACCGTTTCAGCAATAAAAGGTGTGTTTCTTTTTACGCTCATTTGTGTTTTGAACTACGTAATGATCTGATTCACGTGGCATCGTGATACGTAGGCAATCCTCATCGGATCCGGTCGCATTTTAACCACAAAAAATTGAAAACAGTAACAAAAGGAGAAAGTAAGAAAAATAAAAACATAATAAAAAAATAATAATAAAAAAAACAGAAAAAGGGGAATCCTAAAAAGGAAGCTGGAATGATGCATGCTTTCGTCGCAAACATGTAGGAATCCACTTAACTGTATAGGTGCATTATGCCCCAACGTGAGATTGCCCATCTGTTATTTGTTTCGAATTAACCATTCGTTTGTCGTTGAGTTCCTCCAGGTTTTTGGAAAAGGCGGTTGGTTTGGTGAAAGTCTGGCCTCGCACTCATACTTCACGAGGTCGAAAGGGAGTGATCAATTACCTGTTATTAAGTCAGGAGGCGGTACTCACACTTATTTCACAAGGTCAAAAGGAAGCATAGAAATGTCTGCAGAAATTCCTTCACCAACAGTTCCTGTTTCCGAGGAGAGTTCGATCTCGACCGTCCTCACGCCCGAGTCCGCAACTACGGAGGAAAATAGAATCCTGCGGCTCCGCATGTTGGAAATGCTGGACGACTGGAATAACGGAAAAGAGCCACCAAGTGTCGTCCCTGGATTCCCTGAGTTATACTCTAGGACAAGCGGGACTTCTAATGTCCCCATAAGCTATCCTGCTGCCCCGTTCGGATACCCGGCCATTTCGCCCTTCTCTGCTGGATCGCCCTCTGATTCTCATCCCCGGATATCAACAACAGATGCAAACACAAACATCTTTACTGCACCACCCTGCCCGATCGCGGCACAACCTGCTACGTACAAGCCAAATTTTGACTCATCCTCGTTTACGTTCCAAGCACCGTCTTTCTCAATGGAACCAACTCGGTTCGTCACTAGCACTCATCCTCCACAGCCTCAGTGCGAGTTTGCACCTATGCATGATCAGAACCCCAAAATGGCTGAACAAGAAGAGATGGCCAAAAGAATGAGAAGCCTTGAGCAGAGTTTGAAGAACATGCAAGGTTTGAGCGGACAAAAGAGCATCTCATATACCGATCTATGCATGTTCCCTCACGTGCACCTCCCAGTGGGTTTCAAGACCCCAAAGTTTGAGAAGTACGACGGGAACGGTGACCCCATTGCTCATCTCAAGAAATATTGCAACCAATTGCAGGGAGCCGGCGGAAAAGAGGAATTGCTAATGGCATATTTCGGGGAAAGTCTGGTAGGAATAGCCTCGGAATGGTACATGGACCAGGACATATCCCGGTGGCATATATGGGATGATCTCGCTAGAGATTTTGTGAGACAATTCCAGTATAACATCGACATTGCACCAGACCGAAATTCTCTGTCAAACTTGAAGAAGAAACCTTCAGAAAGCTTCAGAGAATATGCTATTAAGTGGCGCGAACAGGCGTCAAGGGTGAAGCCTCCCATGGACGAAATAGAAATGGTCACTACTTTTCTCCAGGCTCAAGATTCCGACTATTTCCAAAACATGATGTCAGCCATGGAAAAGTCGTTCACAGAAGCGATTAAGATTGGAGAGATGGTGGAGAATGGGCTGAAAACGGGTAGGATTTTGAGTCAATCAGCCATAAGGGCAACCTCCCAAGCCGTCCAAAGCGGGTCCGGAGGAATGGCAAGAGGGAAGAAAAAGGAAGAAACGACCATGGCAGCATCAGAAGCAAGGGAATATCGTAATCCCAGGCCCCGTTTTCCAGAAATGACCCCACAACACTGCTACCCCCACCAAAACATAGCATATGCTCCTCAACCCTACATGATCATGAACACCCAGCCTTATGTCCATCCGCCACAATAAGCCAACCGAGGCCAAGCTCCACCTCCCAGAAATCAGCCTCCATACCGCAACCACTATAACCCACAGCCTCCTCAAAATAACTTCCGCCCTCAGGAACCACCTAGAAAGCGGACTTTCACGCATATCGGTGAGCCATACTCTACTTTGTTCCCAAAGCTAGTCCAGTTGGGTTTCCTGCAGCCGGTCCCTCAGACAAGGCACAATCCGGCATCACCTTCTTACAAAGCCGGTGTTAGATGCGCCTATCATTCAGGAGCAGAAGGGCACGATACAAATGACTGCTGGGCTTTGAGAAGGGTAGTCGAGAATTTAATAGAGCAAGGGAAAATAGTGCTAAGGGACGAGGAGGTCCCAAACGTGACTAACAATCCATTACCTGCTCACAATAATGGGCCGCTGATCGGAATGATTTGCGAAGACAAAGAATTTGACCCTGCTTTGAAAGCTATAATCGCCATTGTCGATGCAGGGAAAAAGCCTGAAACAGCCCAGAAACCAGAAAAAGGGGAAAAGGCCAGTACTGTAAAGTGCAAGCCCGAAAAGAGGGTGGAGAAGAAGGCGGTGCCTGTGAAGAATGGAGTTCTTTACATCTCACGAGGTCGAGCAAAGAAGCCGCAGAGCTTCGAGGTCAAAAGGGCAAAACCTATGTACGTACCAAAGGGGGCCTATGTGGTCCGGGGGACGATTCAACCACCTCGGCTGAATGAGCCAGTGGTTATCGGACGCGTGCCACAAAAGCCGATGACAAACCCGTCCACAGTACCGTGGAACTATTAGAGGACGTTGGTAACGTACAAAGGTAAAGAAGTCACGGGAGAACTTCCGGAAAATACTTTCATTGGAAGGTATTCGAACACCCAAGAGCTAAACAATGCCACACGGAGACGCTTCCCACCAAAGAAGCCTGTAAGCGTTGAAGAAGCGGAAGTTTTCTTCCAACAGATGAAAATGCCGGACTACGAAGTGGTAGATCAACTGCGCAAGTACCCCGAGCAAGTGTCCATGCTATCATTGCTGATGAGGTCGGCCGAGCATCAAAAGATCTTACTCAAGACCCTGAACGAAGCATACATGCCAGTTGAAACCTCAGTCGAACAACTGGAACGAATGACAGAACGGTTCTTCGCCGTTAACTAGGTCTCTTTCAGCAAGAACGATTTACCCCCAAAGGGAGCGGCACACAACAAAGCCTTGCATCTAACAGTTAAATGTGAAGACTACTACGTCAAGCGGGTAATGTTGGATGGGGGTTCAGGTGTTGACATTTGTCCGCTCTCCACGCTACAGAGAATGGAAATTGGGACCGGAAGAATCCGCCCCAATAATGTCTGCGCAAGGGCTTTTGACGGCATCAAGAGAGACACCCTTGGGGAAATAGATTTGGTGTTGACCATAGGGCCAGTGGAGTTTGAAGTAACTTTCCAGGTGCTTGACATGGATACGTCCTACAATTTCCTCCTCGGCAGACCTTGGATTCATGCGGCAGGAGCTGTGCCTTCCACTCTTCACCAGATGGTGAAGTTTGAGTACGAAGACCGAGAGAATTGTGGTCCATGGAGAAGACGAGCATGCTATTTATCGGGACCCATCCATCCCATATCTTGAACCAAGAGAAGGGAGCGAACACACGGTCTATCAAGCTTTCGAGATTGTGTTAGCAGAGCAGCATGAAGAGGGAAGACCTTGCCCCCAACCTTTCTTGTCTAACGCCTCGGTTATGGTGGTTAAAGAGATGATCCGGCACGGATTCAGGCCAGGGAAAGGGCTCGGACGAACATTGCAAGGAATAACGGAACCCATCACCTTGCCTTTTGTCAAGAAACTTTTTGGGACAGGTTTTCAACCCACTCCAGAAGATGAAGAATGGGAAAAGAAGAGGAAGAATAGGGGGTTGGAAACTGCCTCGGCCACTACCGGATTTATATGAAACCTTCGTCGGACCAAGATACACTGAATAAGAAGACGATGAGGTTTTCACGGCTGAGGAAATCGAGGAGATATGTGGGGCAATGAGAGAAATGCTCTATGAGGCTCACATGGTTCAACCAGGAGAAGGCACCAGCACCGCCGAGATGATATATATGGGGCCAAACGCCAAACTTCGAAACTGGGAGGCCACGCCATTCCCGACTAGGCAGAAGTCCGGGTAGACCTGTCCTGCCACCTTTCCTACATCACGAGTCATCCCAGGATATAACTTGGATATTTTCTTCCCTTCAATTGTTGTTTTGAATTCCTGAGTTGTAAACATTGTTGTCGTCCAAATTCCAAGAAAAATAAAAAAAATAATCATTGTTTTCTCATTTTTTCCTTTGTTCTGATTTTTGTTATTTTTTCCTTTATCTTTTCTTTCAGTTATAATAATGCGGCTTTAAATATGACATGCTTGCGGACTTCACGCCCAGATCACAATGAGCTATTTAACTGCGAATTAATGAACCCAGAACCAGAATATGATGCGGAAGAAGCTTTTAGGGAGATAAACCGAGAGTTGGAATATTTCGAGAATAAACCTAAGCCAAATCTGAATGACACTGAACCGGTAAATTTAGGAACCCCGGAAGAAATCCGGGAGACCAAGATAAGCATTCACACGGACAAGAAAACGCGAGAGGCGATAATTCAACTTCTTTTTGAATTTAAAGACGTGTTTGCTTGGTCATATGATGACATGCCGGGACTAGGTGTTGATCTAGTGGTTCATAAATTGCCGATTCATCCTGATTGTCCTCCAGTTCAACAAAAGCAACGAAAGTTCAAAACTGAGGTCAGTGACAAGATTAAAGAGGAGATCACCAAGCAGCTGAAAACGGGAGTGATTCGGGTAGTCCAGTATACAACATGGTTGGCAAATGTGGTTCCAGTGCCGAAAAAAGATGGGAAGACTCGGGTGTGCGTGGACTATTGAGACCTGAATAGAGCGAGTCCCAAAGATAATTTCTCATTGCCCAACATCCACATCCTTGTTGATAATTGCGCCAAACATGAGATCCAGTCTTTCGTAGATTGTTACGCTGGGTATCATCAGGTATTGATGGATGAAGAAGACGCCGAGAAGACTGCTTTCACCACGCCTTGGGGCACTTACTGTTATCGGGTTATGCCATTTGGTCTGAAGAATGCTGGGGCAACTTACATGAGAGCCATGACTGCCATTTTTCATGACATGATGCATCAAGAAATAGAGGTGTACGTGGACGATGTGATAATCAAATCCAGGACGCAGGATAATCACATCTAAGACTTGAGGAAGTTCTTCGAGAGACTGAGGAAGTACGACTTGAAGCTGAACCCAGCCAAATGTGCTTTCGGAGTCCCATAGGGCAAGCTTTTGGGCTTCATAGTGAGCAGGAGAGGTATCGAATTAGATCCAACAAAGATAAAATCTATCAGGGATCTACCTCCCCCAAGAATGAAGAAAGACGTGATGAGTTTGTTGGGCAGGTTGAACTATATCAGTCGATTCATTTACCAACTAACTAGCACGTGTGAGCCCATATTTAAGCTATTGAGGAAAGATGCGGCGATCAAATGGACGGCTGAGTGTCAAGAAGCTTTTGATAAAATTAAAGAATATCTTTCAAATCCCCCAGTTTTGGTCCCACCAGAGCCAGAAAGACCACTGTTCTTGTATCTGACAGTCTTGGAAAATTCTTTCGGTTGCGTCCTCGGGCAACATGACATAACCGGAAAGAAAGAACAAGCAATCTACTACTTGAGCAAGAAATTCACCAGCTACGAGGCCAAGTACACTCTGCTGGAAAGAACATGTTGCGCTCTAACGTGGGTTGCTCAAAAGCTGAGACATTATCTCCAAGCTCACACTACTTTCCTCATAAGCAGGCTGGATCCTTTGAAGTATATATTTCAGAAACCAATTCCTACTGGAAGACTGGCCAAGTGGCAAATCTTGCTTACCGAATTCGACATAGTCTATGTCACTCGCACGGCAATGAAAGCCCAGGCGCTAGCAGATCATTTGGCCGAAAATCCAATCGATGAGGAATACCAGCCTTTGAGTACCTATTTTCCAGATGAAGAAATAAACACCGTAGAAGTGGTCTCGGAAAAAGCCCATGTTTGGAAGATGTTCTTTGATGGAGCCGTAAACGCCAAAGATGTAGGGATTGGGGCAATTTTGATCTCGCCCTCTGGTCAGCATTATCCAGCCACAGCTAGACTGCATTTCTTTTGCACAAACAATACAGTTGAGTATGAAGCCTGCATCATGGGCATGCATATGGCGATCGATCAAGATGTCGAAGACTTACTGATTATGGGAGATTCCGACCTGATTATTCGGCAAGCCCAAGGTGAATGGGAAACTCGGGATGTCATGCTTATTCCTTACCGACAGCATGTGGAAGACCTCGGCAAGCGTTTTAAATCAATAGAGTTCAGGTATATCCCGCGATGTCACAATGAACTAGCAGATGCACTTGCTACCTTGGCTTCGATGCTACCCTACCCAGGCAACACCCATGTCGATCCCTTGGAAATCCAAATCAGGGAAAGACACGGTTACTGTAACGTAATCGAGGCAGGATCATGCATACAGCCATGGTACCATGATATCAAGAGGTTCTTGAAGACACAAGAATACCCCGAGCATGCTACTGGAGATCAAAAGAGAACCATTAGGCGGCATGCAAGTGGTTTCTTTTTGAGCGGTGAGTTGTTGTATAAGAGGACCCCGGACCTCAATCTACTAAGATGTGTTGATGCCGAGGAGGCAAGGAAGATCATGCACGAAGTACACGCAGGAGTGTGCGGACCTCACATGAACGGGTATGTCTTGGCAAAGAATATCCTTCGAGCAGGTTATTACTGGATGACCATGGAAAAGGACTGTTTTGGCTTCGTTTGGAAGTGTCATCAGTGTCAGGTGCACGGTGATTTGATTCATGCACCTCCCACAGAGTTGCATCCCATGTCTGCACCTTGGCCATTTGTTGCATGGGGCATGGACGTCATTGGACCAATCGAGCCAAAGGCTTCAAATGGACACAGATTTATACTAGTTGCCATCGACTACTTCACAAAATGGGTAGAGGCTGTCACTCTCAAGCCGGTCACTAAAAAAGTTGTAGTGGATTTTGTACACTCAAATCTTATCTGCCGTTTCGGCATTCCTGCAACTATCATCACAGATAACGCAGCGAACTTGAATAGTCACTTGATGGGAGATGTATGCGAGCAGTTCAAAATAACGCACAGGAATTCTACTCCTTATCGGCCCAAGGCCAATGGCGCTGTAGAAGCAGCAAACAAGAACATCAAGAAGATTTTGAGGAAGACGATCTAGAGTTCCCGACAATGGCATGAACAACTACCGTTTGCATTGTTGGGATATCGCACTACGGTACGGACGTCAGTAGGGGCAACCCCTTATCTTTTGGTTTATGGGACCGAAGCTGTAATACCAGCAGAGGTAGAAATTCCTTTGCTTCGAACCATTGTCAAAGCAGAAATCGAAGACAACGAGTGGGTTAAGACTCGATTGGAGCAGTTGACTTTGATTGACGAAAAACGAATGGCTGCGGTTTGTCACGGGCAGCTGTACCAACGAAGAATGGCCCGTGCTTACAACATGAAAGTCCGACCCAGGAATTTCAAAGTGGGTCAACTGGTACTGAGCGCATTCTGCCACATCACCAGGAAGCAAAAGGGAAATTTGCTCCAAACTGGAAAGGCCCATACATCATCAGGAAGATATTGCCGAGAGGAGCATTGTACCTAGGTGATATTGAAGGAAATGATCCTGAAACAGTGGTGAATGCTGATGCAGTCAAAAGATACTATGTCTGAGTGACACCCCAGCGATCCTGACACATTTGAAATGAGGGAGGTTTTATTCCCACTACCCCAAACACTATCAACTCTCTCTACAAGCCTTTGAGCCGGTTACAGTTCTTTGGTTACCAATCAAAAAAAAACAAACAAACAAAACAAACAAAACAGTTCATTGTAGGTCAGGCCTGAACTACGTCTGACTTGATTCCGAATGGATACGTAGGCAGCCTCTCTCTGAGGTTCAGTCACACCAACAATAAAATCCCATTTACCCTGAAATTGAAACCGGGGCACGTCAAACGGCTTAGAAGTCGTAGTATCATCTGCTTTTCTTTGCCAAGCACAAGCCTTTTGGATCAATTACCAAAGGTAGCGGGAAGCCAAGAAGCGTCACGAATGGAGGCCGTTACACTCTAAATTGAGAGAAATAAAATGAGAGAGTCTTGTCGGTGAAAACCTTCGGGCACCGCGAGGCGACGAGAGTAGAGAAACCAAAATGAGAGAGCTTGTGTAGTAAAAAACTCGCAAAGAGTGCTATCGAGCGACAGCAAGGAGGGAAATGAGAGAGGTCAGCTAGCGAAAACCCGCAAAGGGCGCTGTTGGCCGAAAGAACGACTCCACCCAAGGAGGTCTCGGCAAAGTTCCACCGGTTTGGAAACACAGATCCATTTTGGTTCGGGAAGAAATGCAAGTTCATTGAAGGTCAGGCGTCCAGTCCAAAGAGCATGTCATGTCCATTTAAAGTCAGCATTGTCTTCCTCAGATAAGTCTTTCTTGTCCCGAAAAGGACACTTCTTTTCTAAAGTTCGCTTTCTCCTTTCTTTGTTTTTCTTCGAATCCCTTTCATTTTTAACCCTAAGTTCCAGATATACCGGAAAGGACAGGTGGCAGGGTTGGTTTCACGGAATTCCGTTTCGCAAGGGAAATGCCTCATTTCGTTGGTACGTTTGTCCAAACCTGATGAATCATGATGTTTGACTGCATTTAAAGTAAAGTCACCAAAAAAAAAGAGAGAAATTTCCCCAGCAAGTTCGCCTTGTACAAATCCCCACAGAACTTCCCTTTGTACAAATCCCCATAGAGCCTCCCTTTGTAAAAATTCCCCAGTGAGCTTGCTCCAACAAATCCTGGCAAGTCCGCTTTGCAACAAATCCCCAGCAAGTGCGCCTTGTACAAATCCCCACAGAGCTTCCCCTTGTACAAATCCCCACAGAGTATCCCCAATAAAATCCCCGTTGAAAAATCCCCAAGCAAAACCGTATGGAAAAACCAAAGCCTTACAAGGCAAATCATCACAGAATCTTGAAACGCAGGCCTGAGCAGTCTAAAGGGTTTTGCCATTTGAATCCAATCAATGGCAGAGTTTCTCAACAGAAATAAGGACGCAGCAAAGCAACTGGAACAATCAAGGTCACCGAACCAACCGCCATTTCCGAGCTAATGATTGTTCTTTGTTTGAAAAGTTGAAACAAGTATTATCCAAGACAACCGTGCAAGAAGCAGGTGTCACCCAAAGAAGAAAAGAAACACATGAGTGCAAGAAGCAGTTTGGCAATAAGGAATCCACTCGAAAGGGAAGTTTCCAAAAAATTCTCTTTTACGTTTTTACTAAAACAAGGAAAACTCAAAAAAAAAAACAGTTCAGTTAGTATCCCCAGAGCATTTTCCATTTAGTCAGCATTAGGGCTCCAACCCTAAACTGAACTTTCCCCAGTTAGTCAGCATTAGGGCTCCAACCCTAAACTGAACTTTTCCGTTTAGTCAGCATTAGGGCTCCAATCCTGAACTGAACTTTTTCATTTCCGCCAGCATTAGGGCTCCAACCCTGAACTGAGCATTGTTCTATTAGTCAGCATTAGGGCTCCAACCCTAAACTGAACTTTTTCCATTTAGTCAGCATTAGGGCTCCAACCCTGAACTGAACTTTTTCCATTCCGCCAGCATTAGGGCTCCAACCCTGAACTGAGCATTGTCTGTTAGTCAGCATTAGGGCTCCAACCCTAAACTGAACTTTTCCCTTTAGTCAGCATTAGGGCTCCAACCCTAAACTGAACTTTCCCCAGTTAGTCAGCATTAGGGCTCCAACCCTAAACTGAACTTTTCCGTTTAGTCAGCATTAGGGCTCCAACCCTGAACTGAACTTTTTCATTTCCGCCAGCATTAGGGCTCCAACCCTGAACTGAGCATTGTTCTGTTAGTCAGCATTAGGGCTCCAACCCTAAACTGAACTTTTTCCATTTAGTCAGCATTAGGGCTCCAACCCTGAACTGAACTTTTTCCATTCCGCCAGCATTAGGGCTTCAACCCTGAACTGAGCATTGTTTGTTAGTCAGCATTAGGGCTCCAACCCTAAACTGAACTTTTCCCTTTAGTCAGCATTAGGGCTCCAACCCTAAACTGAACTTTCCCCAGTTAGTCAGCATTAGGGCTCCAACCCTAAACTGAACTTTTCCGTTTAGTCAGCATTAGGGCTCCAATCCTGAACTGAACTTTTTCATTTCCGACAGCATTAGGGCTCCAACCCTGAACTGAGCATTGTTCTATTAGTCAGCATTAGGGCTCCAACCCTAAACTGAACTTTTTCCATTTAGTCAGCATTAGGGCTCCAACCCTGAACTAAACTTTTTCCATTCCGCCAGCATTAGGGCTCCAACCCTGAACTGAGCATTGTCTGTTAGTCAGCATTAGGGCTCCAACCCTAAACTGAACTTTTCCCTTTAGTCAGCATTAGGGCTCCAACCCTAAACTGAACTTTCCCCAGTTAGTCAGCATTAGGGCTCCAACCCTAAACTGAACTTTTCCGTTTAGTCAGCATTAGGGCTCCAACCCTGAACTGAACTTTTTTATTTCCGCCAGCATTAGGGCTCCAACCCTGAACTGAACTTTTTCATTTCCGCCAGCATTAGGGCTCCAACCCTGAACTGAGCATTGTTCTGTTAGTCAGCATTAGGGCTCCAACCCTAAATTGAACTTTTTCCATTTAGTCAGCATTAGGGCTCCAACCCTGAACTGAACTTTTTCCATTCCGCCAGCATTAGGGCTTCAATCCTGAACTGAGCATTGTTTGTTAGTCAGCATTAGGGCTCCAACCCTAAACTGAACTTTTCCCTTTAGTCAGCATTAGGGCTCCAACCCTAAACTGAACTTTCCCCAGTTAGTCAGCATTAGGGCTCCAACCCTGAACTGAACTTTTTTATTTCCGCCAGCATTAGGGCTCCAACCCTGAACTGAACTTTTTCATTTCCGCCAGCATTAGGGCTCCAACCCTGAACTGAGCATTGTTCTGTTAGTCAGTATTAGGGCTCCAACCCTAAATTGAACTTTTTCCATTTAGTCAGCATTAGGGCTCCAACCCTGAACTGAACTTTTTCCATTCCGCCAGCATTAGGGCTTCAATCCTGAACTGAGCATTGTTTGTTAGTCAGCATTAGGGCTCCAACCCTAAACTGAACTTTTCCCTTTAGTCAGCATTAGGGCTCCAACCCTAAACTGAACTTTCCCCAGTTAGTCAGCATTAGGGCTCCAACCCTAAACTGAACTTTTCCGTTTAGTCAGCATTAGGGCTCCAACCCTGAACTGAACTTTTTCATTTCCGCCAGCATTAGGGCTCCAACCCTGAACTGAGCATTGTTCTGTTAGTCAGCATTAGGGCTCCAACCCTAAACTGAACTTTTTCCATTTAGTCAGCATTAGGGCTCCAACCCTGAACTGAACTTTTTCCATTCCGCCAGCATTAGGGCTTCAACCCTGAACTGAGCATTGTTTGTTAGTCAGCATTAGGGCTCCAACCCTAAACTGAACTTTTCCCTTTAGTCAGCATTAAGGCTCCAACCCTAAACTGAACTTTCCCCAGTTAGTCAGCATTAGGGCTCCAACCCTAAACTAAACTTTTCCGTTTAGTCAGCATTAGGGCTCCAACCCTGAACTGAACTTTTTCATTTCCGCCAGCATTAGGGCTCCAACCCTGAACTGAGCATTGTTCTGTTAGTCAGCATTAGGGCTCCAACCCTAAACTGAACTTTTTCCATTTAGTCAGCATTAGGGCTCCAACCCTGAACTGAACTTTTTCCATTCCGCCAGCATTAGGGCTTCAACCCTGAACTGAGCATTGTTTGTTAGTCAGCATTAGGGCTCCAACCCTAAACTGAACTTTTCCCATTAGTCAGCATTAGGGCTCCAACCCTAAACTGAACTTTCCCTAGTTAGTCAGCATTAGGGCTCCAACCCTAAACTGAACTTTTCCGTTTAGTCAGCATTAGGGCTCCAATCCTGAACTGAACTTTTTCATTTCCGACAGCATTAGGGCTCCAACCCTGAACTGAGCATTGTTCTATTAGTCAGCATTAGGGCTCCAACCCTAAACTGAACTTTTTCCATTTAGTCAGCATTAGGGCTCCAACCCTGAACTGAACTTTTTCCATTCCGCCAGCATTAGGGCTCCAACCCTGAACT
The DNA here is from genome assembly GCF_000393655.2 of Nicotiana sylvestris. Lineage (NCBI taxonomy): Eukaryota > Viridiplantae > Streptophyta > Magnoliopsida > Solanales > Solanaceae > Nicotiana > Nicotiana sylvestris. The sequence goes on from NC_091060.1 coordinate 72,082,471, forward strand.
GAGCATTGTCTGTTAGTCAGCATTAGGGCTCCAACCCTAAACTGAACTTTTCCCTTTAGTCAGCATTAGGGCTCCAACCCTAAACTGAACTTTCCCCAGTTAGTCAGCATTAGGGCTCCAACCCTAAACTGAACTTTTCCGTTTAGTCAGCATTAGGGCTCCAACCCTGAACTGAACTTTTTTATTTCCGCCAGCATTAGGGCTCCAACCCTGAACTGAACTTTTTCATTTCCGCCAGCATTAGGGCTCCAACCCTGAACTGAGCATTGTTCTGTTAGTTAGCATTAGGGCTCCAACCCTAAATTGAACTTTTTCCATTTAGTCAGCATTAGGGCTCCAACCCTGAACTGAACTTTTTCCATTCCGCCAGCATTAGGGCTTCAATCCTGAACTGAGCATTGTTTGTTAGTCAGCATTAGGGCTCCAACCCTAAACTGAACTTTTCCCTTTAGTCAGCATTAGGGCTCCAACCCTAAACTGAACTTTCCCCAGTTAGTCAGCATTAGGGCTCCAACCCTGAACTGAACTTTTTTATTTCCGCCAGCATTAGGGCTCCAACCCTGAACTGAACTTTTTCATTTCCGCCAGCATTAGGGCTCCAACCCTGAACTGAGTATTGTTCTGTTAGTCAGCATTAGGGCTCCAACCCTAAATTGAACTTTTTCCATTTAGTCAGCATTAGGGCTCCAACCCTAAACTGAACTTTTTCCATTCCGCCAGCATTAGGGCTTCAACCCTGAACTGAGCATTGTTTGTTAGTCAGCATTAGGGCTCCAACCCTAAACTGAACTTTTCCCTTTAGTCTGCATTAGGGCTCCAACCCTAAACTGAACTTTTTCCATTTAGTCAGCATTAGGGCTCCAACCCTGAACTGAACTTTTTCATTTCCGCCAGCATTAGGGCTCCAACCCTGAACTGAGCATTGTTCTGTTAGTCAGCATTAGGGCTCCAACCCTAAACTGAACTTTTTCCATTTAGTCAGCATTAGGGCTCCAACCCTGAACTGAACTTTTTCATTTCCGCCAGCATTAGGGCTCCAACCCTGAACTGAGCATTGTTCTGTTATTCAGCATTAGGGCTCCAACCCTAAACTGAACTTTTTCCATTTAGTCAGCATTAGGGCTCCAACCCTGAACTGAACTTTTTCCATTCCGCCAGCATTAGGGCTCCAACCCTGAACTGAGCATTGTCTGTTAGTCAGCATTAGGGCTCCAACCCTAAACTGAACTTTTTCCATTTAGTCAGCATTAGGGCTCCAACCCTGAACTGAACTTTTTCATTTCCGCCAGCATTAGGGCTCCAACCCTGAACTGAGCAATGTTCTGTTATTCAGCATTAGAGCTCCAACCCTAAACTGAACTTTTTCCATTTAGTCAGCATTAGGGCTCCAACCCTGAACTGAACTTTTTCCATTCCGCCAGCATTAGGGCTTCAACCCTGAACTGAGCATTGTTTGTTAGTCAGCATTAGGGCTCCAACCCTGAACTGAACTTTTTCCATTTGGCCAGCATTAGGGCTCCAACCCTGAACTGAGCATTTTCCATTTAGTCAGCATTAGGGCTCTAACCCTGAACTGAACTTTTTCCAGTTAGTAAGCATTAGGGCTCCAACCCTGAACTGAACTTTTCCATTTAGTCAGCATCAGGGCTCCAACCCTGAACTGAACTCTTTCCATTTAGCCAGCATTAGGGCTCCAACCCTGAACTGAGCGTTTTTCCGTTTAGCCAGCATTAGGGCTCCAACCCTAAAAAGAGCATTTTTACCTTATGGCAATATTAGGGATCCAATCCCGGAGTTGCATTTGGTAGACTGAAATTTTCCAATCCATTCATCAATTCTATGAACTTCCCGGCATTTAACTCACGAAATTTTCCTAGTAAAACTGGGGCAGAAAATTTCGTCCATTTGTTTTTCCCCGCAGGTCTGACCTCGAGACGCATGGATCAAGACGACCCACGCGATGAGTCTCAACCTAGAAAAGACAAAAAAAAGAAGATGCCCCGAGATACTGGAGAAAACAAAGGGCGAATCGCTCCAAGATTCAATCAAGGTCCCGAGTTCTGCCAATCCCGTCTTACTCAGTATCCCAGAAATAAACAGGCACCTACAACTTGCAAGCATCAAGATTCAGATCGAAGTCTACAAGCAAAATTAGCTAAGACCCAAGATCAAGTTGCAAAAGAATCATAGATAGGAATTTTGTAACTAGCAATTGACAAGCACAAGTAGTTAGTTCAATTTCAATTTCCCTTTGGTTGTAATAAGGGAGTCGGTAAGCAGCAGCGGCAACGGCAACAGCAGTAACGACAAGCATTGCAATCCCATGGTAGTCCCAGCTACCAAAGCTTCCCGAACTACATTGCCCTAATTCCTGTTTAGCCCAGGATATGTAGGAAATCTTTGAAGCGAAGATTCGGTCAAATCTTTCAAAAAAGTGCTTCACACGGAGTATTCCAATAGGCAAAAATCGCTCATATCCGCTCACTTTATCTTTGCACGAAAACTCTTCGTGTTTCCGAACAAAGAGGGGCAGCTGTGAGCACGTGATTTTTGTTTACGCGACAATCACTCCAAAAGAAATAAAAATAATGGCAAATGGTCTTGCTGTACAAGTTTTGGATTTTACGTGGCATTTTTGTTAGTTATTTGTGATCTTGTTCGTTTTTATTTTTATCAAACAAAATACAAAAATGTGTCGTGTATAGTTGGACCATAATCCGGTTATTAAAAGGAAAATCACAAAATATGAATCTTTTGTCCTATTTGTTGCCTTGGTGTGATTTTACCTACTTTAAATATTTTAATATGTGTGTAATAATTACATTAAGTGTTAATTAATGGTGTTTAATTTTATTTAATTAGGTTTTGTGTTTAAAAATTAGAAAATAAAAGAAAAATGGTGCAAATGGGTTTAAACTCAGATTGGGCCCATTTTTCTTTTTAAACCTGAGGCCCAAAAGCAGCCAGTCCAAACAGCCCATCTCCAGGCCACCAAAACGACGTAGTTTGACACCAAAACTACGTTGTTTCAATGCCAATCCATCTCGACCATCAAACCAAATTGATCCAACGGTCCAAATCTCTCACCCATAACCCCATTACCCGACCCGTTACCCAAACCAACCCTGACCCCAATACTAAGCCAAACAACACCGTTCGTTTAAACCTTCAGATCCAGGCCGTTGATCTCGATTGATCTAACGGCCGAGATCAAGCCATCCACCCCATATATAAGCTTTCCTCTTATACCCCGCCCCCTATCCAAACACCCCTCCTTCGTCCTCATCCCCTTCACAGGCCCAAAACCCCGGAACCCTAGAGCCGCCCCCTTTCCCCTCACCAAAAACCCGGCGGCATGGACGCTGGTGACCCCCACCTTAACACCATAGGACCGCCTCACCACCCTGAACATGGATCTGTTGTCCCTTTGCCTCGAATCAACTCCTAGGTTCTCGAATCTTCCTTTGAAGATTCGAACAAAAAACTCGATCTACACCAAATCACCCCAGGTTTATACCAGGCCCTCCTCTGACTTCCCTCGTGACCAAACCATGCTTGGTTTGGTCCGAATCTAACCAGTGAAACCCAAATCCCAAATCTGCCCATTAGGAACCCTGAGCCCGATCTGTGTCCATTTGAACTAGATGATTAGGGTCTAATGGACCTTAATCGAAGTGTTCTCAGTAGAGAACACTTCGATTAAAGTCCGTTCAACCCCAAGAAAGGTCGATTCAAATCCGAGCTAAGGCTTTCTGATTTTTCAAGGCTTTAAGGTAATTTTTGTTTTCTTTTTCTTTATCAGTTCATCTTGTCTGTTGTAATTGAATGTCTGTTCATATGTCCAAATGTTTTCTTTAATTTATGTTTTGAATTTTTGTCGACTGTGTTGTCCACCTTGCCCGGACCTCTGTATTTAGTCAAGTTTCTCTTCATTTATTGATCATGTGTATGTGTGTAAGTTGTACAATCAATTGAATTTAAATTTGGTTGATTAATTAGCCCCAGTACAACCTTGTTCAGTCAGTACAATTTGAATCACACGTTGATAATGTTAGATTTCTGATCATTGGCTTCGATTGTATGTGTTACAACTAGTATAGTCGAGTCGATATACGTCGCCAATTAGTTTAGCTTTGAATGATAATAATCTGATTCATGTTATGGTTTTTGTGTGAGGTTCTGTCTGAATCCAACTGGGAACTAAGTATAGCTGTTTGCGGATTTGAATCAGAAAACATTTATAGTTTAGTTTGTGGTTTTCAGTTCAACTTGAGTTCTGAATTGATAGCATGTGCACTATAGTGTTTTAATAATTAGAGCAAATGGGACAGCATGGGCTGTCATGCCACCTTCAGGCTGCCCATACCTTGGTCTTAATTTAAATAAGATGATAAAGGGCTGTCAGGGAATCTCATGGGAAGGGTTCTACTTTTAAAAGATGAGTGGAAAAACAACAGAAAAGAGGGGGGGTTCTAATTGTGTTTAACAGGCTGTAAATGGCCTAATGCTAGGCTATAAATAGAGAGATACCACAAAGACAGACATATACAGAGAGAGATACCACAAAGACAGGCATATACAGACATACACTGAGTGAGAAAAACACAGATAGAGAGAGAGCAAGAAATAGAAAACATACAGAAAAAAATCAGAAACTGTTTCTTCCTATTGTTGTTTGGATTTCACTTGTTTTCAACCTGTTTAATCAATACTGATTCTTCCAAGTCTTTAACTGAGGTTACTGGTTGTGTGTTGCATTAGTTTATTCCTGGATTTGGTCTATCTGGAGTTCTGTTACTACTACACTGCTTGCTGCTGTCATTTTGCTACTTTTCCATCGGCTATAGTTGCATCTTGCACTGGGATTAGTTCTGTTTTTACCTGTTGTTACTGTTGCTGTTTGGTGTATGCTACTACTGCTCTACTGACTTTCCTGCTTCTTCAATTGTAAGCACTTTCCAAGTACACACTCGAATCTCATACTGATGTAACACTAAAGGCATGAAATGAAAGATGCAAAGGAACCTGGTCATCTGCTGCACTTACAACTTTTAAATGTGTTTGGGTTTGTGTAACTTTCAGTTTGTAGCTCCATAAAAAAATATACATTTGTGCAATGTGTACTTAATAGAAGTTTAGTCTATTTAACACTATTTGGTTTCAGTTGTTAAGTCGTCTGTATGACAGGAGTGCGCGTGTGTTTAGTACATTGGCAGTTAAATCTCAGCTTCTATCTTTATTCCTAAACATGTAAGGCAGGATGCTTTTAATTCGACAAAAGTCGCATCATAATTCTGAGTCATTTAAACTAACTCTATCAAAATTGGGTTTCGTTAGGCAGTTTATAGGACCACGTCCGAACCCCATTGGTAGTAGCTTATAGTAGTCAATGCTATTAATCTGGTTAAAAGGTCAGCTTAAATAAAAATGGGACAGACGTCTAGGGTGAGTTTAGCATGCTATTTGTCTTGTATGCAATTTCTTTTATCAAACTGAAAGCATGTCCAATAAGGTACAAAAATTTCCCACCTCGTAGAGAATTAATCCAATAACTAATAAGAGGTCAAATTGGCCAAGCATGCAATTTAATTAACACGTATTTTCTTTCTTCATTTATTTTAGAAAAACAAAAAAAATAGAAATATAGTCATGCTAAGATTATCCTTTTAAAATTAATGAGACGAGCCTCGTCAAATAAAAATGCAAATTGCGGGGCCCTCAATAATTGGTCATAATAAATATTTAGAATTTGGGATGGATTGTTTAGTGAATTTCACTGCCTTCCCCAAAGATAATAACGCGTAGACTCTTTAGGCGCGACTTAATTAAATTACATTCTTAAATTCGGGTGCGCATTTATGTGACCCAAATTCAAATCTCAACGAAGTCGAAATGTGTTAACAACTACGGGTGCATTGATTGTGACGTGGTTCGAGATGCATTTTCACGACGTTGCAATTCTATAAAAATAAATGATAATAATAAAAGCGGTTTAAACTTAATAAAAGCACATAAGTCACAACATGTATTTAAATCAGATATTTAGCCATTATAACAATTTAAGCGACCGTGCTAGAACCACGGGATTCGAGGGTGCCTAACACCTTCCCTCGGGTCAACAGAATTCCTTACTTAGAATTTCTGGTTCGCAGACTTCATTTGGAAAAGTCGAAAATTTCCTCGATTTGGGATTCAAGATAAACCGGTGACTTGGGACACCAAAAGCCAAACCTTTCCCAAGTGGCGACTCTGAATTAAATAAATAATCTCATTTCGAATATTGTCACTTAAATTGGAAAAACTCCCTCGCGCATCTTACCCTTCGGGGCGGGCGCAAGAAAAGGAGGTGTGACACCACTGCCACATGTGCATGGTCAACGGTCAAATAAGTTTATTAGTTATTAAATATGTAAGTTTGAGTGTTCAAATGGGAACTATGTAAGTTCCTGTATCGGCTTTACAAATGAAAGCAAATTTAAGTGGCCACGAGGCCATTTCGCCAATAAATTTTTATATAAGTTGGGTTGAGATACCTTTTGTTTTGGGTGAGCTTCATGGGTTATATTTGAGCTGCTTAATGGGTCAGAATGAGCTATAAAATATAATGTGTTAACTTGGGCTCAACCCAAATTGACCCATGAGCTAAAATGTTTGTAACCCAACCCATTAATCTCTGGACGGGTTGGGCGGGTTATATGAGTTTGGGCTCAAATTGCCACCCCTACCTGGCACCAAGGAACTTGTAGTAATTTCTGCTGTTTCACGACTTACACTACTGAAATACACAGGTTTACCTCGAACAAACACATTCAACAAACACCAAGCATTTTGTATCAAAAGTGGTCTGGGCACAAAATTGAAGCAATTCTAGACTAAATTTCACAAGACGCGTGGTGGTTTGGTTATAGCTGCAGTTTTGGAGTTATGACTTCTCTTTATCCGCTGTTAGGGATGATGACTTGGGCCCTGCAAAGGATGTCTAGGTTATAGTGAGTTATCTCATCATAGTTTTGTATTACTTTCCACAATGTTCCCAACCAACAACTGCCCTACACTCAAGAGATGTGAATCAGGAAACATTAGCAGATTCATCACCCCAAACTTCTGAATCTGACTCATTCACCATCCTCTCAAGTGAATCCATGTTCCCAGCTTCTGGGATGGTATGTAAACGAAGCTTTTCAGCATCCTCACTGAGAAAGATTAGGTAAGGAAAAGCAAACAGTGATCAATGGAATTCCAATGTCTCGCCCAATGATTGACAATTTTTTTTGAAGAAGTCACTTACTCTGCCACTCCAAATATTTCCTTAACAGTTAAGGAGCTATCCCTTGAGCAGAATTCTGGAAGCTGTAAGCAAGACAGTCAATTGAGGTTAAACTCAGAACTCAGAAGCACTTCACAATGAAATAAAAAGTTCTACTCTACTGGAAAACTTTGAGTGGGTTCATGTACAGTGGTCAAACCAAATTTTACATCTTTAAACAAGATAGGCAGACTAGGAATAAAGATCGACCAAAACACAGGAAAATGCAGAGCCACTGAAAAATTAGATGCAGCGTCTCAATATGCTAGAAATTACCAAGGAAGTTAGTTCAGATGAATCCCCTGTCCAATTTTAAGAATGCTAGTTTGACCCGTAACTGATACAAAGAGAACAGCTAAAAGAGTGAGTTACTTAGTATTTCTAGGGGAAAACGTGGGAAATACAATTATCTTTTATTTTCAGATAATAGAATAGAATAAAAGTGGTATTTCATAGAGTAGAAATGCATCCCAGGTAACTTTCGAGTTATATAGAAAACTTTCCCTTTTTAAGAGAAACTAAAACCACTTTGTTATTGTTGTAAAACCACTTTGTTACAACCCAAAAAGGAAGTACAATTCTTTTGGACAGAGGGAGTATTTCTATACACAGGCCAGCAACAATCTACCTTGAATTCACCTGACCATAGATGCTAACAAGTTTCATTTTATCTTCGTCCCAGACCAGTGGCAGTTCACACATCCTAGTTAAACATAAACATATAAATCTTTAACTTTATATGACACACAACTGAGCAATCAAGTTGAGATGTAAATGCTAATGTATCAAAGTCACTAGCTTGTCTACAGATCATTATGCAGTTAGATCATACAGTAAAAACAAAAGCACACATCGGAAAAGAGTTAAATAAGCCAACTGAGGAGGAGATACTTTTCATGGCCAATTTAGTAAAGGAAACTATACAACAAAGCATTCAAAAGGAGGGTATTTAACATGACAGATGAGGAGAAGATACTCTTCAAAGTCAATTTAGTAAAGAAAAGAATAACCAAGCAATGTTATTCAGGATGAAGGGATCAAGATATCATGTCACAATTATAACCAGAGGAAAGAAAAAAAAAAACAATATCTGAAAACATTCTGATGCACAATATGTTAAGAAGTAAGATAGCACCTCATTTGATAGGTCCCCCCCTTACCTCAGAGAGATAATAAATCTTCCCAAAAAGAGCTTGCACAGCAAATTTTCTCTTCAAACCCTTCTCAGAATAGCCTGATACATCCATAACCACTGGACCTGAAAGTTGAGAGACACTTGTTTTCAGTAAATAAACTGTTGCAGAGATAAAAAAATAAAAGCTAGCCATGACAAATTTTTAGCAGATTATGTCCACTATAAGTGCTAAAATGGGTGGGGGGATAACATATGAAGAAAACAATTCGAGACCATGCTACAGAGTTCTTTCGACTGAATGCTGAAATAAGTAACAAATGATGTCAACATTGAGTTGCTTGTTGAGCTGATTTTAAACCAAACCTAAACAATCATTCAGATTGCAATGAAATCTTTTTTGGCTTTAGGTCCTTAAAGTAGTTGATGTCCATGCAGTTTTGACCAGTGGAAAGAACAATAGATCATTGGAATGTATAGGCTTTCAATCAAGAAGTCCAACCATAACCCACAAGTTAACTTCATTGGCTATATAAAAACATGAGTTTCTTCAAGGTCAATGAGGCAGAATATTTTGCTACTTCTTCTCCTTTGGTGTGTGTGCCTCTGCGTTTGTGTGTGCGGGTGTGTAATCAGACCTTTCGTTTTGACAAGTGTAGATCAGACCTTATACTGTAAAAAAGAACATACAACAGATACTCAAGGGGGGAGAGAGAGAGAGAGAGAGAGAGAGAATCAAGGGTTAAAACAAATTCAGTAAAAGCAACACCTTTGTCTTGAACAATTCGACGTGAAATTTCGTTCAGTACTACAGCTACTTCAGAATCAGTCAGCATTGATGCTTTCCTCAACTGAATTAAATCTGCTACTAAATCCGGGCTAAATGGCTTCTCATTCAAGGAGTACCGAATATATTTTCGGAAAATCTCCTCCATATCAAAACCTACCTGCATTACATGGTTTAATTCAAGACTCTATAATGAGCAATTGAATCAATAACAGGCAGATGACATATTTTAGATGTATTAAACAAAAAGAAAGCAACTGGGCATTAGAAAAATATTTGAAGCAGAAACCTATCTTCTCCACCCCTAAATATGGATGCCTAATTCAAATTTTACCTCCACAAGAAAAGGCTAAGTGCATTTCCTACCAGTAAAGACGAATCTTTAGTTAAAATTCAATACGACAAGCAAAAACAAAGCATCTTGAGAAGATACCAAGTTATAGGCAGAAGAAGTGGGGCCTACCGGCCTAGTAGTCAATGAAGTGGGTGAGAACCATGAGGTCTCAGGTTCAAATCCCAGCGGAGGCAAAAGACACTAGGTGATTTCTTCCTATCTATCCAAGCCTTAGTGGCTAGAGTTACGTGGTACCTATTGCTGGTGGGAGGTGTCAGGTATCCTGTGGAATTAGTTGAGATGCGCGCAAGCTGGCCCGGATACCACAGTTATAAAAAAAAAGTGCCAGTCGGTTTAAAGGAAAGGAATATTACTGAAGATATTGAAACAAAGTTACAGAGGCATTGCACCCAAAAAGAGTTTATCACAACCACTAGTGATAGGAAAAGGTAAAAGGGAGTGATTCTACTATATCATCCTGTTCAACAACTTTTTAGACAGAAATTTCCAGAACCATTAAGCTTCAAGTCAATAATATACATATCCTCATCAAATAAAATTAGTAGACAATTATTTGCTTTGTTGATTAAAAGCTAACTAGATACTGAAAGTAATCTAAACGGTTAGCTCCTAGCAGAAGATTGTCTAAACTGCAAACTAGTTGATCAGATTCTCAGAAGCTCTCCTAATTACTTCAGGATAAGACTGATATTTACATGAAGATAAAAGATGACAGAGGTAGGAAAGAAGGAGAAGGGGCAACGCTCAAGAAAAATTGCAATACCATGAGAACATAGAGGAGAGACTTACAAGTATAATGGGCAAACTAGCTACAAGATGAGATTTTGACCTAGAAGCATTTATTTTATTATGTTGACTATGATTATGACCTAGAAGCATCTAATCGACAATGGTACAATAGTCGATTTGAAAGAGACATAACTGTGAACCCTGAACATACAAGGAAAAAGAAACAGGATTTTGAAAGCCTACCTTTACTGCAAACAAGGAAAGCTAGATGTTGTCCCGTGGAGAAGGAGAATTTGCTTGATGAAATGTCAAATTAAACTAGAGAAAGAATTACAGACAATAAATCATACCTTTTGTGCCAGTCCCTTCAAACTAGCAGGCTCAACATTGTCTTTTCCTTTCTCAAATAATTCATCGATTAACTTGCATAACACAGCATTTTTGTTGACCTAAAAAGCCGTACTTGTCAGGCTACTCATCAAGAAACACATAATAGTTCCCCTTCTACAAGATGACCATTCACACATTACATTCTTAAACCATGATATTACAGCAAACTCAGCATATATATCTCCACAGCAGGCAAACTGCTAATAAGCAACTTGATCTTATTTGTTGTACTATACTTGAGAAGTTTAAGACACTATTGGAAAATAAAAAAGAATAGAAGTGCATCAGTAGAGTTATGCACTTCATTTCTGTCATCAACACTGAAAAAGGACATTTGTTTACTAGTGTAGTTAGGTAGAGATGGAGCAAAATGACTGGATGAACATTAATCTCTTCATTTCTATTCAGGAAATATTCATATAACCCTATTCCTTAAAATAGCTTCCAGTTTAGTCCTTTCTATTATGAACATCTGAAACAATAATAATCAACAATTTTCTTTGAAAGAGTTTGACCATAAATGTCCATTTGTTATTGATATAATAAGGGAATTAACTTTTGAATGACTAACCAAGCAATAAAACTCCAGTATAGAAAAGACAGTGAGCGTCAATGCACGACTATGTTTCTTAAGATATACTACTATTAATTGTGTTTCTAAGGGTGATTTCCCAGCCATTTACACAAAATCCAAGAAGAATTGTAGTTTGTAAAGGACAGACAGTGATAATAAATGAAGCATGGAAATAAGGAGAGAGTTACAAGACGGACCAATTTACGGCGCTTCTCCCGAGGGGAATTGAACTTGCGGACGGTTTTGACGAAGGCAATGACAAAAGTAATACCAAAGTAAGCCAAGGGAACCGTTAAAATCCATGGGAAGGAGGTCTGGCCGACCCTGGGCCCAGGAAGAGCCTGAGTCACAGAACCGGTGAATTCAACCAGGTCCAATGCTTTCTCCTGTATCCATGGAAGCTCCTCTTCTACCTCCTCTTCTTCCAACTCTTGTTGTTTCTCTTCTTTCCTTTTATCACTACTCACATTTGCGCCGCTGTCACTCTTTGCTGCTTTTGCTGAAAAGCGCAACGCTGAAAAGCTCTTGTTGCTTCTACTACCACCGGGAAAACTGAAAATTCCACTGCTGTTGGGAGGAGATAGGGCACGGAGATGAAAAAAACGGTAAACTGTACAAGAAGAAGCGGCCATGGGAGATGCCGTTAGACTGAAGTGATTGTGATTGTTGTTATGTTGCCGGCAGAGAAAGAGGAGTACTACTATAGGACTCGGGAGGCTAATCCTGTCAATGACGCGGCGGAACTTAACACATGACCCTTTTTTGGAGCCACCTTTTCTTTTCTTTTTCTTTTTTTTTTGGGTCCTCCATTTCGAAGCAATTTTATTTTGTGCTTCACACAATACATATTTATGGATCCATATTTTATATTTGGGTCCATAAAATTCTGGAATCACACAATTGTGAGACAAAAAAAGGTCTCAAAATACAAAAATTCTCCATTTTCGGAGCTGTAGCATATCTAGCTTATTATGAATATTTCTTTGGATATAAATACTCCTAATTTGCCACAAATGTTCAGAAATATTCTGCCTCAGCTGGCTGATTTTCTTAATCATGTTTTACGTCACTATTTATATTAATGGTCGGATAAATTTCACAAATGGTCATAAAATTGTGATATCTTTCACCAAATACATATAACTTTATTTTTTCACACAAAAATCATAAACTTGTATGGGATAAAATATGCTCGTATTTAATGATCACTTGAGAAAATGACACGTGGAGCCGAAGACATAAGACAGTCAAACCGAAGGCCATGATCTCGCTTTCTACGGATAGAATGATATTCATAAAGACAAAATAAATGGTTGTCATCCGGTAGCATCCAGTGGAGAATATTCTATAGCATTAAGTGCATGATTATTGCAGAGAATATGACACTTACTACCCACCGTTACACATTCTTCAATGGCCCTCATAATTGTCATTAAAGATGGGCTTGATCCTAGGACTTTGTTCCGTGGGTGTAACTATAAATAGTGAGATTTACCATCATTGTAGAAAACGAATTTGATGATAAGCATATACTATATTCTATCAAAAGCTCAACAACACTTTACTTGCTTATTTATATTGTTCTTATTGCCTCCGGTAGCTCTACGCCCGGGACTAAGATATCGGTCGTTTCATTTTAATTTCAAGGCTAAGTCTTACATTTTTGTCTAATGCATCTATTATTTTTAGATCAAATTAATTCACTTGTCTATAAACTGCGTATAAATTCAAATACATTATTTTACGGGTAAACAATTTGGCGTCCACCGTAGGGTATAAACAGCCGTGTAACTGAATTGATCCTTGCATATATTACTAACTTGTTTGATCCTTTGTTCTTAGCAAAAATCATTAAAAATGGTAAATTATGGTGTCAACAACACACACAACATTGAGGCCCAAGGAAATCAGGCTCAGCACGAAGATTCCATCAGTGATACCCGCAACGAGGGGAATGAGGCCACGCTGGTTCATGGTGGACAATATCCATGACATGTTCGAAAGGCAACTCCTAATGATGTTTAAGGCGAGCACGTCGTCAAAACAGTAAGGATCTTGAAGGAGCAACAAGAGGCCATTATAGGTCATCTCACACGGCAAGATAAGGACATGACGTAACTAAAGCAGGCGTTGTCGGGTGCTTCCAATAACGCAAATGGACGAGGTCCAGTTCCTCCGGTGCTCCCGCAAATCAACCAACGCAGAGGATCGACAACAGCACCACGAGGGGTGAGGTCGGTTGCGATGTGGGATAGAGGGAACGGTCACGCCTCGACATCGGGCAGTGCAAACGGCGCTCAACCGAGATACCCCGGTCAAGCAAGCCTACTTGAAGTTTTCTACCTAACATTACCTATGAATAAAGTGAAGATATATTCCAAAATTTAGATAATGATAAGATTACATGGACAACACCAATTTCATAACCATTAGAAATTCAATCAAGAGTTCCCAAAATATTACATTACACAATAGTATTTAGAAGAGGAAACGTGTGATACAAATACAACACCTTTAGTTTAACTTTCCCAAAACCAAGATACAACCTACATTACGTCTATGTAGCCTCTAATGGATACAAAAGAGCAGTATGATGGTGCCAGCAATAAGGCCTCGGCTATACCTCAAAATATTATACATAGAGGACAAAAGATACAAAACTCTGAAATGAAGTGGGGCTCACCAAATCAGATGAGGAGAGGGTGTACTGCTATCACTAATCGATGCCGCCTGCTGTGAAACCACCTGCATCCATTAAATATTTAGTGTCCCCGGTAAAAGGGACGTTAGTACATATAGAATAGTATTTGTATGTAAGACTTAACACCTTCTCAATAGAACGAGTAACAATACAATGAGAAAGAAATATATAATCAATGACAACCTCAAACAATATTAAAGTGTCAAGTTAAGAGAAAGATAAATTTCAAGTAAATTTCAATATTCATAAGCTGGAGATCTTTTGTACTGATAAGCCGTCTCACCATAATGCCATGTGGGTCGATATCACATCACATTCCGCTAGCAATCATCTCATCCCAATTAAGGAAAATAATCTCAACACATCAATCTCATCCTATTTAAGGGGAACAATTTCAGCACATCAATACGGGGATTTACCCCTTAATTACTCCAACACCGGCATGTGTAGTTTTGGGGTTAGGTTATTTCAGTCTACCCTTCCTCGGTGACGAAACGATACTCCCAAAATATTTATTATAAAAAGGAGTTACAATACATTTCATAATTTTCACACTTCTTTTCATTTCATTGGCACTATTGGCCACAAGTGGGTTTCGTTCTTGCAACGTCGGTCGTATTTCATATTTCATACACACTCCTTTTACTTTCAAACATCATCTCAACAACAAGGCATTTCTAATTAAGACTTTAAGTATACATATGAGCAATAAGAGTCTTAAGCACTTTGAGTTTTCTTCCACAATTTAGCATAATAAATTGCAGTTAAAATATGAATTAAAGTCATAGCATTTTAATACACAAATCATACTTGAACACATTTCCGAAGGAGAACATAATGTGATAGGAGCAATTGAAATATATTTTGAGCATATAATTTCTGACACAATGCTTATTTGGAATAATCGGCTTTATTAGGAATAATTCGGGACGTGAGAAATAAGAATCATGCGCCAATCACACTTGAGAATTACGTGAACATCATGAGATTCGATTCTAAAAGAGAAGTTTACCTAATATACCTCGCTTGAACTTTTCCTTAAATTACTATAATGTTCCAGAAATCCTAGCACCTTCAATCTATTAGAGAGACGACTAAAATCGAACCACAATTAGAAAGAGGTTCATGGGTTCAGCTCATTTAAGAATTTCATCAAACACTATGTGTGCAAACTTAACTATAAGGTTCTTCTACAAGATTTCATTCACCCCACAACCAATTGAACACCAAGAGTTTACCTATATAAGTTCAGTGACCTCCCCACCTTTCTTATTGATACATGCATGCATTAATAACAACTCTCAGACCCAAGAATCACACTCCCTATTACCCAACTTTTGCCCAAACTCGAAACTGGAGACTAGGGTTCGGAACCTTACCTCTTAAGTGAAGACCTTGTAAGCTTTCCTTGTCGAATTTCAAAGCTTGAGCAAGAATTTGATGAACAAAGGGGGTTGGGGCTTCCTTTTCTCTCTCTCTCTCTCTCTCTCTCTCTCTCTCTCTCTCTCTCTCTCTCTCTCTCAGATACTCCCCTCTCTCCAAAATAGCCGTCTAAACTAGCCCAAATGACCTCCAAGGTCGTTTTATAAAAATGGGATCAGGTGAAATTTTCCCAAACTTAAGCCTACGAAATCGGGTATGCGATCGCAGATCGGACTGCAAAACGATTATGTGGTCCACAAAGGGGACCACAAAAATGGTCCAAGAACTAGGCAGGTCTGGTCTCTATAGTCGTTATGCAACCTGCAAAATGGTTATGCAGTCGTATAACGAGCCGCAAAATCTGCCTTAGGAAATCTTCATACTGGTTCTACGATGGATGTGCGGCCTGTGAAATGATTATGCGATCGCATAATTGACCGCAAAATGATCTTCAAAAATTGACTCAAGTTCTGTTGCACTCTGAAGCCGATCTGCGGTCCATGAAGAGGTTCTGCGGTCGCATAGTGGACCGCAGAAACATCATATTCTACAACACAAAACCCCGAGTTCTAGGTAAAATTTTACGGGGCCTTACAGGAATGGTAGTGGTTCCGGTAACAACAATGAAAACGATCCCTTTAAAACTGAACTCATGCGGTTTATAAGGGAAATAAACGCCCAAATGGATCAAATTTTGGGCGCACCACAAGTATTGAAAGGACCAGATTCAAATAAGTATACCCAACTGCCATTCAAACCGAGCGTGACACCAGAATTGATCCCCAAGCGGTTTAAAATGTCAGATGTACCAAAGCATGATGGGAATTCAGATCCTCAAGAACACATCACCACCTATACTATGGCAGTAAAGGGGAGCGATTTTGCTCCCCACGAGATTGAGTCAGTTTTACTGATGAAATTCGGGGAGACCCTTATGAAGGGAGCCTTGACATGGTATTCTCTCTTGCCCGATCACTCTATAGACTCTTTTGAGATGCTCGCAGATTCCTTCATCAAGGCCCATGCCGGGGCCAGAAAGGTACATGCCTGAAAGGCCGACATATTAAAGATTGTACAACGAGAGTCCGAGTTGTTGCGGGAGTTTGTAACCAGATTCCAGAAGGAAAGAACGTTGCTACCTGATAATAAGCAAAATCTAGGTGATTTAGCTATTGTTTATGCTTCTGCTTGATGATATTCCAATGATATATTGTGATTAATTGATGAATTATGGGCTTTAATATTGAATTGTATATATTTCAGGTAAAGAAGCCTATATTACGTAAATCAAATATGATTGGAACCATTTTGGAGCAATAAAAACCCCTCGGAACTAATTATGGTGGAAGAACAAGAAAAGAATCAAGAACATGGGACAACTGGACTAGCGCGGCAGATGCGCGTCCGCGCTAGTCCAGATTTCGGAAAAGATTGTTTAAGGAGTAAAATTGGAATTCCTTCTTAATCCCACTCAATTTACATAAAGCAAAAACTCCATTATTGGATTGATCAGATTTAGAAAGGAAGAAATAATTTTAGAGAGAGAAAGTGAAGAGAAGACTCAATCTTGAAGTGAAGAAAAGAAGGGGATTACAATCTTGAAGCAAGAACTTAAAGAGTTTTTCTAAACTTTCTTCTTGTATTTACTTATATTATGTTTAAGACTTTTATTGTTGATATTTGTAAAATTAGGAGTAGCTAAAAACCCAAATATTCTGGGGTTATGGGTGTTAGATGATTATGTTGTTTGAAGCTTAAATTGATGATCTTGAATTTATCATTATGGGTTGTTTATTTGATTTTGCTGTTAATTATTTTACTGCGTAGCTAACAGTGAAATACTATTTACGAATCTTGAGTTAAACTTGAAAAAGGAAGTTCTTGATTACATATAGAATCAAATAGAGCAAGATCCGGATCCTGGGCATCGGGTGAAAGATTCGCAATTAAGATAGAACTATACTTAATTGCCTTGCTTGGTTGAGAAATAGGATTTGTAAATGCATTTGAGTTAATATTAATACCATAGAAATATAGGTATTAATTTAACTTGAATAGGCGCATAAGAAATTGACAGATTCTTATGGGTATTATTAACCTTATAATCAATAACCTAGATAATTCAATAAATTATCTTTAAGCTAAAAGCGTAGCATGATCTCTAGCAAGCTCATGACCCCGGAATATCTCTCTTATTAATTGTTAAAAGAAAATTGTATAAGTGGTGTAGTAACTTTGTGTAGTATTATTGTTAAATTACCAGTCAAGTTTTAAGTTGGTTATTTATGTATTTTGTAATGAATTAGCTTAAATCGATAATTGTTTGAGTTTTCATCAGTTGATAAGTTAATGAGAAGTCCTCGTGGGAACGATACTTTACTTGTTACTATATTACTTGTCGATCGCGTACACTTGCACGAGTGTTTAGGTCGCAACAAGTTTTTGGCGCCATTGCCGGGGACTTGGAAATTAGCTACTTGACTGAGTTAAGCTTTTATCAGCTATTGGTTTAAGCATTAATTTTTAGTTCACTTTGTTTGTGTCACGCAGACTCTTCTCTTGAATGCGGAGGAGTAGAAGCACAAGCAATCTCTTCCCTCTTGATCCTGAAATTGAAAGGACACTTCATAAGGCAAGGAAAGAGTTGGAAGCTAGATACAAAACAGAAAGAGCGTTAGACATCTTAGTTCAACCACAGCCAACAGTGATGGCAGGTAATGGAGGGCGTCCGGTGATAGAAGCTGCAAGGCCAAATCTTGCTAATATGACTCGGGATATTGTGAAGCCTGATATCACTGGTCATTTTGAGCTTAAACAGTACATGGTACAGCTGATTCAGTCCACCGGGCAATATGTACGTCTATCTCATGAAGACCCGCAAAGGCACATTCAGAATTTTTTGGAAATCACTAATACTTACAACTATCCAAATGTTTCCAAGGACTATGTCAGGCTGACCTTGTTTCCGTTTTCATTGCTGGGGGAAGCTAAAGAATGGTTGCAGAAGGAGCCTGCTAATTCAATCCATACTTGGGATGATTTAGCAAAGAAATTCTTAATCAAGTTTTTCCCCACTAAAAAGACAAAGTCTTTGCGGAGTCAGATTCTTGGGTTTCAACAACGGGATGGTGAAACTCTTCGCCAAGCTTGGGAAAGATACAAGAAATTACTTCGAGACTGCCCACATCATTGTCAAACTGATGAGGTATTGGGCCATACTTTTGTTGATGGATTAGATGAGACTTCAAAAATGAATCTTGATTCAGCTTGTGGAGGTAGTTGCATGGCGAGGCCATATAGTGAAATACAACTTCTGCTAAACAACTTCACTGCTAATGATCATAATTGGCAAGGTGAGGGAGAACCATGGAGAGCAATGAAACAGAAAGCAGTAGGGGTACTTGAACTTGATGACTTTTCCGCCATGAGAGCAGATATAGCAAAATTGGCAAATCAAATGAATAGAATGACAATGAACCAAACCCAACAAATGCAACATGTTCAACAAATGTCGATTTGTTGTGAAATGTGTGGTGATAATCACACAAGTGACATGTGCCCAACGAATCCTGAATCTATTTATTATGTGGGGCAACAAAGCAGAGGTCCGATGAACCAACAGGCACAATATGGGAACACTTACAATGCAAATTGGAGGAATCATCCAAATTTCTCTTGGGGTGGAAATCAATCAAATCAGAATCAATATAGACCCCAAGGAAATTTTAATCAACCACAAAGGCCACCCCAGCAGGTAGAAGAAAGTACAAATGATTTGTTGAAGAAATTGTTGCAGGACAACCAACAACTCAGAACTGATTTTAAAAATCTTGAAAGACAATTGGGACATCTAGCTGCAAATCAAAATACTAGGCCTGCAGGTGCTCTTCCAAGTGATACAGAGAAAAATCCGCAAGTTAGTGCAATTACACTTAGAACTGGAAGGGAATTAGAAGAAGTTCCAAAGAAGAGAAAAGACAAGTCTGTACCTGAGGATGAATTGATTCCCAAAGCAACACAGGAAGTAAAGAAAGATGATACAATTTCAGCACCTGTGAATGTTCCAAGGCCACCACCACCTTTTCTACAAAGATTGCAGAAAAAGAATGACGATCGCATGTTCAACAAATTTCTCTCTATGTTGAGTCAGATTCAATTGAATATTCCGTTGGTAGATGTGATTCGTGATATTCCAAAATATGCCAAATACATAAAAGACATTGTGGCTAACAAGAGGAGACTGACTGAATTTGAAACAGTTGCACTTACTGAGGAGTGCACTTCAAGGGTCCAAAATAAGCTTCCTCAGAAGCTTAAGGACCCTGGCAGCTTTACTATCCCTGTGAGAATAGGCAATGTTGATGTAGGCCATGCACTTTGTGATTTGGGAGCAAACATAAATTTGATGCCATTGTCTTTGTACAAACAATTGGGTTTGGGGGCTCCAAAACCCACCACTGTGATGTTGCAACTAGCAGACAAGTCCATAGCTTACCCGGAAGGGGTGATTGAAGATGTGCTACTGAAAATTGGGAAATTTATTTTCCCGGCTGATTTCATTATCTTGGATTTTCAGGCCGATGAAAAAGTTCCTATTATATTGGGAAGACCTCTCTTGGCTATAGGTGATGCTATAATTAAAGTAAGAGAAGGAAAAATGATCATGAAAGTTGACAACGAGGAAGTTGTTTTTAATATATACAAAGCAATTCAACTTCCTCGCCATTATGAAGAATTGTCTATGATATCTGTCATGGAGATTGATGAACAACTTATTACCCCAAGTGTATATTTGAAGGATTCTTTAGAAAAAACAATTGTGTTGTTTGAGAGTTTGGAGATTAATGATGAGGTTGAGGAGATGAAACATACTTTGAATGCAACATGTGAATATATAAAAGGTTTAAATCCCTTTGAACCTTTGAACAGGCCAGATGGTCCTCCTCTGAAGCCCTCAGTTGAAGAAGCTCCCAAATTGGAATTAAAGTCTTTACCTTCTCACCTTCATTATGCTTATTTGGGTAGTTCTGAAACGTTACCTGTTATTATTTCTTCTGACTTGTCTGAATTGCAGGAAGAGAAATTGTTAAGAGTACTACGTGAGCATAAAAGAGCAATTGGGTGGACAATGTCTGACATAAGAGGTATTAGTCCAGCTTTTTGCATGCATAAAATTCTCATGGAGGAAGGGCACAAGCCAAGCATAGAACAACAACGCCGCCTAAATCCGAACATGAAAGAGGTGGTAAGAAAAGAAGTGATTAAATGGCTTGATGCAGGTATTGTATTTCCAATATCTGATAGCAAATGGGTAAGTCCAGTCCAATGTGTTCCAAAGAAAGGAGGAATGACCATAGTGACAAATGAAAACAATGATCTGATTCCCATTAGAACTGTTACTGGGTGGAGGATTTGCATAGATTATAGAAAATTGAATAATGCCACCCGAAAAGACCATTTTCCCCTTCCTTTTATTGACCAAATGCTTGATAGATTAGCCGGGCAAGAATACTACTATTTTTTGGATGGCTACTCGGGATATAATCAGATTGTTATAGCCCCAGAAGACCAAGAGAAGACCACATTTACATGTCCCTATGGGACATATGCATTTAAAAGAATGTCATTTGGTCTTTGCAATGCACCTGCGACTTTTCAAAGGTGTATGATGGCTATTTTCACTGATATGGTTGAAAGATTTGTGGAAGTATTTATGGATGATTTTTCTGCATTTGAATGTTCTTTTGATGAATGTTTAATGAATCTTGATAAGGTCCTTGCTAGGTGTGAAGAAACAAATTTAGTACTAAATTGGGAAAAATGCCATTTCATGGTACAAGAAGGCATAGTCCTAGGGCATAAAGTGTCCAAGAATGGATTGCAGGTGGATAAAGCAAAGGTGGAAGCAATTAAAAAATTACCTCCACCGACATCAGTTAGAGGCATTCGTAGTTTCTTAGGCCATACGGGTTTTTACCGTCGTTTCATTAAAGATTTTTTAAAAATTTCATCTCCTTTGTGCAGGCTTCTTGAGAAAGATACATCCTTCAAGTTTGATGATGCTTGTCTGAAAGCATTTGATGAGCTGAAATGAAGATTAGTTACTGCACCGATTATCATTGCTCCAGATTGGAAACTTCCATTTGAATTGATGTGTGATGCAAGTGATATAGACATTGGAGCTGTTTTGGGGCAGTGGAAAGAGAAAATATTTTATTCCATTCACTATGCGAGTAGAACTCTTAATCCAGCTCAAATGAATTACACTGTTACTGAAAAAGAGTTGCTCGCAGTAGTATGGGCATTTGATAAGTTTAGGTCCTATCTAGTGGGGACCAAAGTCATAGTTTACACAGATCACTCAGCTATCAGGTATTTATTTGCAAATAAAGATGCCAAGCCAAGGTTAATTCGATGGGTTCTTCTTTTGCAGGAATTTGATTTGGAGATTCGAGATCGAAAAGGAACAGAGAATCAGGTTGCAGATCATTTATCCAGGCTGGAAAATCGAGGCCATGTCATTGAAGGAGAATCAATCAAATAAATATTCCCTGGCGAACATTTGCTAGCCATCACTTCGGATGAAACCCCGTGGTATGCTGATTATGTGAATTTCATTGCAAGTGGGGTGACTCCACCAGAATTCACAGCTGACCATAGAAGAAGGTTCTTACATGATGTGAGATTCTACATGTGGGACGAGCCTTTTCTATACAAGCAATGCGCAGATCAATTGGTAAGAAGGTGTGTCCCTGAGGAGGAGATGAATGCAATATTGCATGACTGTCATTCTTCTCTTTATGGAGGTCATCATGGTGGAGACAGAACTGCACAAAAGGTTTTGCAATCAGGTTTTTACTGGCCAAAATTATTTAAAGATGCACATGCTTTTGTTAAAAATTGTGACAGGTGCCAAAGAACCGGAACGATCACGAAGAAGCACGAGATGCCTTTACAAAATATTTTGGCAGTAGAACTCTTTGATGTCTGGGGAATAGATTTCATGGGACCATTTCCGTATTCTAATGGGCACAGATATATTTTGGTTGCAGTTGATTATGTGTCTAAGTGGGTTGAGGTCATTGCTCTTCCTACTAATGATGCGAAGGTAGTGGTAAGTTTTGTGAAGAAGCACATTTTCACACACTTTGGAACTCCAATGGTGTTGATAAGTGATGGAGGAACACACTTTTGCAACAAATTGTTGAAAAATGTTCTAGCAAAATATGGTGTAAGACACAAGGTTGCTACTGCATATCACCCTCAAACGAGTGGTCAAGTTGAAGTGTCAAACAAGGAGGTAAAACAGATTTTGGAGAAAATAGTGAGTGCAAATAGGAAAGATTGGTCCGGTAAGTTAGAAGATGCATTGTGGGCTTACCGAACTGCATAAAAGACTCCAATAAGTACTTCTCCATACAGGTTGGTTTATGGAAAAGTATGTCATTTGCCTGTTGAGATAGAACATAAAGCTTATTGGGCAATCAAAAAGATAAATATGAATA
Organism: Nicotiana sylvestris; assembly: GCF_000393655.2. Taxonomy (NCBI): domain Eukaryota; kingdom Viridiplantae; phylum Streptophyta; class Magnoliopsida; order Solanales; family Solanaceae; genus Nicotiana; species Nicotiana sylvestris. The sequence goes on from NC_091060.1 coordinate 72,105,372, forward strand.
TGGACTTAGCTGGAGAAAAAAGGCTGCTACAACTCAATGAACTTGATGAGTTTCGGTTGCATGCTTATGAAAATGCCAAGTTATATAAAGAAAATATCAAGAAGTGGCACGACAAACACATCCAACATCGTGAGTTTGAGCCGGGTCAAGAAGTTCTCTTGTTCAATTCAAGGCTAAAGCTTTTTCCTGGAAAGCTTAAGTCCCGTTGGGCAGGCCCTTTTGTTGTAGTAAGTGTAACTCCTCATGGAACAGTTGAATTGTGAAACATGAGTTCAACAGGCACGTTCTTGGTAAATGGTCAACGAATTAAACACTATTGGGGTGGTGACATTCAACGTCACAAAACCTCAGTAGATTTAATTGATGTATAATGCAATATGGCGTCATGCCGTGACGTAAAATAAGGCGTTGGTTGGGAGTCAACCCAATGATTGTGGTATTTGTGAATATACATTTTTTTTATTTGTGTACTAATAAATGCAGGTGAACAAGGGCGGATGCTAAGGTAAGAATTTGAAAAAAAAAAATCGGAAATCGCCCAGGTGCGCGGCCGCGCGTTTGACCGCGCTAAGTTGAGGTGCTCTCTGTCTTGGACGCGCATCTGACTAGCGCGGCCGCGCATCTAACCGCTCTAGTTCAGAAAAAAAAATTCTTTTTTTTTTATTTTCTTTTTCTTTTTCTTTTTGTTTTAATTTGTTAATTAAATTACTACCCTACCCCCCCCCCCTTAATTACCCTTCATCTGACCTACCCCTTTCCCAAAACCCCCATTCAAACAAATTATCCCTCTCTCTAACCCAATAATCCCTCCCCTCTTCAAAACCCTTCTCTTCTCCAAACCTTTCTTCACCATTTTCTTCCAAACAAACCCAACCCTTAGATACCACACCCAAACGATCCCCATCAAATCTTCTTCTCCATCTTCACATTCATCTTCTTCACCATTCTCTTCCAACAAAGGTATGAACTCTTGTTTCTTTTTCTTTTATTTTTCTAATTTTTTTTCCAAATTTTGTTTATATGCAAATAAATTAATTATAGTTGTTAAAGTTGATTTTTATGTAGATATTTTGATAACATTAGTTGAAACACTAGTAAGAAATTAGTTTTAATTTCTTCTTTCTTGTCATCTTTTATTTTTATTGTTATTTTTCAGATTTTATTATTGAAGTTTTTATACATATGTTTCATTAGTTGTACATAAATTGTATGTATAAATTAGTGAAATACTTTGGGGTGTTGTTGGTTGATGAGAGTGGGATGGAGACCCACTTGATTGGTGATGTTTTATGGGTGAATAAGGATGATTATTGTTTTAAAAAAAAAAAGTTTAAAAAGGGGTTATGAAAATACAATGCATACAATATGTTTGTGAAAAAGCCCAAATGAATAAGCAAATGTAGTTTGTGACCAATGATGAGTGTGAAGTCTAAGTAACCCCATTGAGTCGCAAATTTTGGATTGGGCTGTGTTAATATGTTATTGTTCTGCAGGTACCATGACTAACTCCAGGAAAAGACGTACCACAGGTGCTTCATCGAGCAACCAGGTAGGCAGAGCTAGGTCAAGAGGGGCAGCAATTGCATGCCCATTTGATAATACAAAGTTTGTTTCGTCCAAGGCTCAGAACCGATTTGTAGAAAAAGCTGAAAAGAAGCCAATTCCTGAAAGAGGTGTTGACATGAGAAAACTTCAGCGGTTATGCCCTCGTATGCACGATGAGTTGCTGAGAAGGGGCTTGCACACATTCGTCAACGAACCCGGTGAGGCAAATCTCATGGTTGTAAGAGAATTTTATGCCAATGCTCCAGAGCATACCAATGGAATAGTTACAGTGCGCCGAAGAGAAGTGAATGCTTCACTCGAAGCGATTCGTACTGCTTACCAGCTGCCTGAACCTCCAGAGGAGTATAATGACTTTTATAACTATGGTAAGAAACCCACATACGAAATTTGGGCAAGATTCTTTGAGACCATTTTGGCACCTGGCAAAGAAGTTTCCTGGATGACTTATGGGCAAAAATTTCATTCTAATGCACTCACATTTGAAGCAAAGTGCTGGTTGCATCTCATATGCGCCCGATTGATCCCATCACACAATAAAATGGAGGTCAATGGCCCTCGAGCTTGTCTTGTCTGGTGTTTTGTTAATGGTCACGACTTTGATGTAGCTAAAGTCATGTATGATGAGATGTTCACCCGCAGCAAAATGAAGAGGTATGGGTTCTTTTTCCCTTCACTAGTTACTCAACTATGCAGGGCTACTAGTGTGCCAGAATATCAACCTGTTGATGGGTTGGTTGGAAAGGAAAGCAAGTTTCGAGCTGATAAAGTGACAACGGGGAAAGAACCGGAGGTAGTAGAGGTGGTAGAATCAAGCAGCTCTGATGATGATTACGATGAGGAGGAAAATGAGGCAATGAATGTTGAAAGTGAGGTACAGCTAGAAGCACCCCGTGCATCAGCTGCAAGACTGTCAAGATCAGCATCACAAGCAGCACCAGTAGCAACACTATCACGAGCAGCTTCATCTTCCCGATCTACTAGATTGCCTCGTCAAAACACATTGGAAAAAGAGGTGGAGGATCTTCGCATCACTATGACTGGGTTGGGCAACCGTGTGGAGGAGATAGCTGACCGACAAGTCAAATCGGAGAAAAAATTTATGGGCTGGCTTAGAAAATTGGGGCGTGCATGTAATGTGAATCTTGACACTGTCTCAGATCAGGAATGAAATTTTGGGGAAGTATCTTTGCCTCTTTTCTTTTTAGCAATGAAAGTCATGGGGACATGCCTAAAGTTTAAGTGTGGGGTGTGGGGTTATTTTAACTATTATGGATTATAGGATTGTTTTGAATTGTGTAGTTTGTTTTTGTTGGATTGGTACATTATGTAAGTTGTTTATGCTATTTCAGTTAAATTAGGTTGTTTATTTGGTATTGTTTGGCTAGATAGTTAGCCAAGTAGAGTAGTAGAATTTAAAAAAAAATGGCTCGGCCTGATGAAGGATTTCTTTCAAAAGGAGTTCTTGAGGGAATGAGTATATAGAAAACAACAAAAATATTTTTAATTTTATTTGTATTTTTAGGATAATGTAACAACTTCCCCTTGGTTTTTCTTTAAGCCACGGTTCTTTTCCAAGGGTTTATCTTGAACCGAGCATAGGTAGTTTTTAATTTCTGTTTTATATTTTTTATTTGTAGACTAAAATAAGGAGTTATAAGCTATAGAAAAGTGAACCCATAACGTTGACACACCTGAACACAATAGACCCTAGAGTGTAACGCGCTTAGTCTTAATTGTTGAATCTCATGGAAAGTGCCTTAAATTGTATGTTTGTTACTGAATTGACTGCTCAAAATGCAGTGTCTTGATGAGCTAATCTGAATGAGTTATATGCCATGTGTGGTGAGAATTGTGTAGTCCATGCATTGTATTTGTGTCTAGAACTTGCCCGGTATGTGAATTAAAGCGAAATATTAGGTGATGCTCGATTTGAAAAATGATTTTAGGCTTTCTTTGACCCTTTTGAGCTTAATTGCTTATCACAAATAAAATTTATCCCTAGTTAACCCTTTTGAGCCTATAAAATTTTGTTTGGCAACCACATTACAAGCCTATACCCTTTTGTTCTTCATTGATCTTGTTTTAAACCTTTTTCCTCTTAAAGCACTTTAATTATGAAAAGTATGCTAAAAGAATTAAGAAGGAATTAAGTGTGGGGTGGATTTTTAGTGGAGCAAATGAAAAGTTAGAAAATGCACTTGTTTTGTAACATATACACCATTAGCTGAACTTGAATGAATAAATACATGATGTTTTGTTCCAGCTAGTGGGTAAAAAATTAATAGTGTTTAAAAAAAAGAATGGAATATTTGGGTGTTTGTGAATGAAAAATAGGTTGGAAAAATGAAAGGAACATGTGATGTGTTAAAGTGCTTAGGGAAGTTAGTCACTATTCCTAAATATTTCCTACCTGTCCCTTAGCCCACATTACAACCATGAAAAAGTCCTGATTAATTTTGAATTGAGCTAGCCTACATTAGTAAAAATTTACATTACGGGCAAGCTTATGGTACCAATTGCATGTATGAGACTTCTATTATGAGAGTGAGTGTTTTCATTGATTTATGTAAGTAAATGATTTGAATGTGCGGAATAAATTCCAAATCTCTCTTGTTGGTGTGATGGTGAGGGCATGTGATTTGTGACGAAAAAGCAATTTTTGATTTCTGTGTAGAGCAAGTTGAGGAAGTTTGAATATGCATGGCACTTGAGATTCAACTTTAAAGCTAGGATTGTTCACTGCTAGGAGCAATATATGTACATTGTTCTCGGTGTAATGCGTTAAGGGAAATGGTTGAGTGAAGGGATCTTTAGAGATAGTTCTAATATAATAGTTTGATTGCTCGAGGACTAGCAATGGATTAAGTGTGGGGTGTTGATAATAAGTGAAATCTAGGTGATTTAGCTATTGTTTATGCTTCTGCTTGATGATATTCCAATGATATATTGTGATTAATTGATGAATTATGGGCTTTAATATTGAATTGTATATATTTCAGGTAAAAAAGCCTATATTACGTAAATCAAATATGCTTGGAACCATTTTGGAGCAATAAAAACCCCTCGGAACTAATTATGGTGGAAGAACAAGAAAAGAATCAAGAACATGGGACAACTGGACTAGCGCGGCCAGATGCGCGGCCGCGCTAGTCCAGATTTCGGAAAAGATTGTTTAAGGGGTAAAATTGGAATTCCTTCTTAATCCCACTCAATTTACATAAAGCAAAAACTCCATTATTGGATTGATCAGATTTAGAAAGGAAGAAATAATTTTAGAGAGAGAAAGTAAAGAGAAGACTCAATCTTGAAGTGAAGAAAAGAAGGGGATTACAATCTTGAAGCAAGAACTTAAAGAGTTTTTCTAAACTTTCTTCTTGTATTTACTTATATTATATTTAAGACTTTTATTGTTGATATTTGTATAATTATGAGTAGCTAAAAACCCAAGTATTCTGGGGTTATGGGTGTTAGATGATTATGTTGTTTGAAGCTTAAATTGATGATCTTGAATTTATCATTATGGGTTGTTTATTTGATTTTGCTGTTAATTATTTTATTGCGTAGCTAACAATGAAATACTATTTACGAATCTTGAGTTAAACTTGAAAAAGGAAATTCTTGATTGCATATAAATCAAATAGAGCAAGATCCGGATCCTGGGCATCAGGTGAAAGATTCGCAATTAAGATAGAACTATACTTAATTGCCTTGCTTGGTTGAGAAATAGGATTTATAAATGCATTTGAGTTAATATTAATACCATAGAAATATAGATATTAATTTAACTTGAAAAGCCGCATAAAAAATTGACAGATTCTTATGGGTATTATTAACCCTATAATCAATAACCTAGATAATTCATTAAATTATCTTTAAGCTAAAAGCGTAGCATGATCTCTAGCAAGCTCATGACCCCGAAATATCTCTCTTATTAATTGTTAAAAGAAAATTGTATAAGTGGTGTAGTATTATTGTTAAATTACCGGTCAAGTTTTAAGTTGGTTATTTATGTATTTTGTAATGAATTATCTTAAATCGATAATTGTTTGAGTTTGCATCAGTTGATAAGTTAATCACAAGTCCTCGTGGGAACAATACTTTACTTGTTACTATATTACTTGTCGATCGCGTACACTTGCGTGAGTGTTTAGGTCGCAACACTACCGGTCGTACCGGATGAGAAGTTTCGACGCTTCCCGAAATTTGAAATAAATTCTGCTCGAGTTCTAGGCGATGACTTGGGCAGATGTTCACAATCAATATGAGTTTAAAATAAGGATTGGGGATGATCCGCTTGGTTTCCCGGCATCGTCCAAGGGTCGGGACCGGGAGAAGTATAAAGAGAAATGGAAATATGATTTCGACACAGATCTACGGTCTTCAAGAGTCAGATCTTTCCCTATGAATCGGCCGAAGGACGCGGCAGAGGTTTATGGTCAGCGGATAGATTTTCTACCGATCGAGGAACTGATTGCGGCCGAAATATTAGGTCGTTGCAGAATAAGGAAATGTCAAGTTCTCAAGACTCTTTCTACCCCAGGCTTTCCGAATACAACTTCAACGTTAGTGTAGTAGAGCTGGTGTCGGCTATGTGGAACATTAAAGAAGCATGGTTCCCGAAGCCAATGAGATTCGATCCCAGCCAAAGGGATCCTAATTTGTGGTGTGAATACCATGGAATGAACGGTCATCGGAATGCCGGCATTTGCGCAGAAAGGTGGTGACATTGCTGAAAAATGATCATCTTAGGAAATGTTTAAGTGACCGGGCTAAAAACAACTATAGTCGCAATTGTGATAATGCAGAGCCTTCAAAAGCAAGAGAAGATCCCCCGTGCATGATGATCAACATGATTTTCGGGGGGAATGAGAACAACGGGGTTACATTCTCGACGGCAAAAAAGATGAAAGTGTTAGTGACTCACAGAAATAGACTTCGGGAAGTCGCTAAAGACGACATTACTTTCACGGAGGAAGCAGATGGATTGCTGCTACCACACAAAGATGTGTTGGTAATTTTTTTAAATATCTTATATTTTAAAATTAAACGTGTTTTGGTGGACCCAGGAAGTTCGGCCAACATCATACAATAAAGGGTGTTGGATCAAGCGAAGCTCACCCGAAGCATCATTCCGCCAACAAAGCTCTTTTCCAGGTCCAACCTAGCAAGTGTGACAACCCGAGGAGAGATCTTGCTGCCCACGAATGCCAAAGAAGTGATGAAGATGACCCTTTTCGAGGTGGTGGATGGTGATATGGGTTACAACATCATCCTGGGGAGACCATGGTTGCACGAGAATAAGGTTGTGCTATCAACATATCATTAGTTTCTGAAATTACCAACTCCCGAGGAGGTTAAACAAATAAGAGGCAACCAACCAGTGGAGAGAGAAATGAATGCAATCTCAGTGTCCAGTAGCAAATGGAAGGAGCATGCGACATAGCAATTATAGGAACCGGCGCCTACTCCGAAGCCGAGCAAAGTCAACTACGGAGGAGCCGTCCGAGTCATATCAGGTGCCAAGATATTTCCAGTACCAGAAGATACAGACGCAACAAGGTCTACAGCGGAAGAACTTGAACAAGTTGCATTGTTAGAAAAGTTCCTGGAGAGGAAATTCCACTTGGGGACAGGACTGCACCCCAAACTCAGGTATGGATTTATTGAATATTTAATGTCGATTATTTTGCGTGGTCGCATGTGGATATGATAGGTTTTCTGCTAGAAGTGGTCATACACAAGCTAAGTTTGGACCCCAGCATCCCTCCGGTAAGACAGAAATACACCCTATTGCTGAGGTTAGAAACAAATTTGTCAAAGAAGAGGTAACTCGCTTGCTTGATATCGGTTCAATCCGAGAGGTAAAGCATCCTGACTGGCTAGCTAACATAGTAGTAGTTTCGAAGAAGAATAATAAATTTCGCATGTGCGTAGACTATAAATACTTAGATAAGGCGTGACTAGAAGACTAGTTCCCATTACCAAACATCAATCAAATATTGATGCAACGGATGGGCACGAGTTAATGAGTTTCCTCAATGTTTATTCCGGGTACAACCAAATCAAAATGAACCTGGAGGATCAGGAAAAACTTCATTTATCATGAACTTTGACACATATTGTTAAAATGTGATGTCCTTTGGGCTAAAGAACGCAAGAGCCACTTATCAACGCCTTGTGAAAAAAATGTTTGAAAAGAAAATAGGGGAAATCATGGAGTTTACAGATGATATGCTTGTTAAGTCTTTGAATGCAAGTGATCATCTCAAACACTTACAAGAAAATTTTAACATCTTAAGGAAGCATAATATGAAGCTTAACCCCGAGAAATGTGTGTTCGGGGTCAGCTCCGGTAAGTTCCTGGGATTCTTGGTGTCACAAAAGGGGATCGAGGTTAATCCCAATAAAATTAAAGCCATCGAAGATATTCCGGACCAGCTGTCAAGCGTGAAAGAGGTTCAAAGGCTAATAGGGAGATTGGCTGCTTTGATCAGATTCATCTCATGATATTCGGAAAAATGCCATCATTTCTTTGCAATTCTCAAAAAGAAGAGTAAATTTGAATGGACACTAGAATGTCAGCGGGCTTTGAAGGATCTAAAAAGGTATTTGCCAAGTCCGCCGTTACAATTAAAATCGGAGGAATTCTGATCTACTTAATTGTCTCGGAGGTAGCGGTAAGTATCCTTTTAGTCCGTGAGGATAAAGGTACGCAATTTCCTATTTATTACATTAGTAAAATTCTAACGGGGAGCAAAAACTCGCTACCCACATCTGGAAAAATTGGTCCTAGCTCTCATAGTCGCCGCTCGAAAGCTTAGATCTTATTTCTAGTGTCACCTGATAGTTGTGGTGACCACTTTTCCTTTGCGGAATATTCTCATAAACCCAAACTTTTGGGTAGGCTGGCCAAGTGGGCCATCGAAATAAGTGAATTTGACATAGAATTTAAGCCTAGGACTACAATTAAGTCTCACGTCTTAGCCGACTTTGTGGCTGATTTCAGTCCAGGGTTGTTACCTTTGGCTACCAAAGAAGTAGTAATGGTGTCGGAGTCGACATCAAGAGTTTGGACCCTATTCACGGACGGAGCTTCCAATGTGAAAGGGTCCGGGCTCGGCATATTATTAACAATGCTTTCGAGAGAAACCCCGAGGCAGGCTATAAGAATTATTCCTCTTACTAACAATGAAGCGAAATATGAAGCTTTGATTGCAGAGCTCGAATTGGCCCAGAGACTGGACTCTGAGGTCATAGAGATCATATGCGACTCCCAGTTGGTGGTAAATCAGGTCTACGAGATCTTCGAAGCCAAAGAGGAATGCATGCAACAATGTGTAATGAAGGTCCAGGCCCTGCTCGCTCGGTTTTGGGAGTGGTCAATTACACATATCCTGAGGGAATAAAATGTAGAAGTAGAAGCACTAGCTAACCTCGAATCATCCACGAAAATGAAAGGATTGGACTCTGGTACGGTTGTACAGCTTATGCACTCGGTATTGGATGCAGATAGCTATTACGAGGTAAACACAATTAATTTGGTCTAGGACTGGAGAAACGAGATTATTGACTATCTCGAGCACGGGAAATTGCCTGAAGATCCTAAGGCATCTAGGGCACTATACACTAAAGCAGCTCGATACAGCTTCAAAAGGGGTCAATTGCACAGAAGATATTTCTACGGCCCCTTGGCCCAATGTTTGAGAGCCTTCAAAGCTAATTATGTTATGCGAGAGGTCCACGAAGGAATTTGCGAAAATCATTCAGGCACAAATTCCTAATTATTGAAATTAATTAGGGCAGGATACTATTGGCCTCGTGTCACGACCCAAACCAATGGCCTGTGACGAATGCCCCAGTTCTACCTATCTAAAACCCCTAAGCATACATCTAAGATATAAACATGAAATAAGTGTAGGTCATGCATAACGTCTGGCAATAAACTACTGATCATGTGAATAATATACGCAGGAAAACATGCCCAAAAGACATGTATATATATATATATATAGAATACGGTAGGGCGAGACGACAAGGCCACATACTATCCAACTATACATGACTGTCTACAGACCTCTTATAGAGTGTACAACTGTATAAAGGACAGGACTGAGCCCTATCATACCCATATATGTATAGAAAAGTATCGAACCAAAACCCAATAGCAGCTCCAGATCAAATGGAGCACACCAACTCTTGCTGAGCCAGGATCCTAAGAAAGGGGTCGTCATCCTATCTGCCTGCACCTGCGGGCATGAAACCCAAGCCCCCATGCAATAGGGGTATCAGTACAAATAATGTACTGAGTATGTAAGGCATAAAAATCAGTATATAAAAGACATGAAAGAAACATGGAGTAAAGGATTCAGCCTGTAAGTCTGAATAGCTCTGTGAATCATAAAATATTTATAATGTCATGCACATGCGTATAAATATCATATCATGCAAATGTATATGCGTACATAACATCATCAAGCCTATAAGGGAAACCCATCATATCATCTCGACCTCAGTGGGCGAAATCATCAACGTATGCCAGCTAATCAGGTGGTGATGCATATATAACGTCATAACGTTTTCCCCACACCCCATATACATATATTATACGCGTATATAACAACATCTAGTCATGGGTCAATATACATGAATAAATGAATACAATGCACAATGAAGTAAGTCAATAAGATCTCTCGGATGTCATGAAACCCATGAATAGACGATATGATAGTAGGACATATGAGGAATCAAGAACATAGGCAACCCTAGTACTTCTAAGAATAGAATCATTTGTGAAAGTTGTGTACTTGCTCGTTTCATTATATTATATGGTTCATGCCAAAAGGAAATAAAGTATAGCCTTAACATACCACAAATTGTCAATGCAACTCAACAACAAGCTTATGACAACTAGCGCGTTAACCCTATAACAAAGAAATGCATGTACAACTTAGATAGCGCTAGTATATCACGTATCTCGAATGATAACTCGATTCTAAAATAAAACGGGCAACATTTCCCCTAATTTTACTGCTCCCTCAAGCCTACTATAGGCGAGATAACAACACAATACAACCAGCAACTCAAAAACAATCTAACTACAATTCGGGACCTTTAATACAACAAAAAAAACCAAATATATCATAACACATCCAATCAACAAGTTATCAATTAGTCTGAAATTGCAATGACAAATGACTAGCCTACTACCCTACCACATGTGGAATTTCTCCATGCCCTTCATCCTTCTAAACTCCATAAATCATCATCACAATAGGACAACATGAGTGGACTACAAAACAGTCCATTAAGAGTGAAATAAATCGAACTCGTGGCTTCCGATCACCGTCCCGTGAGTTCTAACTATTACGAAATAAATTTATAAACCTTCCTTGATATTTAAAAGCTTAAATACAGAAAGTAGACATTTTCTTAACTATGAAGTACCTTCCAAAACTCAAACTACAAACAAAAAGAGAGGCGATATAGCGATACTTACGTCGTAGGGATCGTTCTAATGTTATCGCTTCTTGATTTCGCACATGGGATATTAATCTTCTATTAAACCCTAGAAGAGAGCTTAATAATATGTTTATGGTTGTTCTCTGGCCGTGTTCTATGGATAAATGAAGATAAAGATGACTGAAGACCTATATATATCAACTTTTAAAAGTCAAAGAGGTGCTATCTTGGCACCCTAGCATTGTCCCATTTTCCGACGCTTATATCTTTTTATCCGGATGCTGTATGACGAACGGTTAAGAGAATTGAAAACTAAATTCTAAGACCTTCAATATGGTATATAATATATCCCAATAAGACCTCATATAACACACGAAATGTATTTCTCAAAATGATTCATTACATGGGGAATCCTTCGTCAGTTTTTCCTCAACTTAAATCTAATTTTTCCCAAACTTTATATTTTATATCCAACCATCATATATAGTCATATTATGACTTTAAACTCATTTAAATCGTGAATAACAAGTTTCATATTCATCATACGTCACCTTGGAACGCACAGGGTGTAACTATCTTCCCCCTAGAAACATTCGTCCTCGAATGTTAAACTCCTAGAGATCTATAGAAATTTTGGCAGAGTCTCCTCTATAAAGGTACTACTACCAACTTGTCACGAATCAAACCCAATAATACAAAGCCATACAAGGCCATAATCATCAATAACACCAATGGTCTCACACGACTAATGACAGTAATTAACATAAGAATCCAGTATCATATATGTACCTAAAGGTTGTGAAGTCTCAGTTCGATCCTCCTCCTGAAGCAGAAACAAGTTAGGATACCCGGTCTTCATCTCATCTTCAGCTTCCCAAGTCATCTCCTCCACATTCTTGTTTCTCCAAAGTACTTTAGCCTAAGGTACATCCTTAGTTCTCAATCTCCGAACTTGTTTATCTAGTATAGCAATGGGAGCTTCCTCATATGATAGCTGCTCTATGACCTGAACATCTTCAACTGGAATGACTCTAGAAGGATATACAATACACTTACGGAGCATAGACACATAAAAGGCTGGATTCACAGACTCGAAGTTGGAAGGCAAGTCTAACTCATATGCTACTTGGCCTACTCTACGCATAATCTTATAATGTCCAATGTACCGAGGGATATGCTTTCCTTTCTTACTGAATGTCATAACGCCTTTCATCGGTGATACCTTTAGGAATACCTAGTCACCTAACTGAAACTCCAAGTCTCGTTGTTGATTATCTACATAGGACTTCTGACGACTCTAAGCTGCTAATCTTAGTTTCCCATATAAGCTTAATCTTCTCAATAGCCTGTTGTACCAAATTTGGTCCAACTAACTTAGTTTCCCCAACCTTGAACTATCTGATAGGTAACCTACACTTCCATTCGTAAGGAGCTTCATATGGAGCCATCAGAATGCTGGAATGATAGTTATTATTATATGCGAACTCAATAAGTGGAATATGATCATCCCAGCTACCCCTAAAGTCTATCACGCAAGCCCGAAGCATATCCTCTAGTGTCTGAATAGTACGCTCAGCCTAATCATCTGTTTGGGGATGAAATAATGTACTAAGACTTACTTGAGTCCTTAATCCTCTTTGGAAGGACCTCCAGAAATTAGCTGTAAACTGAGCACATCTATCTGAGATCAATTTTTGGCACCGTTGCCGGAGTGCTAAAAACGGATTTAGCTATATATTTGGTTTTGTGTGTGAATTGTTTTCTTTTCCTTCCGTGTTACTAATCTTCTTGGTGAAACAATTGTAGGTGAACAATGGCTCTCAACAACAATGATCCTCTTGGAAACATGCTTATGGGGGATGTGGACGTAGAAGATGATCAAGTTAAAGAGGTTCCTCTTGAACCGCAAGCAAATAGACGAGACCGACCGTCTCAAGACAATGTTCTCGTTCCACTCCCACCTCCAAAAAGAGAGGCTCCACACCAGGTGTTGCAGTGATGAAGGATATGCAAGTGCCATAGTCCTGCCCCGCATTAGGGCGGGCAACTTTCAAATCGCAAATGTTATGCTCACATTGTTAGAGCAACAAGGATTCTTCACCGGGGCTCCGAATAAAAAAGTGTACAAGCACTTGAAAGGGTTTGTTGACACTTCCTGGGGGAGTAAACAGACAAACATCTCCGGGGATGCTTTACGGTTGAGGCTATTTCCTTTCTCTCTAAGGGGGAAGGCCTTGGATTGGTTAGAAAGGTTGCCAAATCATTCTATCCATTTATGGGATGAATTGGCTGAGAAGTTTATTTCCAAGTTCTTTTCTCCCGGTCATATGGCAACTCTTAGGTATGAGATTCTAGCTTTCAAACAAGAACCCAATGAGCCTTTGCATGAGTTATGGGAGTGGTACCGTACTATGGTAAAAGAATGCCCGAACAATGACATGATGGAGGCTATGATTCAACAAACATTCTATAGGGGGATCAAACTACCAATCAATGTGTGGTCAACCATCTTGCCGGTGTAAATTTCATGACAATGCCGTATAAGAAAGCTTTTAAGATTCTAGATGAAATAGCGGATACTTCATCGACATGGCAAAGTAGAGCAAACGTTCCTCAAGGAGATCCAAATGTGATTCACTTGCATAAAGAATTACATGATCATGGCCAAGCAATTACCAAGTTGACCACCATAATGAGAAAGGTCCTAAGAAAGTTAATGCAATAGAGGGAGTTAGTATGATGGTAAACAAGAGAAGGCAAAAGGGTCCTCAAGTGCAAAACCGTGTTGAAAATTATGTGCAAGATGATAGTGGATTTGATCAATATGAGTCGTACAATGAACAAGAGGAGGAAGTACAATATGTGAACAACTTCCAAGGGCAAAGAAACAACAATCAAGGCCCGAATCAACAACAATGGCGACCAAAAGAAAATCAAGGAAATTGGAAATCAAATAATCAAGGTAGTTGGAACAATCAAAACAATCAAGGGAATTGGAACAATCTAGGAAATAGGAATGGTCAAAATAACCAAGGCACTTGGAGTGGCAATAATCAAGTATATTGGAGAGGCAACAACCAAGGAGGGTGGAATAATAACCAAGGGAATCAGGGGTCGGGTTCTCAAAGGCCCCTGTATTAATAACCGAGCAGCCCACCTCCCTATCCTTCCTAAGGTCCCACTTCCAATAATAAGATAGGCCAAATAGAGAACATGTTCAAGAAAATGATGGAGAAGAATGCCGACTCGGATGCTCAATTAGCTTCTCACAACACTTCAATTCGCAATTTGGAAGTTCAATTGGGGAAAATGTCGCAAGCTTTGAACACTCGTCCTAAGAGGGCACTACCAAGTGATACGGTGGTGAACCCAAAGGGCGGGAATAACACGGGACATGCCATGGCTGTTACTACAAGGAGTGGAAAAGGTGGGGATGCAACCACCTCAAACCAAAAGAAAATTGTGGATGATGAGCAAATGGTACAACAAGATGAGACCCCGGAAAATAAAGTGCAATCAAGTGATGAAGTGAGGATTGACATTGGTGACAATGTGGAGGAGACTCAAGTGGAAGTGAACCCGTCTAGGGAGCACATTGTGGACATACTAGAATCGGCAGTGCCAAAGGCTAAGGCACCAATTCCAAGGCCTCCTCCTCCATACGCTTAAAGGCTTGCAAAGCAAAATGGAGAGAACCAATTTAAAAAGTTCATTGACATGATAAAGAGTTTATCTATCAACATGCCATTGGTTGAGGCTTTGGAGAGAACGCTGGGTTATGCAAAGTTCATGAAGGACTTGATGACAAAGAAGAGATCGATGAATTATGAAACTATAAAGATGACTCATCAAGTGAGTGCAATTGTGCACTCAATGGATCATAAATTAGAAGATCCTGACACTTTCACAATCCCTAGTACCATTGGGAGTGCCGACTTTTCTAAAGCTTTATGTGATCTAGGGGCAAGTATCAACTTGATTCCCTACTCGGTTTTTAAAACTTTGGGGATTGGGCAACCAAGACCAACATCTATGAGGTTGCAAATGGCGGATCGTACAATGAAGAGACTGTTGGGTATTATTGATGATGTGTTGGTTTGTGTTGATAAATTCATCCTCTCAGCGGACTTTATGATTCTTGATTATGAAGTGGACTATGAGGTGCCGATTATTTTGGGTAGACCTTTCCTTGCTACAGGAAAGGCTCTTGTTGGTGTGGAAGCCGGTGAGCTACTTTCTGGTTGGGTGATGAAAAGGTGGTTTTTCGTGTGTGCAAATCTATGAGGCAACCGAATAGCAATGAAGTTTGTTCATTTGTGGATTTGGTGACCGATGTGATTATTGATGAAAAAAGTGTAGTAATGAATGTTGATGATACCTTGGAGGTCATATTGCTCAGTTGTGATGATCAAGAAATGGAGGGTTATGTGGAATATGTGAATGGTTTGCAAGGAATGGGGTCGTACACTTATGAGACCCACAAATTGTCCTTGGATCTTGAGAATAGAACCACTCATCCAACAAAGCCTTCAATTGAGGAGCCTCCCATTTTGGAGTTGAAGCCATTGCCTCCACATCTTCGGTATGAATTTCTCGGCCTTTCTTCTACTTTACCTGTTATTCTTTCCTTTTGTTTGACTAACGTGTAGGTAGATTCTACATTGGCGGTGCTACAAAAGAGAAAGAAAGTTATTGGATGCACTTTGGCGAATATTTTGGGGATAAGCCCAGCATTTTGCATGCACAAGATCAACTTGGAGGAAGTGCCAAACCATCTATTGAACATCAAAGGAGACTCAATGAAGCCATGTAACAGATTGTCAAAAAAGAGGTGATCAAGTGGTTGGATGCCGAGGCTGTGTATCCTATTTCTGATAGTTCGTGGACTTCTCCGATTCAATGTTTCCCAAAGAAAGGGGGCATGACGGTGGTCACTAATGACAAGAACGAGTTGATTCCTACAAGAACGGTGACCGGGTGGAGAGTGTGTATGGACTATCGCAAGCTCAACAAAGTCACAAGGAAGGATCATTTCACACTTCCCTTCCTTAATTAAATTCTTGATAGGTTGGCCGGCCGTGCTTTCTATTGTTTCCTTGACGGGTATTCCGGCTACAATCAAATTCTTATTACTCTGGAGGATCAAGAGAAGACTACTTTCACTTGTCCTTATGGTACTTTCGCATTCTGGGGATGCCATTTGGATTGTGCAATACACCATCAACTTTTCAAAGGTGTATGATGGATATCTTCATGGACGTGGTGGAGGATTTCCTTGAAGTCTTCATGGATGATTTTTCTGTGGTCGGGGATTCTTTTGATCATTGTCTAGAAAATTTTGACAAAGTGTTGGCAAGATGTGAAGAAACAAACTTGGTGCTCAATTGGGAGAAGTGTCACTTTTAATGATGGTCTTGAAATCAATGACTCATTCCCCAATGAGCAACTTTTGGCTATTTCTATGAAGGAGGTACCTTGGTTCGCGGATTTGGCAAATTATCTTGTAAGTGGTATCATTCCGATTGAGTTCTCTTCAAACCAAAGGAAGAATCTCAATCGGGATTGTCAATATGACTATTGGGATGAACCGTACCTTTTTTGGATTTGCACGGATGAAGTGATTAGAAGATGTGTACCGGAGGAGGAGCAAAGTGAAATTCTTGGGGCTTGTCACTCTTCGCCTTATGGTGTTCACCATGGTGGAGCAAGAACGTCGGCCAAAGTCTTAAGTTGTGGTTTTTATTGGCCCATTCTCTACAAAGATGCAAGTGAGCTTGTCAAGCATTATGATGAATGCCAAAGGGCCGGTGGAATCTCGAAAAATAATTGAAATGCCTCTCACCACCATTTTGGAGATAGATATTTTTGATGTGTGGGGTATTGATTTCATGGGTCTGTTTTTGAGCTCCTGTGGAAACACCTACATCCTAGTCGAGGTTGATTATGTGTCTAAATAGGTTGAGGCTATTGTTTTGCCCAGCAATGAAGCGAGGAGTGTGGTGGCATTTTTAAAAAAGAATATCTTTACAAGATTTGATGATGCTTTATGGGCTTATAGGACGGCTTACAAAACACCGATTGGAATGTCTCCATGCCGGTTGGTGTTCGGGAAGGCTTGTCATCTTCTAGTGGAACTTGAGCATAAGGCCATGTGGGCTTTGAAGAAGTTGAACCTTGATTGGGATGTCGCCGCCAACTTAAGGGTGGCACAATTGAATGAGCTAGATGAGTTTAGGTATCATGCATATACAAGTTCATCCTTATACAAGGAGAAGATGAAATACCTCTATGACAAGTACATTTGAAACAAGGAGTTTAAAGAATGTGATTTTGTGCTATTGTTCAATTCTTGGTTACGGATGTTTCCGGGAAAGTTGAAGTCTAAAGGGAGTGGCTCGATTGAGGTTGTTGGTGTGACACCCTTTGGAGATTTTGACTTGAAAAATAAGAATGATGATGTTTTTAGAGTCAATGGTCAGCGAGTGAAGCACTATCTTAGAAAAGTTGATGATGGCCACTTCGTGGTGGTTCTTCATTTCAAGTGATCGGTAATCTGCATCGTGTCGCGACGTTACATCAGGCGCTTCTTGGAAGGCAACCCATGTATCTTTTTCTTTTTCTTTTCCTTCTTCTTTAGATAGGTCTTATTTTGTGCTATCCGGTTTTGAAGTGTATGCAGGAATGAGTGTGCTTTGCAGGGACTGTGCTTAGAAAATATTTGCTAAGTATGGAAAATGTGCGGACCGCACAAATTTGAGTGCTACAACAAAGTGGACTATGCGGCCACACAAATCTTGTGCGGACTGTACAACTGGAAAGTCAAAAGTGCACACTCTCTGAAGTTTGTCTATCAGAAAAAAGGCCAATTTGTGGCCGCGCAAGGAATTGTACGGTCCACACAAAATTCTACGGCCGCACTCAATAATGTGCGAACCGCAGAATCATCGAAGGGTAAATTAGTATCAGGTATAAGAGTGTCTCTATAACCATTGCCAACTTGTGTTAAGTATAAATAGAAGGCTTCATGCTCCTGTTTAAACTTTAAACACTCTGAACATTCACAAAGGCAAAAAACACAATGCACTCAATTGTTTCAAACATCTCTCACTCATTTCATCTCTTTGATTCTTCCTTGCATCACTAAATTACTCGTATGTTCAATCCATCCTTAGATTTTTCAATTTTCTTCATTTTTGTTTATAGTTACTTTGGTTATTTTGAGCCCTAATTGTAAACTTCATCATCATGTTGAGGACAAGAAACTGTGTGGACAACAAAATCAGGGTTGCGGCCACACTTCAAAATTATGTGGTTCACACCATGTGCGGTCGCACTCACTATTGAGCGGATCGCACTTCTTTACATGTATCTGGTTTTTTCCGGTTTGTTCTATAACTATTTGTAACTGTCTAATGCTATGTATTTGAGCTTAACTGAATCCTATTTCTATGAATTGAAGACAATGGTGAGATCTTGTGGTAGAGGTGATACATCCAAAGGGAGGGGTGAACCATTCCAAAGTCGAGGCAAGAACAACATACAACTCTCTGTCCAAAAAGTGACAAACAAAAAGGTAATTGCCAGGAGAATCCCAGAGCCTGCAGAGTCCAATGAATATCTCCCGTCTAGGAAAATGTCTGAGGGTAACTCTATTTAAGAGCATCTCGAGGCACAATCACAGATGAGGCAGTTTCTGGGTAAATTCCAACTTAGAGATGAGCCTTCCTCCTCAACTAGCTCTTTTGAGGGTTCGGAAGATGACAGCCAAGGTTTAGAGCCCTCGTCCTCACATGCCCCCACTGCACCAATTCCAGTTAATGATGATGATGATTTACCTGATGACGGTCGAGGGGGCGATACCCGATTTGCTGGCCTAGAGAGGTCGAAGAAGAAGGAAATCTGGGAAGATAGATTCGTGAGCCTAACTGCTTTCAATGGGTTCCGAAAATGGGGGACTCAAAGATCGCTCACTATTGAGCGTAAATTTGATTTGACGGATTTGGATAGATACAACCCAAAATGTGGTAAGACACTTTCGGGAGAGAAAATGGTGGACATGGTTCACTCAAAGCGTGGTGGACGCCAAAGAGCACTTAGTCCGAGAATACTACGCCAATATGGTGCGTGTCGAAAGGAGACTAAGGTGACGAAGGTGAGGAATCTGAAAGTTCGATTTGATCAAACCTCACTAAACACATATTTGGGGCTCAAGGATGTGGAGCCGGTTCAATATCTGGAGAAATGTCAATTAGGTGATGTGGTTCGCCCTTGGTTAGCCGAGATATTAGCAGCTCCAGGACCACCACCGCCATGGATCACATTAGGGGTTCCTATTCAGCGGAACACCCTCAACATTGAGGCCAAGGGTTGGAAAACATTTGTATGCAGTCAGGTAGACCCAAGCAGAAATGAAAACATTCTTCCAATCCCTCGGGCTGTCTTAGTTGCTTCCATCATAACCGGGGGTACCCAATCAATATAGGTGCCATCATGTCGGCCAACATGTCTTTGATCAGTAGGCAGGGTGGGAGTTCCTACCTGTATCCAAACACCATCACAAAATATCTTACGGATGCGGGAGTTGAGTCAGGGAAATTTAATACAAAGGTTCGGGCAAAATATCCCTTCACATGGTACTCGTTGAAGGACCCGAGGAAACAGAAGAACAAGGGTTAGCCATCTACTACTATGGGCCAGTCTGAAGAGCCTTCGGTGGTAGCGACAGCTTCAGCAGCCATACCTCCAGCTGACATTCCTACCACTTCAACCGGGACTTCTAGCAGTACAGCTGCCAAACCTCCACCTCCATCTTCAGGGCCACCATCAGCTTCAGTGCCTTCATCTTCGACTTATCCACTTACGGTGCTGAGAGTCTACCAGACACTGGTAAGTATCAACAACTGTATGCAGACAGCTACTGCAAAGATTGTTGACTTATCCAGTGCTATTGCAGCACAGTCTTCTACCCCATCACCCCAACTTTCTCCGACAGTGGAGGATACTTTGAAGAAGATTCTGGAGAACAATGAGACTATTATGGAAACCCTGGTGGCGTATGGGACATCAATTGAGGAGCTTGGGAAGCATGTGAAGAAGATGAGGAAATTCTAGGTTTCAGAGAAGTCATTTGACAAGCTGAGATGGGAAATGACCAAGATAGCAGCAGCTGGGGATCTTCCACTTGACTTGCTGATGGAGTCAGCCCCAGCAGACCCAGCAGCACCATCAGTACTGGAGGCACTAGCTGGCCAGTCTGAGGAGACAGACCTCGCTGCCCACACTACTGAGGCGGTGTTATAGATGTTCACCAACCTAGCTACTCCCCGAGCAGAGGACGATAAGATACAATTGGAGGAGCCAAAGGGTGGTGATGCTGCCATGGATACCAAGACCACATAGGGAGTAATATTTACTCCTTCCCTTCCTTGATTTTATTTTGTTAAGCATTGGGGACAATGCTTACTTTTATTCCGTGGGGTTGGAGTTTATTTGATTTTGACGACTTTGGCCTGTAAATAACTTATAGCATTTTCTTCTTTTCATTTATGTATATATTCTTCTCTATCTATTAATGTATATATTCTCTCTCTCATCTCTCATCTTGTATATTCATTTCATTTGTGCTTTCAGTAGTTTATTCTATAGATTCTTTATTTTGTTTTCTTAGTAGTTGATGTTTAGTCTAATAGCTTCTTATTTACTTTGATAGCTTCTTGTTAATTTAGTAGTTTCTGTTCATGCTTTCCAAAGGTGGTTAATATGTGAACCGGGTGACTCTTCCTAACGATGGATGGCGTGACAACCTTCTTAAGGGATTGAGTCCGTTTTTGATGTTTTAGTTAGAATAGTAGTAATAATGAATAAAGGACCTAATTGAGTTGAACGAAAAGACTCGAGCATGCTTCACTTAGTACCAACACACTTAACTATGTGCTTTTGATTAAAAACAAGTTCATGGAAAGAAATAGCTCTAGTTAGTGACCTTTTGACTCTTGTATTGACTTAAGCAATCATCGAGTGATTTAGTTGAACCATTAGTGAATTTCAATCTTTAATATGGTTGTTGTGGGCTCTCGGCTCTATCCTCTTTAACAATTCAGCTGTGTGAGAAGTGAGATTTCTATTGCAAGTCTAAGTACCCATGCGAATGGTCTAGAATTTGCCCCAAATGTGTTTCTAGGTGAAATTCTAAGTTTTGCTTGGCTTGAGAAGTGATTGTAGGCTCTCATTGACCCGTTTGAAATTTTTCATGTCTCGCCAATGTTGCTATACCTAGTCAACCCATTCGAGCCTAAGACCTTTCTCGTTTCATAACCACATTACATGCCTTTACCCGTTTTGTAGTGACCCTCTCTTGGCACCCAAGCTTTCCTTAGCACTATTGAGAAATAATTGGCCAAAAATATAAGTTTGGGGGAGAGACGAGGAGTTTGAAAGTGGTATAAAGGCACAAAAAGAGAAGAAATGATGAAAAGGAAAGGCAAAGAAAAAGAAAGAATTTACAAAAGAAATATACAAAAAGAAAGTGAATAAAGTGAAAAGTTGAAGGGATTCAAAGAAAAGCAATGATGCAAAGCACAGAGAAAACAAAGAAGGAGAAAACGAACATTATGGCCAAGAAAGAGAGATGTTAAGTCTCTCTAGTTCCCCTAAGGAAAACGAAAATGACTCAAAGAGTCGGCAAAACATGAGCCAAAAAGAGAAAAATGTAGTGCTTAAGGAAAGATGAACCCGTTTCTATTCCAACATTCCCTACCTTTGTCCAAAAGCCTTCATTACATTCCGAAAAAGGCCTATGTGATTTCAAGACGAGTAAACTTACATTAGTGGTGATTTACATGAGGGGCAAGCATATGGTACTTAGAGCCGTACTTGTGACATTCTTTTGAGAGAGATGGGCGAACTTTTCACAAATCCTTGAATTGAGTGCTTCATTCTTAAGTGAGATATGTAAAAGAAGAGTATAGGAGGAGTTTGGGATCCACAATGACCTACATGAAAGAGAAAGCTTACGTGATGAATAAAGTCCTCTTGATGCTCTAGTGTCACATTAGAACTAATGTGCTTAAATATTCAATTCATTGCCTTGTTGATAATTCAAAAGTGTGTGGGTTATTATTGGTCCCAATTGAATTGTGTTTGATTCACCTTATTAGTTGGAAAAGTTCTTAACTTATGGAGGTGGGAATTACTTCAATTGCCTGAGGACAAGAAAAAGCTTAAGTTTGGGGGAGTTGATAAATGGGAATTTTGACTACTTATTAGCACCTTTTTACTTTCGTTTTAGTCCAAAAGTACTTAATTGTATTCCTGAAAACTGATGAAATATGCTTAATTGCAGGAGCATTGGAAAATGAGCCAAAAAGATGAAATCCGACTCAAAAGGGAGTAATGTGGACTCAAGGGCAAAAAGCAAGACAAAGGCATAATGTGCGGACCGCAGAATGTGAAGTAAAGTCTGTCCGAGGATTAATGCATGTGCGAACCGCACAATTATTGTGCGGCCGCAAAGGCTATGCTAGAGTTCAAGTTCATAGAATTCCCAGTTCAAACCTCAAGGATATGCGGACCGCACAACTATATGCGGTCGCAGAAGTCAGCCATGCAGCCGTACTTAGATTTGTGCGGTCCACAAAAAGGATATGTGCGGCCGTACCAGGAAATGTGCAGACCGTAGAACACTCCAGGTGCGGCCGTATCCCAGAATTATGCGGCCGCAGAACAAGCTCCTACAAAGACTGAAGAAGAAGTGTGGACCGCACATGGAACTGTGCGGCCGCAGAAACTCTGAAAGGGCATTGTTGTCCAAAAATTCCAGCTTTGTATAAATAGACTTCTTTTATGAAATTAGGTCAAGTTTTTGAATATCTGAACATCTGCAGCCATTTTTCTTTACTACTTTAGGCAACTTTAGCTTATTTAATGATTAACATTAGATTTTTGTCTTCTAATCTTTGAATATGAGTTTAAATATCATTTCTTCTTATGTTTCTTCTATTCTAAGCATGAGTAGCTAAATTTCTAACTAGGGTTGTGACCCAACCCTAGTGTGTAAACTTAATGGGTCTTTAATTTATGGTTGGCTGTTAATTATTTAGCCTTGTTCTTGCTTTTTATTGTGGAATTAATGGTTTCAAACATTAGTTCATGCCTATTGGACTTGGTCTCTACTTGGGAAAGAGAGACTTAGTCTAGGAAAACTTGGCTAACAAGAATTTGGGATGAAATCAAGAGATTGAAAGTCCCAATTAAAGGGTTGAACCTAGAGATAGTAAAACCCGACTTGAGAAATTTATCAATTGTGTTGTTCGATATCCATTTGGACTTGAAAAAGCCAAATTGGGCAAAATCACTCTCTTACCGAGAGGTATTGAGTGTATAATTGAGAGTTGATAGCTATAATATACCCCGACCAACGTAACAAGCCTTAAAGTTCACAACTCGTTAGGCAAACACCTAGGTGAAGGTCATAGCCCGAGGTCTTTTTACAATATTTGAAAACCAACCAAAAACAATATTTCCTAGTTTCATATTTTTAGAATTGCAAACTTTAGCATCATTTTAGAAGTAAATCACAACCATATTTGTGGAAGTGCAATTTAGATACCTCATGTGCTTAGTCCAAATATATACCACTAATCCAAATCTCATATCTCCATGTGGAATTCGACCCCGTCTCTGTTGGGTATTACTATTACATCAACCATTTCACCACCTCAAATAGAGGGTGTGACTTGGACGAGATCAGCGACTCTCCCCGAGCCCTGCTAACGCGTGATGGACTTGTAGTCTCATCAGCCACTTGTTGATACCCAATTTTTCCTATATAATTTTTATAGACATATATACTTTCAAAATAGCATATTTAGGCATATATAAGCATGCACATGATTTTTATAATTTTTCCCATAATTCTAAAGGCTTTAAAATGATTTAATTCTTTCCCTTTTACTTATAAAATTTCCAATAATTATCCTTCAAATTATTGTTGTGTTAATTTAGCCATCTAAATCCTATATTTATGCCAAAATTTTGTGCATTTTTTTTAATTGCATTTATATTTTAAAACTAATTTGCATATAATTGCAATATTAGCCTTATTAATGTATAATTACATTTATATGCATAAAATTAAACTTCTATATTTTTAAAATGTTAAATATCTATTTTAAATCATTTTAGTACAAGAAATTATTTTTTAGAAATTATCTATTATTTATTATAAATTATATAAGGTTGAATTGGCTATTTAAAACTTAGCCAAATTATATTTTAATTTTAGCCTCAATTAAACCCAATACCCAGCCCAATTTCAGATTAAAATACCTACACCGGGCCCTAATTACACCTACTCGACCCAAAACTCATCAGATCCTGGCCGTTGATCTTTTAGATCAACGGCCCTCGTTCATTCTTTCCTTTTAATTCTAAACGACCCCTAACCCTAACCATTTCTTTACACACCGCTGCCCTAAGATCCTCTCTGCTCTCAAAACACTCTCAACCTAACCCTAATCTTCAACCGCCGACCTCTCATCTTCGGACATCTACAGTGACCTCTCATAGTCTCTTAAGCCTCCGATGGCTCCTCTCATGCCATGCTTGCCTTCTATAAGGTCTTCAAGGGCCCAGGGCCATGCCGACTTGCATCTAGGGTTCGTCACCCGCCTGTTCTTGGCTACTCCAGTGTGATTTCAAGCAAAATCATGATGTATTTGCTACGATCCTTGGGCTTCTAGACAGGTTTCTACATTTCTATACGGGTTTCTTTCGAAACCCTAATTTCTTTTCTACACCTCCTAGATCTGTACAGATCTAGGACGATTTGAGTTTATTTCTTTAATGTTTTACACCATCCTTGAGACTCTTTACAACAATCGTTGATTTTAAGTGTTTTTCACCTTCTTCTAAAAAATTAGGGTTTCAGAACTTCTCTTAAAACCTTGTTTAACTGATTCTTTGTGTTTAAACTTCTATTTCTTGCACATTTTGACTGATTATACAATTTTACTACATCTTTAACTCGTCTATATTGAAAGCCCTAATTTTCTAGGTTTCTTCGTTTGGTTATGTGTATCAGCGTTACTGACCGGTTCTTGTTTTTGAGTTTCTATGACCATCTTGCCTCGAATATGTTTTTACTGAGTTTCTTAGCCTAACTTACATCGATTCTATGTGCTTGTGTTCATCTTGACTATTCAAGACTTGCCTCTCTCTCATCGAATCAGTATTGTTTAACTTTCGTGCTTGCTAGAGTTATGTGTCAACCTCTGGTTATCCTTGTCTCACTCTATTTATATATTAAATACTGACTCATGACTCTCTCTTTGATTGATTCTGAGTTCCCCTTTTCTTGGCTTGATTTGAAAACTTTCCTTTAGACCTTCGATTCTTCCTGTTTAAACTTGGCTTGTTTTGCTTATTCATGGGAACCTATGTTATTCTCCTTAAATCAGTATTATTTCGAGTCCTTGATTCACTGATTTGCTATATGCTGATTCTCAATTATTTCCATATTCTGCAACCTTATTTAGTTTTATTACCTTATTTGGTTAACCGTGTTATTTTCTGATTCTTCACTAACTATTTCCTTAATTGAACCTTTGTGTATGTACCCCTAATTGTCTATTTTGTACCTAATGCCTTACTTGATTTTCTTTCCTTAAACATGTCCTGCTCTTTACCGTTAGTTAATTACCCCTTAATTAAGGGAGTACTTGCATTGATTTGATTTTAATTAGTACATGGTTCCATAATTATTGCTGAACTTTTATTCTTGCCTTATTTTCTACCTGTTTTCAAACTATAAGTACCCTACTTTTTATTAACACAACACACGAACACATTGTTTCAAAACTTTCTCTCTCACACTCAAAGTTTTCTGCTCTCTTTTGTGTTATTTACTATTGTTCTAAGTTAGCCGGCTGCAAGCCAAGGCTAACTATTGGGTTCTCTTTCACTTTGTGTTTACTATCTCTTTACTGGTATGTTCTAATTTCAATTCAAGCCCCAAAACAATATGCTTCTCCTACTACTTCAATTTGTCATGTTTCTAATATGCTTCTATCTATGGTTTTGTTGTTCAACCTACAACTAACATGTCTATTTCACTATCTTCTTTACTATATGCTTCTGAATATACCCCCTTAGGATTAGCCTGCTCATGAATCCCTTTCTAGTATACCCCAATGTGACTATGTTTCTCTAATTTCTGGCATGCACCTTCCCGTGTAAAGTAGTTGGCTATCCTAAGTCTGTTTAATTTTGTATTAACTCTGAAGTTCATGTTGTACCTTAAAATCCCTTGAACCCCTTTCAAGGCTTCTCTGATTCTATACATATGTGCATCTGTGCTTACTATGTGCCCTATACTTACCCCAAATCTCCCATTACCCCTGAGTGAATGTGTATACCTATTTGATTCCATGTATTGAAGTGTTGATGAACCTCTTCTGGTTCTGTATTTGGATTGTTGATTGTTGGCCACCTTACCCTTTTTCAAAATTGTCTTATGTAATAACTCCCTATGTTTTTTTTACAAAACTATTTCAAGCAATCTCTTTTAACATTGTTTTCCTACTAAAACCTCTTTCAAACTATGTCAAGCACTCTCACTCTACTCCTAAGTCCCTAGGTTCTGCCCCCTCCAGTGTGTGTACTGCCTTGGGATCCTTTTGAGATCCTCTGAACTCCGGCACACTGAGGATGGACCTTCCACGCTGCACTTACTCAATTTGGTTACAAAGTCTAGGTGTGAGCACTGCCCGGGATCCTTGAGATCCTTAGGGAACTCTGACGCACCTAGACAATGATATTGTCTATGAAATTGGCATTTGAGGCTATTGGAGGTTTGGGAAATCACTTCGGCCTATTTCAGGCTCCCTATAGTGTAACTTCTTCTTTTTCTTTTATCTATTTATGTAATTCATTCATCTGGTTTGTAATAATTTATAAACGATTATTGGGGTGATTAGTGAAAAGGGGTGGGTAGTTACATATTTATGGGGGAATATGGGTAGAAACCATGCCTATAGGATTTTATATTTGCTATGTTTGCCTTACCATGTTAGAAATCATGCCTATAGGTTTCAAGTGGTTCTGATAACAGAAATCATGTCTATAGGTTTTTAAAATTAACTTCACAAGTAGATACCATGCCTATAGAATGTGATCCAGTTCAACATCTGTTATAAAGGGTAATTACGTTTGTTTTCATTAAATATCATGCCTACAAGTTTCTAACATCAGCTCTTAACAACTAGATATCATGATTATAGGGAACAATATCAGAAATTCTACCTATAAATCTAAAATCAGTTTATTTTAAATAAGTCAGTTCAATTCATGTTAGTTTACTTTGAAACTGGTCTAATCAGTGGTTTGTTTTTGTGAAATGAATTCTTTCGAGTACTGCCCTAATTTACATTAGAAAGCATGCCTATAGGAATTCAAGATTCCATTTTTAAAATCTGCCCACTGTTTTACTATATCAAACGTAGTTATCATGCTCTTAGGACACCACTATTTAGTGTTTAGGCAAGCCTATAGGGTGAGTTTAAATTCTGCAACTCTGAAGCTATATTTCTACTACTTGAAGTTGTTTAGATTTAACAAGTTTAATCAGTAGGCAAGTTAAATAGGATCTTTCACATATTGGCCTAGTTCAATACTTTATAACCTCTGCTCACTTAGATATCATGTTCTAGGATTTGTTTTCTTAAGTGTTTGAATGATCTTTGAAGACATGCAGTTATGTGATATGCTTGAGGAGGTAACTGTGAGCCTCTAACTTGCTTTATATGCAGTCCTAAATTGTTCTTGCATGTCGCCTAGAATTTTCTCCTTTTCAGCACCTTAGGGGTTGTCTAGGACTGCCCAGATTTAGAGGTCCTAAAATACCTCCAGGGCCACAAGGAAGGGACGGGTAGTGCACGCATAGACATTGTCAAGGTTACTAGAACGCTTTAGGCTATGACCAAGAGGAGGGACTTGGGTAGAACGGGATATGATGATTGCACACTAATGTCACGTGTAGCCCCTCATTGAGGAGTGTTTACCAGACATTATGTGGGATGATCCTGTAGGCTAACCAACCTAGGAACCCTCCTTTCAGAAAATCCTTTTGCTTTACTTTTCCATATGTACACAACTTGTTCAAAATCTGTCTTATTATTTGAGTTATACAACGTCCAACGTTCTTTACTTGCAATTATTTGTTTCAACTACTTATTTATTAATGGACTAATTCATAAATATAAGTTCGGCTAGGACCGACAGTTGTGGACCAAGAGGGGTGCTTAACACCTTACCCTCAAGGTAATCTCGAGCCCTTACCCTACATCTCTAGTAACGCAAACCAATCCAAGAGTTAATTGCTCTAGGTGCCCTAATGCACCATAACTCGTTAGGTGGCGGCTCTTCAAAATACACAATTCCCAAAAGGAAATGAGTTACTACCCCCATAGATGTCAAAACCCGGACCTTTTTCTCCCCGTAAAAAGGGGAGGGAGAAAAAAGGGGCACGACAGCATGGCGACTCTGCTGGGGATACCTTTAGGCTCTTACCATAACGAACTTATCTTTTTATGAATTAGTCCAAGCATGCTTTATCCCGTACCCTTCTCCCTTATTCGAATTTAACTGTCCGTTTTCTTTTAAGCATTTATGATTCTTTATCCCTGAAACTGACTTTTCTCTTTGTTTTTCCTGTAAGTGTCTTTTAATTATTTAAATACTGTATTTATTTTTTTCCTACCTGCAAATACTTGACTACATGTTATTAATTGCTGCATAAATCATGCTCTACATCATATTCCACTCGTGCATACCAAATCCTATAGCAACGCTTAAATGAGTGGTTGCGCTCTTCCTATTTACCACCCTTAAATACAGAAAGGCTTATTTGCAGTAAAACCAGTCGATCATCGGTGCAGTCGACGGTTCCGTGCCTTTCCCCTCAAGTTGTCCGCTTGAGGGTACCAGTCTAAAACCTCATAGTAGCCTTACTCTGGTCAAAATTTTGCATGTATCATGGTCAAACCTAGTCGGATCAATATGTTTTCCACATAATGATCCTTTAATATAAGCCTTATTCAAAAGTCCATCGGGTTTTCCATAATCCCAACGGACACAATCACATTCTGTGCATTAATTTGGAGAACCAAATGTCGATATGCTGATCGTAAATGTATAAATAGTCGAGTCTGGTGGGGGTAAGGCCTAACCCTTTTGTTTTGCAGAAAATGAGGCACGACGTCCCCAGATTCGGTATGGTTAGCAACATCCCAGCATTGCTGCTAGATTGGTGGGAGGACCTTTCCTCAAGTGACAAGAAACATGTGAGAAAGTACATAGGTAACTTGCCTTCCTTGCTATATATTGAGCCAAACAACAAGTTGATCGAGGCTGCCACTTTATTCTGGGATAGTGAAAGGGCTGTGTTTCGTTTCGGCGACATAGAAATGACACCGCTTCTAGAGGAAATTGGAGGGATTGCGGGATTGACTTGGGATAGTACCAGGCTATTGGTACAAGAAAACTGTACTGGCAGGGGATTTTTAAAGATAACAGGGCTGAATAAGAATGTCAACCTAGTGTGCTTGAAGGAATCTTACATACCTTTCGAATACTTGTATGAGAGGTTTGGCCATAGCAAGTCTTTTCGTACCTACCATGATGATATCTCTCTCACTTCTCAGGGTCACATCCACCGCAGAGTGTTCGTATTCATTGTATGCTTCTTAGGCCTGATAGTGTTCCCAATGAAAAAGGGAAGAATCCACACTAGGTTGGCCATGGTCGCCAAGACTTTCATGGAAGGGATTAATGGACAGACATATACCATAGTCCCCATGATCATATCTGACATCTACAGGGCTCTAGAGCACTGTCAAAGAGGGGTCAAGCATTTCGAGGGTTGTAACTTGTTGCTGCAGTTATGGTTGTTGGAGCATTTCCAAAAGGGTCACTATCGCCAAGAATTTCCGCGAAGGTCTTGGAATGACCATATTGCCTTCCATCACCCCAAGCGGATGACTTACATTCCAGATAGATTTGCTTAGCCAGATAGTGCCAAAGAATGGGTAGAGTTCTTCAACAATCTAATCGAGGAACAGGTGCAATGGATGTTTGAATGGTTCCCAACAGACGAATTCATCATCAGATCTAGGGATGCTCCGTACTTGGTACTAATCGGGTTGAGAGGGATATACCCATATGTCCCTATACGAGTTATGAGGCAAGCAGGCAGAAAACAGGTTGTACCAAGGGTTGTCAAGATGAGTCATTTCAGGGCACTTTCAAGACGATGACGTCCCTTACAAGTGCCAAGCTTAATATATGTGGCACTGCAAAATCATTGTGGAGAAGAACACCATTGAGCCAGACAGGTATCATGCAGGCTGCGAGCCTCTCTACACGGTATGATTAGCGGACAATCTAAAAGGAATGGTGACACCGGGGGCCGGTCGAGGGAATAGAATCATAGATGAAGAAGCTGAAGCTCAAGTCAAATATAACAGGTTGCGCAAGAGGGTCCACGACTCTGAAAATGAACATCGAGAAATACATGAGAGGAATGCGAGGTTGATCGAGGAATGGAAAGAAATGGCGGTTACTTCCAATAGGAAATTGGAATATCTGGAGCGAGGAATCGTGGAGCTGGAAGGTAAAGTCATAAAGAGGATTGAAAATTGCTAGAACGCTGAAGGAGCTGAAGGAGGACATCTGGCCAGAGCCTACTTGCTGCTGGGGCTACGCGAGCTGGGGATCTATAGATAGAGTCGGAAAGATCGAATCTGGGGAAGGTCCTTATAGGACCAAATAGGCCAGATTTATTTGCCTTTTCTTAAAATATAATAAGGCCAAGTGCCAGTAGGGACTTATTTTCTTATTTTAGTGTCATTTTGGGATTCGTCTATTTTTATATTATGAAATGAAGCATTTATTGGCACTAAAAGTTATCCAAATTTATTTGTCGCTAGGCCTACCTCGGGCACAACGAGGTTCCCCAAAGTAGGACATGAATTTACATTTTCACAATATGTGTTTAAATACTGGAAACATTTCAGAATCCTCACTGACTTGTTACCTTTTGCTTTTCCTTATTTTTATTATTCTCATCCCCTTAGGTTGGTTCACTCATACTGGCCTCATCAGCGTAGCATACCAGATCCAAATGCCCTCCACCTCCTCCTCCTACAAGCAACACAAAAGGTAAATGAAAAGCAAAAATGGACGACTTGAGTGGTACCCAAAAGGAGAATATTGAGAACGCAGAGACCTCAGATGGTCGTAGAACTCCGGCCCCAAATGATCTAGTCCTGAGATTGGAACAAAAGATATTGGAACTGTAAGGAGAACTTGAGCATGTCTGCAACTTGGCAAACTTGTCACTTACCCTGAATGTCCCCGAAATCAACCAATAGAACACAAAGAACCAAATACCTCCCCAGAACACACAAAACCAGCATCCACAAAATCCTATTGCACTGAATCAATACATAACTCCACCCTAAAATCTCAATCCACTTCCAATACTAACGCCGCCACAACATCACCATCAACCAATTTTGTACCCACCAACCACCACTTACCACACTCCCCAAAACACACCACAACCCATTCCCGATCCCCAAAACTCCACCAATGACTATTATTACACCCAAGTGTCCGGCACCCATCAAAGCAACCCTATATATGTGGAAACTATACCTCACTCTACCCTACCAATCTCCTATACACCGGAATCCTCCGAGAAGGACGTGCTCATTAAAAATATGGCTAAAGAACTCAAGAAGTTAACAAGCTGAGTTCAAGGTGTTGAAGGTGACAGAGGAATAGAAGGTTTAAACTATGAAGACCTGTGTATACAGCCAGATATGGAGCTGCCTGAGGGGTACAAACCTCCCAAGTTTGAGATGTTTGATGGAATAGGTGATCCCAGGGCTCATCTAAGGACTATTGTGACAAGCTTGTTGGGGTCGGAAAAGATAAAAAGATCCGGATGAAGCTCTTTATGAGGAGTGTTACTGGGGATGCTTTATCTTGGTATATCAGCCAAGATCCTAAGAAATGGTCCAATTGGGTAAGTATGGCATCGGATTTCATGGAGCGGTTCAGGTTCAACATAGAGAATGCACCAGATGTTTTCTACATCCAGAATCTTAAGAAGAAACCTACTGAGACTTTCCGTGAATTTGCTACTCATCGAAGGACGGAAGCGGCTAAGGTCAGGCCCTCTTTGGACAAAGAACAAATGAATAAATTCTTCGTCAGAGCACAAGATCCGCAATATTATGAGAGGTTGATAGTTATCGAAAATCACAAATTCTTTGATATCATCAAACTTGGAGAAAGGATCAAAGAAGGAATCAAGAGCGGGATGGTAATGAACTTCGAGGCACTGCAAGCCACGAATAAGGCACTACAATTAGGTGGCATATCGAAGAAGAGAGATGTTGGGGCAGTAATGGTGGCCCAGGGTCCAAACTCTCCACTTGTCTATCAAACACCTCCACCCCCATATCAAACACCTCCGCCCATATATCAAACACCTCCATCCACATACCAAGCATCACCGCCTACATATCAACCTTCATCTCCCAGATATTCCCAACAAGGCACTGTCAATCACACCTATAACTCCCAACTATCCCATTTCCAATCACCTCTGACTCACCAAAACTTTTCAAGACCAAGACCCAACTTCGACCGCAAACCACCCAGACAATACACCACCATTGCTGAGCCCATCGACCAATTGCATGAAAGGTTGAAAGTCGCAGGTTACATCACTCATGTTCCCGCTGTGGCATTAGAAAATCCATACTTATGGGTAAATCCAAACAAAACTTGTGCGTACTATTCCGTTATGAAAGGGCACACCACTGTTGAGTGCCGAACATTGAAGGATAAGATCCAAACGCCAATTGACAACAAGGTCATATAGGCGAAGGAAGCCACACCTAATGTCCGCAACAATCCCCTCCCTGATCATCGAGGTGATGGTGTACATGTGATAGAGACGAATGACGAATGGGACCCTGAGGGGTCAATTGGGCTTATTCGAGAAAGCGATGACTTTAAAGTTGTAGTCACACTTACCCCTATCATGGTACAGACTCAGTCACCAATTGAGGTTGAGGTAACTGCATCGGTTCCATTCGAGGTAAAGGTGGATCCGTCCGCAGCCACCCCCGCTCTATTTGAAGTAGAAGTGGTCACACCTTTCACTGTGATAGTATCAACCACACCCCCATTCAACTCAAAAGCAATACCCTGGGATTATGTCGTCGAGGCTCGGCGAAAAGGGAAGGCCAAGGTAAAGGAATCTGACGCTGCACATGGAAGGACTAGAACTGGAAGAGTCTATACACCTGAACATTTGGGAGGTTCAAGTAAGGAGGCCACTACTAGACAACCTATCATTGAAACCGGGCCAGATAACCTGTGGAAGAAAGTACAGGCAAAGGAGTATTCTGTTGTTGACCATCTAAACAAAGTCCCTACTCAGATATCTATCCTATCACTATTGCAGAATTCAGAGGCACACAAGAACGCTTTAATGAAAGTGCTGAGCGAGGTTTATGTACCCAATAATATCACTGGCGGAGAAATGGCCAATATTGTGGTGCAGGTACTAGAAAGTCATAAAATTATCTTCCACGAAGATGAACTACCACCTAAGGGGCTAAATCAGTATCGAGCATTGCATATTACGGTGCAATTTGAAGACAAGTTCATTGCCAGGGTCTTGGTTGATGGAGGTTTGAGCCTAAATATTTATCCATTGGACACTCTAAAAAGGTTGGACAAAGGTGTCCATGAAACACGGGTAGGAAGCATGAATGTGAAAGCTTTCGATGGGTCCTAGAGGGCCACAATCGGGGAAATCAACATTTGTTTGCAGATGGGGCCAAATTGGTTCGACGTTGAATTTTAAGTACTCGACATACCAGCCTCATATAACTTTCTGTTGGGTCGACCATAGATCCATGCTACTGGAGCCGTGCCTTCCACACTACATCAAGCCGTGAAGTTTGAATGGAACCGTCAGGAGGTAATCATTCACGGGGATGGAAGTAACCCCATTTACACTAGTCAAACCATCCCGGCTATTAGACATAGAAGAAGGCTAGGAGGGGAAACCTATCATCATATAGAACGGGTCAACGCCATCGAGAAGGATAAATGGTGGAGTGGTAAAATAAAAAGCATATTGGCATGGTCCGGATATGAACCTAGCAAAGGGTTGGGAAAGAATCTTCAATGTATCACTAAACCGATACAACTGAAAAATCATGGTACCACCTTTGGGCTCAGATACCAGTACACATGGAAAGAGTATAGGGATTGATCGCCTCCATGGCGTGGACCGTATTACCCTCTTGAGCAGCCAGTGCCACATTTGGGACAAGCTTTTCACCAGGCTGATACGATATGGGGGACCGCAGAAGAAGAAGCACTAGCTGGTTTGAAGAATTTGTTCTTTGAGGATGAAGACATGGATTGCAGTGCCATAATAGAGAAGGAGAAGGAAGAAGGCCTCACTATTCAGAACGTGAAGAAGGGAGTTGTTCTCAGGAACTGGACCGCTAAACCATCTCGAGCCCGCTGAGTCCCTGGGTAGCCTGGCATATTTTACTTCTATAGCCATTCTAAGCATTTAAGACTTCCAGTTAGGTCTATGCATAATTTGGTAAATACCGAATTACTATGCCGAAACCGAAAATTTTGGTATTTGGCATGGTATTTGGTTTAAGTTTTTAAAAAAATTAGTATTAGGTGTGGTATTTGGTATTTTAAAATAAAATACCGAAATACTGATACCATACCAAAATATATATTATATTACATAAAACACATATTATCAATTATAACATAAATATAAAAAATCCAAAATTTTAGTTTCCTTTATTCTCTAAGTTCATCAATTAACTCTAAACAAGTAACAAGATTTTTTTAATGATCAAATATTCTTTTATGTACAATTTTCTCTATTTTGGTCGATATTTGCTAGTTTAGGACAAAATTTTTGCCAACAAACATTTTCAGTTTTGTATTTTTGAGTACTTTAATTAAGAATATTTGAGTCTATGGCTCTATGCACTAGTTAGTATTCAAACCGAATAAACCGAAGTTACCGAACCGAATAAACCGAAACCGAAAGTAGAAAAACCAAACCATAGCGAATTTAATTAGGTACGGTATTGGTATAGGATTTTAAGAAACTAAATACCGAAAATACCGAACCGAAATGTCTGAATACCATACCGTACCGACCGACGAACACCCCTACTTCCAGTAATTTTGTTTTAAGATTTACTTGTTTCAAAATAAATGCTCGATTCATTGAGCCAAACTTTGTCTGAACAATTTTCTCAGTTTTAATCAAATGCATTTTATCATTATTCATTACTATTTCTATACTTTTTCCTTCTACAATGTTATTATTACTTTTCCTGATGAACCAATGACTGTGACATGTAATGAGGCAACACAACATGAGAATAGTGATTCAGATGAAGAGGATGAGATACCCGAGGAAATTGTCAGGGAGGTTGAAAATTTTGAGAATAAGCCTAAGTCCAATCTGGATGAGACCGAGGTAGTAAATTTGGGAGACGTTGAGACCGTCAAAGAGACCCGCATCAGCATCTACTTGTCACCAACAGAGAAGGAAGAGTACATTTGGTTCCTAAAAGAGTATGAGGATATTTTTGCATGGTCATATGATGACATGACCGGCTTGAGCACATCTATAGTGGCTCATAAGTTGCCTACTAATCTCATGTGTCCCCCAATCAAGCAGAAACTCTGAAAGTTCAAACCAGACATGATCTTGAAAATCAAGGAGGAAGTTACCAAGCAGATCAAAGCCAAAGTTCTCAGGATGGTTGAGTACCCAACCTGGTTAGCTAACATTGTGCCAGTTCCGAAGAAAGATGGGAATGTCAGAGTATGTGTTAACTATCGGGATTTAAATAGAGCAAGTCCCAAGGATGACTTCCCACTACCAAATATACACATCCTGATCGATAATTGCGCCAATCATGAACTCCAATCCTTTGTAGATTGCTTCGCGGGTTATCACCAGATTTGGATGGATGAAGAAGATGCAGAGAAGACAGCTTTTATCACACCGTGGGGTGTGTACTATTACAAGATGATGCCATTCGGTCTGAAGAATGCTGGGGCCACTTATATGAGAGTCATGACAACCATCTTCCATGATATGATATACAAAGAAATAGAGGTATATATGGACGATGTCATTATCAAATCCAAGAAGGCCGCAGATCACATAGCGGACCTGAGAAAGTTCTTTGATAGGCTAAGGAGGTACAATTTGAAACTAAACCCCGCAAAGTGTGCATTTGGGGTTCCTGTAGGAAATATATTGGGATTCATCGTCAGTCGCCGAGGGATCGAGCTAGATCCATCTAAAGTCAAGGCTATTCAGTAGTTACCGCCGCCTAAGAGCAAAAAACGACGTGATGAGCTTTCTAGGACGTCTCAACTACATCAGTCGCTTCATAGCACAGTCCACAGTCATATGTGAACCCATCTTCAAGATGCTGAGGAAAGATGTTGAAACAAGCTGGATAGAGGATTGTCAGAAAGCTTTTGACAAGATCAAGGAGTACCTATCCACACCACTAGTTTGGGTCCCGCCAGAACCAGTATGAACGTTGCTACTCTATCTATCTGTATTAGATAGAGCCTTCAGATGTGTTTTGGACAACATGACGAGACAGGAAGAAAGGAGCAAGCCATATATTACTTGAGTAAGAAGTTAATACCTTATGAAGCACGGTACTCTCTGCTTGAACGCACTTGTTGTGCTTTGACGTGGACAACTCAGAAATTGAGGCATTACTTTTGTGCCTACACTAGATACCTCATATCCAGGATGGACCCTCTGAAGTACATATTCCAGAAACCCATGCCGACTGGAAAGTTGGCCAAATGGCAGATACTGTTGAGTGAGTTCGACATCGTCTACGTAACTCAAAAGGCGGTCAAGGGACAAGCATTGGCAGATCACCTTGCTAAAAATCCGGTGGGAGGAGAATACGAACCCTTGAAAATGTATTTTCCTGATGAAGAAGTATAATTCGTAGGAGAAGACATTACCGAAGCATATGACGGTTGGAGGATGTTCTTTGATGGAGATGCGAATGTTAAAGGAGTAGGTATTGGAGCAATCTTGGTATCAGAAATGGGTCAACATTATCTGGTATCTGCTAAACTCAGATTTCCTTCACCAACAACATGACGAATTATTAAGCTTGCATACTAGGACTCAACATGGCAGTCGACATGAACATTCTGGAGTTGTTGGTGATCGGTGATTCAGATCTTCTTGTGCACCAGGTACAAGGAGAGTGGGACACCAAGAATTCCAAGATATTACCTTATCTACACTGTGAGCACATGATTTTTGCCTCACATGAATTACTCCTACAGAATTCCCAAAAATTAGATTTTTCTTTTAATTATTTGTTATTTTAGGAGTCATTGTAGAATTTTCTGATTATTTGCATATTTGTGCGCATGTTTAATTCTTTTTAATTCATAAAAATATAAAAATATATTGCATTTGCATTTAGGATTTAATTTTACATATTTTAGATTAATTAGTAAATTAGTTTGCTTTACAAAAATGAAAAAATCACAAAAATAGTTCATGTTGCAGTTTCACTTTTTAATTTTGAATTTTGTAGCTTTTTCTTTAAAATTAGGAGTTAATCAATTTTTGTAAATACTATGCTTGAGTAATTGATATATTTTGATAGGTTAATTTAGCTTTAGGATTTAATTTAGGTTTTATTTTAATTTGAGAAAAAGAAAAATTAGAAAGTTTGAAATTGAAAAAGAAAAGAAAAAGGAAACAAAGAATAGGATTTTGGGCTCGTTTAATTCAATTCCCCAGCCCAAATGTCGAAATGCTCCATAACTCGTCCAATTTCTGACCCATCCGTCTCCCTACCCGATCTGCCCCCTTATCTAACCAAACGACCCCGTTTCGATTCCCTTGATCAGGACCGTCGATCTCACTTGATCGAACGGTCCGGAACTGAGCCCCATTTTACTATATAGTTGTCCAAACACCCCTACCCCCCCCCAACTCATCTCTGTCATCTCCCCATCTTCAAAGACTTAACATGAATCCTAGCGCCACCTCAATTTTCCACCGCCTCAAGCTGGCGGCGCCACCCCTGACCGGCCCCAAATTAACACCATAGAAGCCTCACACCCTCCCCTTTTCCAATCCATAACTCTTTTCCCTCGAATCCTGCCAGAACCTATCGAATCTTAAATCAAAGTTCGAACCCTAAAATTCCAAAACTCCAAATTGGCGAGTTTATTGAAGGTTTGAGGTCAAAATTGACCTTATTCGTGTGTTTTCGTTTGAGAACACACGATTAAGGCCCATTTCGGGCAAAATTGAAGGCGCGAGGAGTAATTTCAGAATTTTGTCCGCCTGGTTCTTAGGTATTCTCAGTTCTTTTTCCTTTATTTCATTTTTCTTCTTTTTATTGTTTTGTTTAAGTTCCAGTCTTCATCTCCTCCTTCATCTTTTCTGTTTTGTTTTTCGTTCTGAATCAAATTTGCTCGTGTGTTAAAAATTAAAGTTTGTTCGTGCATGTCGTTTTAATTTCTTTGTTCTTTGTGTTATTTCATTTTCTGGTTTTCAAAGAAAGGAAATCCGAGTGTCTCTTGGGCAATTCTGTCTAGTCCAGTGATTCT
The DNA here is from genome assembly GCF_000393655.2 of Nicotiana sylvestris. NCBI lineage: Eukaryota > Viridiplantae > Streptophyta > Magnoliopsida > Solanales > Solanaceae > Nicotiana > Nicotiana sylvestris. Next base: position 72,144,150 of record NC_091060.1, read on the forward strand.
ATATGGGCTCTGTTAAGCAGAGGCCCAGGAAAAGGATTCAACCCGGGTCTTGTAAATCAGGTTTGGTTTGAACCATTGGGTTAACTTGACCCATAAGGTTTCAGGGTAAAAATAGGGTTTCTAGGGGCTAATTTAGGAATTTAGGCTAGGGAATATATGTATAACTGATTTAGGAAGCTTCTGGGAAGGTGTCTTTGGGACTAAACTGAAATACTGATTTTTAAACTAAGGGTACAGCATAAAAATGAAAATTCTAAAAGAATTAATGTGCAAAACCGAATCCATGCTATGTTGCCCTAAGGCTTGCCTATAAATGCACTCTTTCTTCACTCACAAGGAAGATTTTTTTTAGAGACAAATTCTGGGGAAAAAAAGTTGAAAACAGCTGAGGTCCTTTCCAAGCTCAAAAACACTGAAATTTTGCTGAAAACTTGGTTTCTAGCTTCTGGTTTTTGCTTCGTTTTGGTTAATTAGAATTTCTGAAAGATCCAAATCAAGTAGCTATTTTTTTTGTTTGGTATTGCTGGTTGAAAAATGCTTTGAGTTTGGGATTTTAAATGTGTTAGTTTGAGCTATTGATTCTGGTACTGTTGCATTGCTGATTCTACTACTGCTGTTCATTAACTCCTCATTCTTTATGGTTCCCTTTCAACTTCCAGGTATTTCTTCAAACCATGGATGGCAGGTGGTTGTAAACACGCATTTTCGAGTGAAAACTTGACTGAATACAAATTTTGTTTTGAGTTTTGCTTCTTTGTTTCTTCCATTTCTGTAGCATTTCTACAGTAAATCTGAAGTTATACATGTTATTTCAGTTTTCCTATGCTCTTAATATGCTGTAAGAATAAATTAGTGCTATTTGAGAGTGTGGTTGTAAGGTTTGGGGTCAATGAATGATATGCTAAGTTCTGAGATTCTACTACTGTGAGAAATGAGAAGAGAGTTGGCTGAACTATGGTTCAAATGAACTGAAGCTCTGTTCATATAGTTTTCAAAATTATTGAAGTGGTTATTGGGATATGTATAGATTGCTTAAACTAAGCATACTCTTGTTTTTCATGTCTATTCAAGTTGTTAACCATGTTTGGATTACAATTCTGATTCCATACAGAATAAAAGTCAGTGTTTGTTTTCTTTTTAGAGTGACTTAAATTTGTTTAAAGTGATAGGGTTAAGCATTGAAATCAGGTTTGTTTGAGTATGAAACCTTTTTTGAAGAACATATAAATTTGAGGTTTAGTATGACTAATAATACAATATTTTGATATATATATGTTGAGATTGATAAAGGTTTAATAGTTTAGTACATATTGTAATATTAATTCCAGATAATTTAAGTTTGGTCGTGGTTTGTCTTGAATGATGATTTATTTTGCATAAAAGCTGCTTGCACGTGGTTTACTGTTAATTCAGTTTTGATGTTTCTAAAGTCTAAATACCATCCATGTTCTTGTATGGGCTCGATTTGCGAGCCCCTAGTCTCCAGCTGGTGCGTGTTCTTTAAGGTTTGGGCTCCCTTTTGGGCCTGGATGAGACCATTGTGAAACCGGTGACTTTGCAACTTTGCAACTCTGTCAGGCTATTGGGCCTCATGTCAGGCCCAAGCCTTTGAATTTAAAAATGGTTTGGATCTCATTTAGTGTTGGCTCTTATGATTAATGAATTAAACATTGGCCTAAAGATAGTTAGAATGTTTTAAGTCTTCCTTAATTAATTAGATTCCATTAAATAGATTTGGGGTATGCCATATTAAATAAGATTAGTTTATGGCCCTCAAAGCTTAGTTTGAGTTTCCTATAAAATCGGAATCGAGGTGTGCCATGCCAAATAAAATCTCAAAATGCATGGCCCTCATTTAATTAATTTTAAATCCTTAGAAATCGAGTCGTGCCATTTAGTTGAATTTTCCATGGCCCTCGCAAATTTGAAAGTGCGTAGTTGCTTTAGGCGTGTAATTTGAATTAATTTCCTTAAACTCGGGTGTGCATTTCATGTGACCCAAATTCAAATCTTAACAACGTTAAATAAATGTGTCGCGGACCGTGGGTGCATTTCATGTGGCGTGGTTCAAAGACGTATTTTAGATAACGTTGAATTTTCCTAAAATTAATTAAAAGCGTTTAATAATTTAAAATTATACCATAGGCTAAAACATGTATTAAAATCAGATAATAGGCCAATTATGATAGTTTAAGCGACCCTGCTAGAACCACGAAATCCGGGGGTGCCTAACACCTTCCCTCGGGTTAACAGAATTCCTTATTCAAAATTTTTGGTTCGCAGACTTCAAAAGGAAAGTCGAAATTTCCTTGATTTGGGATTTTAAAATAAATCGGTGACTTGGGAAACCAGAAAACAAACCATCTCAAGCGGCGACTCTGAATAAAATAAATAAACAATCATATTTCGAATAATATCACTTAAATTGGAAAAACTCTCTTGTACTACCCTCGGGTGGGTGTAAAAAGGAGGTGTGACAGCTCTGGCGACTCTGCTGGGGATCGAACCCAGAATCTCTGGTTCAGGGTTCAAAAATTCGAGCTTAGAATAGCCGTTATAGTTGCCTTTATTTATTATCTGATTTTTTACATGTTTGAGCCTAATGTGCTAAATGTCGCTTTTTACCGCTTTGATATTATGTGAATTGTATATAAACTGCTACGAAACCCTTCTTCTCTCTGAGTCTTCTAAATCATCTAGGGAGTGTGCACTTCGTGTGACTTCTCTTCTGTTTAGAGTCTTATCCAATTTTAGAACGAGGTTCGGACAAGTTGCAAAGCCGCTGAAGCTTCTGTATTCCCGGTACGTTGCCCCCCCCCCCGGCTCGAGTTGTCCGCCCGGGTAAGCCAGGTATAGATCAATACACCTAGGTGTTAAACCTAGTATAACAAAACCTCATGCTGGATCCCTAGTAAGAACGTTTGTTTGCATTACGTGCATTTGACTTTGGAGACTCAACACAGGAGTTGGGTCTGTCTAGGACAGGTGTACCCGAAATAAAAAGACCATCCTGATGCATCCTACTTGCTACTTGTGCATTTATTTGCTTCGAATTTTCATGTTGATCGGCTTATGAATAATAGGAGAAAAGTTGGGAAAAAGAAAAGTCAATGTGAGGGCTAAGAGAGATAATTGCCTGTTTTTGAGAAAAACCAATGTCCAAAAAATATACCAAAACTCTGCCGAAATTTTGAAAAAGAAAAAAATAGAAAATTTTGTGTTTAAAAATAGTTGGTTTTGTTTTTATTTTGTCAAATCTGCCCGAACTACTCCACTTTGATTCTCACCTGATGTAGGATACGTAGGCAACCCCCATCGCGTCCAACTTCCCTTTTGCAAAAATAGCCCGAAAAAAAAAGAATAAATTTTTTTGCTGTAAATAAGTAAGGTGATGTCATTCTTGTTTAAAATAGCCGAATGTCCACAAAAGGGCGTCGGAAGGCCGTTTTTGCAAGAACAACCACCTTTGGTCGCTTTTTCAAGATTTTTGGCCAGTTAGCAAACATAACCTTAAAGTCTTCTTCCCAAAGTGCTGAAAGGCCGTATTTGCAAAGCCAGATTTTTTATGAAAATTTTGAAAAAAAAATAGTGATAACTTTTTCTTGAGTCATAATTTTTTTTAATTAAATCACCCTAATAAATGTGCAGGATGAGCACAGATGAAAATGAACTCTTCGCAGCTCTTAAGGAGATCCCCTTACAGCTCCACATGTGGTGGAACGACTTAGGAAAAGTCAGCCGAGGAACCGTGGTAAAGGTTTTGGGTGGTCTTGTTGGACTTTTGAACATCAAGCCAAGATTGGAGGTGATTGAAGCCTTGATACCTTTTTGGGATCCGACTCGCAATGTGTTCCACTTTTCTGATTTTGAGCTCACGCCCACGCTAAAGGAAATTGCAGGTTACGCCGGCTTTAACGGAAACCTTAGAAGTCAGTACCTGGTGTCACCGAAACCAGTATCCCCTCACAAGTTTCTGGATATGTTGAGTATTAGCCGGGATATTCAGGATGGGCATTTATCTGAAGGGTTTTGCACTTTCCAGTTCTTGTACCAACGCTATGGCAATCCCCAAGGTTTTGAAGCACCGAATACTGGTCTGACCGATGCTGGAAATAAAGATAAATGGGAGGCACTACGAGGTTTGGTTTTTATAGTAGCATTCTTGGGTGTTATAATCTGTCTGCGAAAACACGGCAACATAGAATTGGGCCTCGTGGGAATGGTTGATGTCGCAATCAAGAAAGCTAATGGCACCCTGGTTCCCCAGATCTTGTTTGAGATTTACCGAGTTTTGACCATCTGTCGAGAAGGGGGAAAATTCTTCCAAGGCTGTAACCTACTACTACAATTGTGGATACAGGAACATCTCTGCCACCGTGTCATGTATATGAACTACGGCATGACCGGTTTGGATTGCATCGAAGAATTTGAAAGTCGAGTGGTGGGGTTGAATTTCTAGAGGGTACCGAGGCTTGGTTTGCACACTTGAGTTGTTTAACTTCGGATAAAATTGAGTGGACGTTCAGATGGCTCCCTGCCACAGAAGTCGTATACATGTCAGCCGAAGTGTGCTATCTTCTCCTAATGGGCATCCAGAGCATTCAACCATATGCTCCTCACTGGGTTTTGCGCCAACTGGGCAGGTTTCAAACCGTCTCCTATGACGAAGATTTGAGTAGACATGTCATCGAATTTGGCCAAAGGCTGTATTTCTAGAAGGGAGAGTTCGCCAAGTTTGGAATGAGTGCAGATTTATCGAACCTAAGACTATGGTGCGGGATCTAGCTAAAGGTGAGGTAGACCCCAATTACATGATTTGGTTTGGTAAAAGGTTTCAGATTCCTCGAGAGCCCGAGAGACCTGCTAAGAGACCTCATGTCCAACAATCACTAACGACTCGCGGGAGTAGTGGGACTGGTTGGAAAAAGAAGAAACCTATAGGAACAAGTAAGTAAATTAGAGGGACAAATCAGGGACCTCAAATTTGGCAACAGTATCCAAGCTGCCGCAGATAAAGGGGAAAAGAAAAAGCTAACTTAGGAAAACGAAACCCTCAAAGCTCAGATCCAGAAAATGAGAATAGCTGCTAGAAACCCGGAAAGAAGCCGAGCAGATGAAAGGTTTATAAGTGGTCTGAGAAAGAAATTACTCGAGTGTCAAGATGACCTAGAAAAATCTGAGGCCAGTCTAGCAAAAGTCCGAGCACAATTGGCAAAGAATGCAGAAGGGCGGGCAGAGTTTGTGCGACAAATGAAAAGAAAATATGAGGGGACAATCACCAATCTGAAGAGAAAGCTAACTGCCTTTGAAAATGAGGCGGCCAAACAAGCTAGGAACTTTAAAGCTGACAGGGAACATTGTTATGCTTTGATGGCCCAGATGGAGGAAGATATGCAACAATTGCAGAATCAAAATCATCATGACACTCAAGTGTTGGAAGCTCGGAATCAGCAAATCGGGCGCCTGCTTCAGGAAAAGGGTATTATCCGAGAGAGGGTTAGAGCCATTGTCGACTACATCGTCATGAATGCCATGCATGTGAGGACATGACTCAGACCACTTTCTTCACTGCAGTAATGACATTTGTCCGCCAGATAATGAGTGATTTGGAGCGGCTTCAAGGGATTTCGCACGTAGGCCCGTGGCAAGACCGAATGATGTCCCACGGGCTCAGGAGTCGAAGCACTTATGTATTCATGATTTTTCATTTATCGAGTCTGTACTTCGATTTGTAGTTTAGAATTTACTTTTGAGTCTGTTGGTAGTTTTAAAATTCCAAGAAATGAGTAGTCTTTTGTAATAGAAAAGTTTAGCAGTTTTATTAATGAAAATTTAAAATTCCCAAAAATTGTTTCTTTATTTTTGCATTATTTTTCTTGAACTACGTAATGATCTGATTCACGCGGCATTGTGATACGTAGGCAATCCTCATCGAATCCGGTCATGATTTTGTAAAATAACTCAAATAAGAGAGGGATGTGAAAAGAAAGAACCGAAAGAAACCCCCAAAAAAAGAAAGAAAAGAGAGTCAAAGAAAAAACCAAAAGAAAAACGAAAAGGGGAGAGAGAGGAAAGAAAAGAGCAGAAGATGGGAATAGAAGCACAAAAAGCCAAAGTGGAAAGAAAAGAAAATTGGGAAAAGTAAGTAAAGCCGGGATGAAACATGCAATCGTTGCGAAACATATAGAAACACATTTAACTGTATAGGTGCATCACACCCCAACGTGCGATTACCTATGTGTTATTTGCTTCAAACTGATCGGTTTGTTGTCTACTGTTAAGTCCAGGTTCTATAGTAAGGTGGTTGGTTTTGTGGTAGTTTGGCTTCACATCCATACTTTACGAGGTCAAAAGGAAGCATTGAAATGTCTTCGAAGATTCCTCTGCCAATAGTTCCTATTCCGGAGGATAGTCCGATCTCGGCCATCCCAATTTATGAGTCAGCAACTATTGAGGAAAATAGATTTTTGCGTCTCCGCATGATGAAAATATGGGACGCCTGGGGAAACAGAAAAGAACCACCAAGTGCGATACCCGGATTCCCTGAGTTGTTTCCTAGGGCAAGTGGGACCTCCAACATCCCCATAAGTTATCCAAATATCCCACTGGGATATCCTACCATTTCGCCCACTTTGCGGGAACACCTTTTGAGGCTCTCCCCCAGGTGTTAACTTCAGGTGCGACTTCAAACATATTCACTGTGCCACCTTGTTCAGCTATGGCACAACCTACTCTACCCAGGCTTAGCTTCGATCCATCCCCTTTCACCTTTCAAGCACCATCTTTCCCAATGGAACCAACCTAGTTTACTACCAATGATTACCCTCAGCCACCTCGGTATGAGTTTACTGCAGGGCAGGAGAAAATTGCAAAAACCCCTGAACAAGAGGAGATTACCATAAAGATGAGAAGCATGGAGCAAAGTCTCAAAAATATACAGGGTCTGAGTGGACAAAAGAGCGTATCTTACGCCGACCTGTGCATGTTCCTGCACGTACATCTACACTTGGGTTTCAAAACCCCGAAGTTTGAAAATATGACGGGCATGGGGATCCCATTGCCCACCTCAAAAGATACTGCAACCAACTGCGGGGAGCAGATGGAAAAGAAGAACTACTCATGGCCTACTTTGGAGAGGGCTTGGTCAGCATCGCTTCGGAATAGTATATTGATTAGGATATATCTCGCTGGCATATCTGGGATGACCTAGCTTGGGACTTTGTCAGGCAGTTTCAATATAACATCGACCTTGCCCCTGATAGGAATTCATTGTCAAATCTAAATAAGAAGTCCTCGGAGAGCTTCCGAGAGTATGCTGTCAAATGGCGCGAACAAGCAGCCAGAGTCGAGCCTCCAATGGACGAGACAGAGATTGTTAGTGTCTTTATTCAAGCCCAAAAGGCTGATTATTATCAAAACATGATGTCTGCGATGGGTAAGCCATTTGCCGAAGCCATCAAAATCGGTGAAATGGTTGAAAATGGGTTGAAAATAGGGCAAATCTTGAGTCAGTCTGCTATAAGGGCTACCTCCCAAGCAATCCAAGGCGGGTCTGGAGGAGTAGCAAACCGAAAGAAGAAGGAAGAAGCAGCAATGGAAACTTCAAGTGCAATAAAACCCCGTCTACCCAGACCTCATTTCTCTTAAAGAACCCTAAAACACTACTATCCCCATCAAGATGCGGCCTATGCTATGGATCTTCAGCCATATGTAGTGATGAATGCACAACCATACATTAGGCCACAATAACGATTCAATCAAAACCGAGCTCCATTTCCCAGAAATCAATCTCCTCACCAAGCCTAGTATAATCCCCAACCTCCACAAAATAATTTCCCTTACAACGCCCGTGCATGGGAGCCACCAAGGAAAACAAACTTCACACCCATTGGTGAGGCATATTCTAGCCTCTTCCCCAAATTGGTCCAAATGGGTTTGTTGCAACCCGTACCCCCGAATAGGCAAAACCCAGAGTCACCTTCTTACCAACTTGGCACCCAGTGTGCCTATCATTCAGGGGCAGAAGGGAATAGTATAGATAATTGTTGGACCTTGAAGAGGGCTGTGGAAGACCTGATAGAACAAAAGAGAATAGTGCTAAGGGACGAAGATGTTCCTAATGTAACTAACAATCCATTACCAGCTCACAACAACGGGTCGGTTATTGGAATGATTTGCGAAGATAAAAAGTTTGACCCAGCTCTAAAAGCCATCATTGCCATAGCCGATATGGAAAAGAAACCAAAAGTTGTCATAAAACAAGACAAAGGGGAGGGGAAGAGTATACCAACCCCTCAGAGTACAGAAAAGAAAGAGGAAACCAAAGCTGGGACAGCGCCCTCGAAGATGTCGTTCTCTATGTCCCCTGAGGTTGAAAGAAAGAACACATGTCATTGAGTCCTCCTAGAAGGTTTGAGCTAAACAAGGGAGCTAAAATGTATGTGCCCAAGGGGACCTACATGGTGCGGGGGCCAATAATTCCATCAAGGCTGAATGAGCTCGTGGTTATTGGCCGCACACCGCAAAGGCCCATGACAGATCCCACTGCCGTTCCATGGAACTACAACAAGGCGGTAGTAAATTACAAAGGCAAAGAGATCTCGGGAGAAGTTAAGGAAAATAACCCGTCTTGAGAAGTACCTTAATCTGGAGGAAGTGAATAATGACACAAAGAAGCGTTTCCCGCCTAAGAAGCCAGTGAGTGGTGAAGAAGCAGAAGCGCTCTTCCAAAAAATGAAAATGGCAGACTACGAGATAATCGACCAGCTCCAAAAGTCTCCTACTCAAGTCTCCCTATTGTCTTTGCTAATGAACTCAACTGAACATCAAAAAGTGTTAATCAAAACTCTTAATGAAGCGTATGTACCCATTGAAACCACGGTGGAACAGCTAGAGAGGATGGCGGAAAAGTTTTTTGCAATCAATCAAATCTCTTTCAGCAAGAATGATTTGCCCCCGGAAGAGGCCGCACACAACAAAGCCCTTCACCTGACAGTTAAATGCAAGGGGTATTATGTGAAAAGGGTCATGCTAGATGGTGGTTCTGGGGTAGATATTTGCCCTCTCTCAACTCTACAATGAATGGAAATTGGTACTGAGAGAATCAGACCAACAACATCCATGTGCATGCCTTTGACGACATAAAGAGAGATACAATATGCGAGATTGATCTGTTTCTGACTATCGGCCAGGTGGATTTCGAAGTGACCTTTCAGGTCTTGGACATGGATACTTCCTATAATTTCCTCTTGGGAAGACCGTGGATTCACACGGCGGGGGTTGTGCCTTCTACTCTCCACCAGATGGTGAAATTCGAACATGAAGATCAGAAGATTGTAGTTCACGGGGAAGATGAGCAATCGATCTACCGAGACCCGTCAGTCCCTTGTCTTGAAGCTAGAAAAGGAAGTGAACATATAGTCTATCAAGCTTTTGAGGTTGTGGTCGCGGACCAATGCGAAGAAGGAAACCCGTTCCCTCAACCCTTTCTCTCAAATGCGTCAATTATGGTTGCCAAAGAAATGATCAGACATGGTTACAAACCCGGGAAGGGGCTCGGGACTTCATTGCAAGGAATTACTGAACCTATCACCCAGACTGCTAGTGAGAAGTTCTTTGAGGTAGGTTTCCAACCCACATCAGCTGATGGAAAATGGGCGGATGAAATAAAGAACAATGGTTGGGCCTTGCCTCAGCCGATTCCGTATCTATATAGGACATTTGTCAAGCCTAAGTACAATGAGGAAGAGGAATATGAGGCCTTTACGGCCGAGGAAATTGAAGAAATTTGTAGGGATATGAGGCAGATGCTGTATGAAACCCACATGGTCCAACCAGGGGAAGGCTCAAGCACCGCTGAGGTGCTATACATGGGACCCAGTGCCAAACTGCAAAATTGGAAGGCTACTCCATTCCCAATAAGGCGGGAATCCCGGTAGTCCAGTCCTACCACTTTTTCTGCATCACGAGTTATTTCATGGTGTAACTCGGATGTTTTCTTTAGTTTCCTGTCTTTAATTCCCAATGTAAACCCTGTTATCTTTAAATTCAAAGAAATGAAATCAATATTTCATCGTTCATATTTCTTTATTCTTTCTATATTTTTGTTATTTTTCTCTTTTATTTCTTCTTTCAGTTCTAATAATGCAGCTTTAAATAACATGACATGCTTGCAAACTTCATGCCCAGATTCAAACACACTGTCTAACTATGAAATAATGAACCAAGAACCGGAATATGATGAAGAAGAGGCTTTTAGGGAAATAAATCGAGAATTGGAACAATTTGAGAATAAACCTAAGCCAAACTTAAATGATTCTGAGCCAGTTAATTTGGGTAGTTCTGAAGAAGTTAGGGAAACCAAGATAAGCATTCACACGGATGAAAAAACTCGGGATGCATTGATCCAACTCTTGTTTGAATTCAAAGATGTGTTTACTTGGTCATACGACGACATGCCAGGACTGAGTGTCGATTTGGTGGTTCACAAGTTGCCAACTTACCCTGATTATCCCCCTGTCCAGCAAAAGCAAAGAAAGTTTAAAACTGATATCAGTGACAAGATTAAAGAAGAGGTCACGAAACAGTTGAAAGCGGGGGTGATCCGAGTGATTCAATACACCACATGGTTAGCCAACGTAGTTCCAGTTCCAAAGAAAGATGGGAAAACTCGAGTGTGTGTGGATTACAGAGATCTGAATAAAGTAAGTCCTAAGGATAATTTCCCTTTGCCGAACATCCACATCCTTGTTGATAATTGCGCCGAACATGAGATACAGTCCTTCGTGGATTGTTACGCAGGATATCATCAGGTGTTGATGGAAGAAGAGGATGTAGAAAAGACGACTTTTACTACACCCTGGGGCACATACTGTTACAGGTTCATGCCTTTTGGTCTAAAGAACGCCGAGCCAACCTACATGAGGGCTATGACTGCCATTTTTCATGATATGATGCACCAAGAGATAGAGGTGTATGTGGACGACGTGATCATCAAGTCCAAGACCCAGGATGACCATGTTCAGGATTTGAGAAAATTCTTTAAGCGGCTGGGTAAATATGATTTGAAGTTAAACCCAGCCAAATGTGCATTTGGGGTACCGTCTGGGAAACTCTTGGGATTCATAGCCAGTCGAAGGGGCATCGAGTTAGATCCAACAAAGATAAAGTCCATTTGAGATCTGCCTCCTCCAAGAACCAAGAAAGATGTTATGAGCTTGCTAGGAAGATTGAACTACATCAGTCGATTCATTGCCCAGTTGACGTCTACATGTGAACCCATCTTTAAGCTGCTAAAGAAAGATGCAGCAATTAAATGGACAGACGAGTGCCAAGAAGCTTTTGGCAAAGTCAAAGAATACTTGTCGAACCCGCCAATCTTGGTCCCACCTGAATCGGGAAGGCCTCTGTTCTTGTATTTGACAGTCTTGGAGAACTCTTTCGGATGTGTCCTCGAGCAACATAACGTGATCGGGAGGAAAGAACAAGCAATCTACTATTTGAGCAAAATGTTCACAAGTTACGAAGCTAAATATACCTTGTTGGAGAGAACTTGCTGCGCTCTGACTTGGGTTGCTCAGAAGCTGAGGCATTACTTGTTGGCCTACACCACTTACCTCATTACCAGGTTGGACCCTTTAAAGTACATATTCCAGAAGCCAATGCCCACAAGAGGTTAGCAAAGTGGTAGATCCTACTCACTGAATTTGACATAGCCTACGTTACTCGCACGACAATGAAAGCCCAGGCGTTAGCAGATCACCTAACGGAAAACCCGGTTGATGATGAATACCAACCTTTGACCACCTACTTCCTTGATAAAGAGGTAAATTCAGTTGAGGCAATATCTGAAGATACTAATGCTTGGAAAATGTTCTTTGATGGAGCGGTAAACGTAAAAGGTGTTGGAATTGGGGCAATCTTGATCTCACCCACTGATCAGCATTATCCAGCCACAGCCCGGCTTCGATTTTTCTACACAAACAACACTGCCGAGTATGAAGCCTGCATTATGGGTATGAGCATGGCAATTGACCAAGATGTCGAAGAATTGTTAATCATGGGAGATTTGGATCTGATTATCCAACAAGCCCAAGGAGAATGGGAGACTCGAGATGTCAAACTTATTCCCTACAGGCAACATGTGGAAGAGATTAGCAGGCGATTCAAGTCAATAGAGTTCAGGTACATCCTTCATTGTCACAATGAACTAGCTGATGCACTTGCTACTTTGGCCTCGATGCTGCCATACCTAGGCAATGCCCACATTGATCCCTTGGAAATCCAAATCTGGGAAAAGCACGGTTACTGTAATACGGTTGAGGCAGAACTAAGTATGCAGCCATGGTATCATGATATCAAAAGATTTTTGAAAACTAAAGAGTACCCCGAGCAAGCCAGCGGGGACCAAAAGAGAACCATTAGACGCCACGCAAGTGGTTTCTTCCTGAGCGGTGATGTCTTGTACAAAAGGACTCCGGACCTCAACATGTTAAGATGTGTTGATGTCGAAGAGGCTGGAAGTATCATGTATGAAGTGTACGTAAGACTATGTGGACCCCACATGAACGGGTATGTTTTAGCAAAGAAAATCCTTCGAGCGGGCTATTACTGGATGACTATGGAAAAAGACTGTTTCAGTTTCGTCCGGAAATGTTATCAATGTCAGGTGCACGGTGATTTGATTCATACACCGCCTACAGAACTGCATCCCATGTCAGTACCTTGGCCATTTGTTGCCTGGGGCATGAACGTCATTGGGCCGATTGAGCCAAAAGCTTCAAATGGACATAGATTCATATTGGTCGCTATCGACTACTTCACAAAGTGGGTTGAAGCAATTACTCTCAAGTCTGTCACCAAGAAAGTTGTAGTAGACTTCGTGCATTCCAATCTCATCTGTCGTTTTGGTATTCCTGCAACTATCATTACAGATAATGCTGCAAATTTGAATAGTCATTTGATGAGGGAAATATGTGAACAATTCAATATAACGGATCGGAACTCTACTCCTTATCGTCCCAAAGCCAATGGTCTCGTCGAAGCAGCAAACAAGAACATCAAAAAGATTTTGAGAAAGATGATTCAAAGTACCAGGTAGTGGCATGAAAAGTTGCCTTTTACATTGTTGGGGTATCGCACCACTGTGCGCACATCGGTCGGAGAAACCCCGTACCTTTTGGTTTATGGCACAGAAGCCGTAATACCAGCAGAAGTTGAAATCCCTTCCCTCCGGATTATTGTTGAAGCTAAAATTGAAGACAGTGAGTGGGTCAAAACCCGTCTGGAACAGTTAACCCTGATTGATGAAAAGCGAATGGCCACAGTCTGCCACGGGCAGTTATATCAACAAAGAATGGCCCGTGTCTATAACAAGAAAGTGCGACCTAGAAACTTTGAAGTGGGGAAACTCGTTTTAAGGCATATTCTCCCCTATCATCAGGAAGCAAAAGGAAAATTTCCTCCCAATTGTAATGGTCCATACATTATCAGAAAATTGTTGCCAAAAGGGGCATTATATCTGGGAGGCATTGAAGGAAATGACCCTGAAACAGCTGTAAATGCAGATGCAGTCAAAAGATACTATGTCTAATCCTTTTGCAGCAATAGCATTTATCCGATTGGGATGACGAAGGCTTTCATTCTCGCTACCCCAAACACTCCAATTTTCGCTAACCCTTTGAGTCGGTTACCTTCCTTCCATTACCCTCTTTGGAACTTAAAAGATATTCGGAAAAAAATGAAAAAATGAAAAAAATGAAATGATGAAAAAAAAGAAAAAAAAAGAAAATGAAAAAGAAAAACAAAAACAACAAAAACAAAATGTTTCCCTGAACTACGTTCGACTTGATTCCAAAAGGATACGTAGGCAGCCTCTCTCTGGGGTTTAGTCACACCAAAATAAAAATCCAAATTCTCCCAAAAGTAAAACTAGGGCAGATGTTATAATGGTTCGACGATGATCCCGCCTGAACGGTTCCAAAGTTGTAATTCCATCCAAGTTCTTTTTACCCAAACATTGTTCAAGTCCTTCCGATCAATCAGTGAAAGGTTTTCAAAATCAGAGAACGCAGTTGGTTGGATCCGATGTAATCAAGATGAGAGAAATAAAATGAGAGAGTCTTATTGGTGAAAACCTACGGGCACCATAAGGCGATGGTGAGCAGAGAAATTGAAAATAAGAGAGTCTTGTTAGTGAAAACTCGTAAAAGAGCACTATAAGGCGATGGTGAGAAGAGAAATGAGAGAGGTCGATTGGCGAAAACCCGCAAAGGGCGCCGTTAATCGAAAAGAAGAAACCCCTCACCACCATTGGTATTGAAAGTGTCCTGGCAAGGTTTCTTGGTTTTTAAACACGGGTCGCAATGGGTTTATGAGAAGTTGGATAGTTGTGCAGATCGGGTATCCAGTCCAAGAAGCATGTCATGTCTATTGAAGTCTGCATGCACCCCAGATAAGTCCTTCTTTCCTCCCCGAGAGGGACACTTCTCCTTAAATTCATTTTCTTGTCCTTTGTTTACTTTTCCTTGAATCCCTTTCGGTCTAACTCTATTTCCGAGACTAATACAAAGAAAAGGTGGCAAGATTGGTTTTACAGGGTTCTGCTTAATAAAAGCCAAGTCCAAAGAAAAGTACCCAGCCTCAGCGGGTGCATCAAGTCGATCCCGACTGGCCATGATGGCTGATGCTCTGAAATTAGAGTTATTGAAAATGAAAAAAAATCCAAAGTCAAAAGCCCCTAGAGGCAGAATAAAGTGAAAGGGCCAAAGCCCTATACGGTTGAGCCGTCATGAGAAATTTTGAAAAGTTGAGTTCCTCAGTTTTAGGAGAGAGATCAATCTTCAGAAAAACCAGTGAACAACAGGGGTTATCACCAAAAGAGTTGGGCCGAGATAAAGTGATCAAAAACAATCAAGGCCACAAAACCAACCACCATTTTCAAACTAACAATTGTTCTTTGTTTGAAAACATGAAACAGGTGCAATCCAAAGAAACCTTGCAAGAAGCAGGTGCAACCAAACAGAAACTGCGCAAGGCTAGAAATAGCTTTGAGGCAAAAATAATCCAAAATGGAAGTCTCCTCTAAATTCTTTCCCGCATTTTTACTCATTTACTTAAATAAAACAAAAAAATGAAATGAAAAGAAGAAGGAGAAAAATTCAAAATCACGATAGCATAGGGCTCCACTCCCTAGTTGTCCTCGGCATAACCCGTGGACCTCCCTAGCATAACCCGAGGACCCTTTTTATTCTTCTTCTTTTCCGGCATAACCCGATGAACTTTCCCGGCATAACTCGTGGACCTCCCCGGCATAACCCGGGGACCTTTTTCTTTTCCGACATAACCCGTGGACCTCCCCGGCATAACCCGAGGACCTTTTTCTTTTTTCCGGCATAACCCGATGACTTTCTCGGCATAACCCGTGGACCTCCTCGGCATAACCCGAGGACCTTTTCTTTTCCGGCATAACCCGATGAACTTTCCCGGCACAACCCGTGGACCTCCCCGGTATAACCCCGGGACCTTTTCCTTTTCTGGCATAACCCGATGACTTTCCCGTCATAACCCGTGGACTTTCCCGGCATAACCCGTGGACCTCCCCGGCATAACCCGAGGACCTTTTTTTTCCCAACATAACCCATGGACCTCCCGGCATAACTCGAGGACCTTTTTCTTTTCCGACATAACCTGATGAACTTCCCTAGCATAACCTATGGACCTCCCCGGCATAACCCGAGGACCTTTTTTTTTTCTTCTTCTTTTCCGGCATAACCCGATGACTTTCCCGGCATAACCCGAGGACCTTTTTCTCTTTTCTGGCATAACCCAATGACTTTCCCGGCATAACTCGTGGACCTCCTCGGCATAACCCGAGGACTTTTTTCTTTTTCGGCATAACCCGACCTCCCCGGCATAACCCGAGGATCTTTTTTCTCTTTTCCGGCATAACCCGATGACTTTCTCGGCCTAACCCGTGGACCTCCCCTGCATAACCCGAGGACCTTTTTCTCTTTTCCGGCATAGCTCGTGGACCTCCCCGGTATAACCCGAGGACCTTTTCCAGCATAACCTGGCAATCCTTCCAATTTAGGGCTTCATTGCTTACTCTCGTGCTCCCAAGGATACACAATCCTGACTTCAGCGAAGAAATAGTTTAGATTTTGTTGCAAATAATTCACGAAATCTTCCTAGTAAAAACTAGGGCAGAAAAATTTCGTTCGTTTGTTTGTTTTGGTGTCCGAGCAGGTTTGACCTCGAGGCACAGGATTCGAGATGACCAAAAGAATGAGTCTCAATCCAGAATAAAGAAAGAAGGATAGAGAAAAAAGAAGTGAACTCAAAAAGGATGTGGACTGCTCAAGATATGATTGAAGTTACAAGCCTGGCATGTCCCACCTTGGTCCAAAGCTGAAGAACGAACCAGCGGTGTACAGCTGACGAGCATCAAGATTCATATCAGAGTCTGCAACAAGAACCATCCAAGACTCAAGATCAAGCTTCAAGAGATTTATAGATAGGAATCTTGTAACTCATAGTTGATAGGTTTAGCTAGTTTAGCTTTTTACTTTTCATTTTGGTGTAATAAGGAGTTCAACAAGCAGTAGCAGCAGCAACAACAATGAAATCACAGCTTCCTGGTAGTTCCAGCTACCAAAACTTCTAGAACTACACTGACTTGATTCCTTTATAGCCAAGGATATGTAGGCAACCTTTGAAGCAAGGTTCGGTCAGGCTCTTTTCAAAAATGCTTCTCATGGAGTGTCAAACGGGCAAAAATCTCTCATAATTGCTCATTTTATCTTTGCCCGAAAACCCTTCGTATCTCCGAGCAAAGAGGGGCAGCTGTGAGCACGTGATTTTTGCCTCACATGAGTTACTCCTACAGAATTCCCACAAATTAGATTTTTCTTTTAATTTTGTTATTTTAGGAGTCATTGTAGAATTTTCTGATTATTTGCATGTTTGTGCGCATGTTTAATTCTTTTTAATTCATAAAACTACAAAATACATTTCATTTGCATTTAGGATTTAATTTTACATATTTTAGATTAATTAGTAAATTAGTTTGCTTTACAAAAATGAAAAAATCACAAAAATAGTTCATGTTGCAGTTTCACTTTTTAATTTCGAATTTTGTAGCTTTTTCTTTAAAATTAGGAGTTAATCAATTTTTGTAAATACTATGCTTGAGTAATTGATATACTTTGATAGGTTAATTTAGCTTTAGGATTTAATTTAGTTTTTATTTTAATTTGAGAAAAAGAAAAAGAAAAATTAGAAAGTTTGAAATTGAAAAAAGAAAAGAAAAAGGAAACAAATAATAGGATTTTGGGATCTTTTAATTCAATTCCCTAGCCCAAATGTCGAAATGCCCCATAACTCGTCCAATTTCTGACCCATCCGTCTCCCTACCCGATCTGCCCCCTTATCTAACCAAACGACCCCGTTTCGATTCCCTTGATCAGGACCGTCGATCTCACTTGATCGAACGGTCCGGAACTGAGCCCCATTTTACTATATATCTATCCAAATGCCCCCTACCCCCCCCCCTCTAACTCATCTCTCTCATCTCCCCATCTTCAGAGACTAAACATGAACCCTAGCGCCGCCTCAATTTTCCACAACCTCAAGCTGGTGGCGCCACCCCTGACCGGCCCCAAATTAACAACATAGAAGCCTCACACCCTCCCCTTTTCCAATCCATAACTCTTTTCCCTCGAATCCTGCCAGAACCTGTCGAATCTTAAATCAAAGTTCGAACTCTAAAATTCCAAAACCCCAAATCGGCGAGTTTATTGAAGGTTTGAGGTCGAAATTGACCTTATTCGTATGTTTTCGTTTGAGAACACACGATTAAAGCCCATTTCGGGAAAAATCGAAGGGGCGAGGAGTAATTTCAGAATTTTGTCTGCCTGGTTCTTAGGTATTCTCAGATCCTTTTCGTTTCTTTCATTTTTCTTCTTTTTCTTATTTTGTTTAAGTTCCAGTTTTCATCTCCTCCTTCATCTTTTCTGTTTTGTTTTTCGTTCTGAATCAACTTTGCTCATGTGTTAAAAATTAAAGTTTGTTCGTGCATGTCGTTTTAATTTCTTTGTTCTTTGTGTTATTTCATTTTCTGGTTTTCAAAGAAAGGAAATCTGAGTGTCTCTTGGGCAATTCTGTCTAGCCTAGTGATTCTATATAGGCTCTGTTAAGTAGAGGCCCAGGAAAAGGATTCAACCCGGGTCTTGTAAATCAGGTTTGGTGTGAACCATTGGGTTAACTTGACCCATGAGGTGTCAGGGTAAAAACAGCGTTCCTAGGGGCTAATTAGGAATTTAGTCTAGGGAATATATGTATAACTGATTTAGGAAGCTTCTGAGAAGGTGTCTTTGGGACTAAACTGAAATACTGAATTTTAAACTAAGGGTACAGCAGCAAAAATGAAAATTCTAAAAGAATTAATGTGCAAAACTGAATCCATGCTATGCTGCCCTAAGGCTTGCCTATAAAGGCACTGTTTCTTCACTCACAAGGGAGATTTTTTTAGAGACAAAAATTCTGGAAAAATAAAGTTGAAAACGGCTGAGGTCCATTCCAAACTCAAAAACACTGAAATTTTGCTGAAAACTTGGTTTCTAGCTTCTGGTTTTTTCTTCCTTTTGGTTAATTAGAATTTCTGAAATATCCAAATCAAGTAGCTATTTTTTTGTTTGGTATTGCTGGTTGAAAAACGCTTTGAGTTTGGGATTTTAAAAGTGTTAGTTTGAGCTACTGATTCTGGTACTATTGCATTGCTGATTCTGCTACTGCTATTCATTAACTCCTCATTCTTTGTGGTTCCCTTTCAACTTCCAGGTATTTCTTCAAACCATGGATGGCAAGTGATTGTAAACATGCATTTTAGAGTGAAAACTTGACTAAATACAAATTTTGTTTTGAGTTTTGCTTCTTTGTTTCTTCCATTTCTGTAGCATTTCTACAGTAAATCTGAAGTTATACATGTTATTTCAGTTTTTCCATGCTCTTAATATGCTGTAAGAATAAATTAGTGTTATTTGAGAGTGTGGTTGTAAGGTTTGGGGTCAATGAATGATATGCTAAGTTCTGAGATTCTACTACTGTGAGAAATGAGAAGAGAGTTGGCTGAACTATGGTTCAAATGAACTGGAGCTCTGTTCATATAGTTTTCAAAATTATTGAAGTGGTTATTGGGATATGTATAGATTGCTTAAACTAAGCATACTCTTGCTTTTCATGTCTATTCAAGTTGTTAACCATGTCTGGATTACAATTGTGATTCCATACCAAATAAAAGTCAGTGTTTGTTTTCTTTTTAGACTGACTTAAATTCGTTTAAAGTGATAGGGTTAAGCATTGAAATCAGGTTTGTTTGAGTATGAAACCTTTTTTGAAGAACATATGAATTTGAGGTTTAGTATGACTAATAATACAATATTTTGATATATATGTTGAGATTGATAAAGGTTTAATAGTTTAGTACATATTGTAATATTAATTCCATGTAATTTAAATTTGGTCGTGGTTTGTCTTGAATGATGATTTATTTTGCATAAAAGCTGCCTGCACGTGGTTTACTGTTAATTCAGTTTTGATGCTTCTAAAGTCTAAATACCATCCATGTTCTTGTATGGTCTTGATCTGTGAGCCCCTGGTCTCCAGCTGGTATGTGTTCTTTAAGGTTTGGGCTCACTTTTGGGCCTGGACAAGACCATTGTGAAACCGGCGACTTTGCAGCCTTGCAACTCTGTCAGGCTATTGGGCCTCATGCCAGGCCCAAGCCTTTGGATTTAAAAATGGATTGGATCTCATTTAGTGTTGGCCCTTCTGATTAATAAATTAAACATTGGCCTAAAGATACTTAGAATGTTTTAAGTCTTCATTAATTAATTAGATTTCATTAAATAGATTTGGGGCGTTCCATATTAAATAAGATTATTTTATGGCCCTTAAACCTTAGTTTGAGTTTCCTTTAAAATCGAAATTGAGGTGTGCCATGCCAAATAAAATCTCAAAATACATGGCCCTCATTTAATTAATTTTAAATCCTTAGAAATCGCGGCGTGTCATTTAGTTGAATTTTCCATAGCCCTCGCAAATTTGAAGGTGCGTAGTTGCTTTAGGCGCGTAATTTGAATTAATTTTCTTAAACTCGGATGTGCATTTCATGTGACCCAAATCTAAATCTCAACAATGTTAAATAAAAAATGTCACAGACCGTGGGTGCATTTCCTATGGCGTGGTTCAAAGACGTGTTTTAGATAACGTTGAATTTTCCTAAAATTAATTAAAAGCGGTTAATAATTTAAAATTATACCATAGGCTAAAACATGTATTAAAATCAGATAATAGGCAAATTATGATAGTTTAAGCAACCATGCTAGAACCACGGAATCCGGGTGCCTAACACCTTCCCTCGAGTTAACAGAATTCTTTATTCAGAATTTCTGGTTCATAAACTTCAAAAGAAATTTCCTCGATTTGGGATTTTAAGATAAGCCGGTGACTTGGGACACCAGAAAACAAACCATCCCAAGTGGCGACTCTGAATAAAATAAATAAACAATCTCATTTCGAATAATGTCACTTAAATTGGAAAAACTCTCTTGTACTACCCTCGGGTGGGTGTAAAAAGGAGGTGTGACATACACCATGTGCGAGAACTAAGAAAGAGGTTCATGAAGATAGAATTCAGACATGTGCCCAGAATTCAGAATGAGTTTGTCGATGCATTGGCCACTTTGTCATCTATGATACAACACCCAGATAAGAATTACATTGATCCCATTCCGGTGAGGATCCATAATCAGCCAACATATTGTGCTCATGTCGAAGAACAAGCAGATGGAAAACCTTGGTTCCATGACATCAAAGAGTACTTATCAAAAGGAGAATACCCGGAGCATGCAAATCACACTCAAAAACGCACACTCCGGAGATTGTCAAATCACTTCTTCCACAGTGAAGGGAACTTGTACAAAAGAACTCCTAATTTGGGTTTACTAAGATGTGTCGACGCAAAGGAAGCTTCTAAGCTACTTTAGGATGTGCATGCTGGGACATGTGGCCCACATATGAATGGTTTCGTCTTGGCTAAGAAGATACTCAGGTCCGGTTACTTTTGGATGACAATGGAGATGGATTGCATCCACTATGTCCGCAAATGCTTTCAGTGTCAAGTGCATGTCGATATGATAAAATTGCCGCCAAACGAGCTCAATGCAACAAGCTAACCTTGGCTATTCGCCGCTTGGGGAATAGATGTTATTGGTCCAATTGAGCCCACTGCTTCAAACGGACATAGGTTCATTTTGGTAGCCATTGATTACTTCACAAAATGGGTAGAGGCTGCATCTTACAAAGCTGTAACCAAGAAAGTCGTCGCATATTTTGTCAAGGATCGTATTGTTTGCCGATTTGGAGTTCCCGGGTCCATTATTACTGATAATGTCGCCAATCTCAACAGTGATCTGATGAAAACTATGTGTGAAGCTTTCAAAATCAAGCACAAGAATTCCACAGCCTATAGACCTTATATGAATGGAGCCGTAGAAGCCGCCAATAAAAACTTCAAGAAGATACTAAGGAAAATGGTAGAAAACCACAAACAATGTCATGAGAAGTTACATTTTGCTTTACTGGGATACCGCACCACGGTTCACATATCAACCAGGGCAACTCCCTACATGCTGGTTTGTGGTACCGAGGCTGTCATCCCAGCCGAGGTGGAGATTCCTTCTTTAAGAATCATACAGGAAGCTGAACTCAGTGATGCAGAGTGGATAAGGAGTCACTATGAATAATTGGCCCTTATCGATGGAAAGAGGATGAATGCAGTATGTCACGGCCAACTTTACCAGAACAGAATGTCTAGAGCTTTCAACAAAAGGGTCAAACCGAGACAGTTCGCACCAGGTCAGCTGGTGATGAAGAAGATCTTCCCACATCAAGATGAATCCGAAGGGAAATTCTCTCCCAACTGGCAAGGTCCATACATGGTTTACAGAGTACTAATAGGAGGAGCACTCATACTTGTAGAAATGAACGGAGAAGTCTGGCTAAAACCAATCAATTCAGACGCAGTTAAGAGATACTATGCCTAAAATACTTTACATTTCTCTTCTGATGTAATTGAACTACGCTTGACCTGATTCCTGTTTAAGAGGGGATACGTAGGCAGCCTTATGGGTTCGGTCATATCATAATAAAATTTTCATTTCCCCCAAGATCAGAAACTGGGGCAGAATTTTGAGGAGGACCCTCAAAATTCCGGAGCAAGTCCAGCCAACGCCGTCGCATGCCAAAAAGTCAGTTAAGAAACTGGGGCAGAATTTTAAGAAGGATTCTCAAAATTCCAAAGAAGGTTCAGCAAAGCCTATTATCTGCAAACGGTCAAAGATCATCTACCAAACTGGGGCAGAATTTTGAGGAGGAAGACCCTCAAAATTCTGATATAAGAGAGCTACAATGCCTTTAAGATGTGTTACAGTCACTAATTCATCTAAATGTATCAATATATTTCTGAAATAACTCTATTTTGTATCAAATTGCATATTTTTGAAAACTCTATTTTCATAGCAGTCAGGTGTCACCCAGGGGAACTCGAAAGGCTTTCAGAATGGAGCAAAGCAAATCCAGCCGACAAAAACACGAACCAACCTCCCCCTCACAAAACTTACAATTTTTCTTTGAACGCACGCACATCCGACGTAACGATAACATCCACGTAGCAAGATCACTATCAATCAGGCCATCAGGCACCGAATATATCTCCAGCTAAGACATATACTACTCTTATTTGCTACGTGCTCTTTGCATGAGGCTAATCCTTGCCTCCATAACTGCATGAGGCTAATCTCTGCTTTGATATTTGCATGAGGCTAATCCATGCCTCCTTATTTGCATGAGGCTAATCCCTGCCTCCCTATTTGCATGAGTCTAATCTTTGACTCCATCCTGCATGAGGCTAATCACTGCCTCCATCCTGCATGAGGCTAATCCTTGCCTCTCTATCTGCATGAGTTTAATCCCTGCCTCCCTATTTGCATGAGGTTAATCCTTTCCTCCATATTTGCATGAGGTTAATCCCTGCCTCCTTATCTGCATAAGGCTAATCCTTGCCTCCCTATTTGCATGAGGCTAATCCTTGCCTCCACACCTGCATGAGGCTAATCCTTGCCTCCCCATTTGCATGAGGCTAATCGTTGCCTCCATAATTGCATGAGGCTAATCCTTGCCTCCACACTTGCATGAGGCTAATCATTGCTCCATACTCGCATGAGGCTAATACTTGCCTCCATAATTGCATGAGGCTAATCCCTGCCTCCCCACCTGCATAAGGCTAATCCTTGCCTCCATATTTGTATGAGGCTAATCCTTGCCTCCCCATTTGAATGAGGCTAATCATTGCCTCTATATTTGCATAAGGCTAATCCTTGCCTCCCCATCTTCATGGGACTAAGCATTGTCCCTCTTTGCACAAATATTGCTCTATTTCTAGTACTATCTATTCATTTTTCAATCGGGCTAAGCTCTACCCTCCATTTCACAAGACTAAGCCTTGTCTTGTAACATCATGCTATTGCATATCATGGGCTAAAATATCGCCAATCTATCCAAAGGAGTCATAGTATAAAAGGCATCATCCCCATAGCTGGAAGACACCATGTCATGGCCTGAAGATCCCTCAAATTTGCATATCATTATTCAAGGGCGTCATGGTTCGGAGGCACCATTTTTCACGGACCGAGAATATCATTTCATGGCCTACGAATCCCTCACTAAACAATTCATGGCCTAGGACATCATGGTCCAAGGATGTCATCTTTAACCGTCCAAAGACAACCATCATGGTCCGAAGGGAATTTGTATCATGTTTAAATTTTCGCAAATACATGTCGGTAGCATCTTTTATCTATAGGTAACCAGTAAGCAATTGTTGTCCTAGCAGAAGCAATCTCGCTCCAGTTTCTTCAACTGTCCTGAACCTTAACCGCTCACCATAGCCGCTTCGGCACCTCGTGCCCATTCTTGCAACAATTCCAAAGCATCCCGCCGGTCAAAATTGGCCATCATTTCTTTACCCGAAAACTCTTGCATCCTTCCCGGGTAAAGAGGGGCAGCTTTTGATACCCAATTTTTACCTATATATTTTTTTATAGACATATATACTTTCAAAATAGCATATATAGGCATATATAAGCATGCACAGGGTTTTTATAATTTTTTCCATAATTCTAAAGGCTTTAAAATGATTTAATTCTTTCCCTTTTACTTATAAAATTTCCAATAATTATCCTTCATATTATTGTTGTGGTAATTTAGCCATCTAAATTCTATATTTATGCCAAAATATTACTTAAATATTTTTTGTGCATTTTTTATAATTGCATTTATATATTTAAAACTAATTTGCATATAATTGAAATACTGACCCTATTAATGTATAATTACATTTATATGCATAAAATTGATCTTCTATATTTTTAAAATGTTAAATATATATTTTAAATTATTTTAGTACACGAAATTATTTTTTAGAAATTATCTATTACTTATTATAAGTTATATAGGGTTGAATTGGCTATTTAAAACTTAGCCAAATTATATTTCAATTTTAGCCTCAATTAAACCCAATACCCCAACCCAATTTCGGATTAAAATACCCGACCCAAGTCCTAATTACACCTACCCAACCCAAAACCCATTAGATCCTAGCCGTTGACCTAAAAGATCAACGGCCCTCGTTCATTCTTTCCTTTTTTAATTCTAAACGACCCCTAACCCTAACCATTTCTCTACACATCGCCGCTCTAAGATCCTCTCTACTCTCAAAACACTCTCAACCTAACCCTAATCTTCAACCGCCTACCTCCCATCTCCGGCCATCTCCGGTGACCTCTCATCGTCTCTTAAGCCTCCAATGGCTCGTCTCATGCCATACTTGCCTTCTCTAAGGTCTTCAAGGGCCAAGGCCATGCCGACTTGCATCTAGGGTTCGTCACCCGCCTGTTCTTGGCTACTCCAGTGTGATTTCAAGCAAAATCATGTTGTATTTGCTACGCTTGGGCTTCTAGACAGGTTTCTTCATCTCTATACGGGTTTCTTTCGAAACCCTAATTTCTTTTCTACACCTCATAGATTTGTACAAATCTAGAACGATTTGAGTTTGTTTCTTTAATGTTTTACACTGTCCTTGAGACTCTTTGCAAGAATCGTTGATTTCAAGTGTTTTTCACATTCTTCTAAAAAAACTAGGGTTTCAGAACTTCTCTTAAAACATTGTTTAACTCATTCTTTGTATTTAAACTTCTATTTCTTGCACATTTTGACTGATTATACGATTTTACTACATCTTTAACCCGTCTATGTTGAAAGCCCTAATATTTTAGGTTTCTTCGTTTGGTTCTGTGCATCAACATGACTGACCGATTCTTGTTTTTGAGTTTCTGTGACCATCTTGTCTCGAATATGTTTCTACTGAGTTTCTTAGCCTAACTTACATCGATTCTATGTGCTTTTGTTCATCTTGACTGTTAAAGACTTGCCTCTCTCTCATCGAATCAGTACTGTTTAACTTTTGTGCTTGCTAGAGTTATGTGTCGACCTCTGGTTATCCTTTTCTCACTCTATTTATATGCTAAACACTGACTCGGGACTCTCTCTTTGATTGATTTTGAGTTCCCTGTTTCTTGGCTTGATTTGAAAACTTTCCTTTAGACCTTCGATTCTTCCTGTTTAAACTTGGCTTATTTTGCTTATTCATGGGAACCTATGTTATTCTCCTTAAATCAGTATTATTTCGAGTCCTTGATTCACTGATTTGCTATATGTTGATTCTCAATTATTTCCATATTTTGCAACCTTATTTAGTTTTCTTACCTTATTTGGTTAACCGTGTTATTTGTTGATTCTTCACTAACTATTTCCTTAATTGAACCCTTGTGTATTTACCCCTAATTGTCTATTTTGTACCTAATTCCTTACTTGATTTTCTTTCCTTAAACATGTCCTGCTCTTTACCGTTGGTTAATTACCCCTTAATTGAGGGAGTACTTGCATTGATTTGATTCTAATTAGTACATGGTTCCATATTTATTGTTGAACTTTGATTCTTGCCTTATTTTCTACCTGTTTTCAAACTATAAGTATCCTGCTTTTTTTAACACAACACATGAGCACATTGGTTCAAAACTCTCTCTCTCTCACACTCAAAGCTTTCTTCTCTCTTTTGTGTTACTTACTACTGTTCTAATTTAGCCGGCTGCAAGCCAAGGCTAACTATTGGGTTCTCTTTCACTTTGTGTTTACTATCTCTTTATTGGTATGTTCTAATTTCAATTCAAGCCCCAAAACAATATGCTTCTTCTACTACTTCAATTTGTCATGTTTCTAATATGCTTCTTTCTATGGTTTTGTTGTTCAACCTGCAACTAACATGTCTACTTCATTGTCTTCTTTACTGCATGCTTCTGAATATACCCCATTAGGATTAGCCTGCTCATGAATCCCTTTCTAGTATACCCCAATGTGACTATGTTTCTCTGATTTCTAGCATGCACTTTCCTGTGTAAAGTAGTTGGCTATCCTAAGTCTGTTTGATTCTGTATTAACTCTGAAGTTCATGTTGTACCTTAAAATCCCTTGAACCCCTTTCAAGGCTTCTCTGATTCTGTACCTATGTGCATCTGTGCTTACTATGTGCCCTATACTTACCCCAAATCCTCCATTACCCCTAAGTGAATGTGTGTACCTGTTTGATTCCATGTATTGAAGTGTTGATGAACCTCTTCTGGTTCTGTATTTGGTTTGTTGATTGTTGGTCACCTTACCCATTTCAAAATTGTTTTATTTAATAACTCCCTATGTTTTTTTACAAAACTATTTCAAGCAATCTCTTTTAACACTGTTTTCCTACTAAAACCCGTTTCAAACTATGTCAAGCACTCTCACTCTACTCCTAAGTCCCTAGGTTTTGCCCCTTCCAGTGTGTGTACTGCCTTGGGATCCTTTTGAGATCCCTCTGAACTCCGACACACTGAGGCTGGCCCTTTCACACTGCACTTACTCAATTTGGTTACAAAGTCTAGGTGTGAGCACTGCCCGGGATCCTTGAGATCCTTAGGGAACTCTGACGTACCTAGACAATAATATTGTCTATGAAATTGGCATTTGAGGCTATTGGAGGTTTGGGAAATCACTTGGGCCTGCTTCAGGCTCTATATAGTATAACTTCTTCTTTTTCTTTTATCTATTTATGTAATTCATTCACCTGGTTTGTAATAATTTATAAATGAATATTGGGGTGATTAGTGAAAAGGGGTGGGTAGTTACATATTTGTGGGGGAATATGGGTAGAAACCATTCCAATAGGATTTTATATTTGCTATGTTTGCCTTACCATGCTAGAAATCATGCCTATAGGTTTCAAGTGGTTCCGATAATAGAAATCATGTCTATAGGTTTTTAAAATCAACTTCACAAGTAGATACCATGCCTATAGAATGTGATCCAGTTCAACATTTGTTATAACGGGTAATTACGTTTGTTTTCATTAAATATCATACTTACAAGTTTCTAACATCAGCTCTTAACAACTAGATATCATGCTTATAGGGAACAACATCAGAAATTCTGCCTATAAATCTAAAATTAGTTTAGTTTAAATAAGTCAGTTCAATTCATGTTAGTTTACTTCAAAACTGGTCTAATTAGTGGTTTGTTTTCCTGAAATAAATTCTTTCGAGTACTGCCCTAATTTACTATTAGAAAGTATGCCTATAGGAATTCAAGAGTCCATTTTTAAAATCTGCCCACTGTTTTACTATATCAAACGTAGTTATCATGCTCTTAAGACACCACTATTCAGCGTTTAGGCAAGCCTATAGGGTGAGTTTAAATTCTGCAACTCTGAAGTTGTATTTCTACTACTTGAAATTGTTCAGATTTAACAAATTTAATCAGTAGGCAAGTTAAATAGGATCCTTCACATATTGGCCTAGTTCAGTACTTTATAACCTCTGCTCACATAGATATCATGTTCTAGGATTTATTTTCTTAAGTGTTTGAATGTTGTTTGAAGACATACACTTATGTGATATGCTTGAGGAGGTAACTGTGAGCCTCTAACTTGCTTTATATGCAGTCCTAAATTGTTCTTGCATGTCTCCTAGAATTTTCTCCTTTTAAGCACCTTAGGGGTTGTCTAGAACTACCCAGATTTAGAGGTCCTAAAATATCTCCAAGGCCACAAAGAAGGGACGGGTAGTGGACGCATAGGCATTGTCAAGGTTACTAGAACACTTTAGGCTATGACCAAGGGGAGGGACTTGGGTAGAACAGGATATGATGACTGCGCGCTAATGTCACATGTAGCCCCTCATTGAGGAGTGTTTACCGGACATTATGTGGGGTGATCCTGTAGGCTAACCAACCTAGGACCCCTCCTTTCAGAAAATCCTTTTGCTTTACTTTTCCATATGTACACAACTTGTTCAAAATCTTTGTCTTATTATTTGAGTTATACAACGTCCAATGTGCTTTACTTGCAATTATTTGTTTCAACTACTTATTTATTAATGGACTAATTCATAAATATAAGTTCGGTCGGGACCCACAGTTGTGGACCAAGAGGGGTGCCTAACACCTTCCCCTCAAGGTAATCTCGAGCCCTTACCCTACATCTGTGGTAATGCAAACCAATCCAAGAGTTAATCACTCTAGGTTCCCTAACGCACCATAACTCGTTAGGTGGCGACTCTTCAAAATACTCAATTCCCAAAAGGAAATGAGTTACTACCCCCATAGATGTCGAAACTCAGACCTTTTTCTCCCCGTAAAAAGGGGAGGGAGAAAAAGGGGGTGCGACACCACTGACTTGCCCTTCTAGGCGGTTGTAGCATTCTTAGGCATCGCTGAAACATAACATATCGTAGGAAAATAAGTCCTTATTTCACACGATCCAAGATAAGAAGGGAGGATAACATCTTACATGTACTATAGCCTCTTGTTTATAGTGTGGTGCACAACACACTCATAAATAAGACTCTACTAGACACAGTCTGTAGACAACCCTAGGATGGAACTGCTCTAATACCACTTTTGTCATGACACAAACCGATGGGTTGTGACGAGTGCCCGAGTTCTACCTATCAAACACCCCTAAGCATACGTCTAAGATATAAACATGCAATAAGTGTAGGTCATGCATAACGTCTGGCAATAAACTACTGATTCATGTGAATAACATACACTGGAAAACATGCCCAAAAGTCATATATATATATATGGAATACGGTAGGGCGAGCCGAAAAGGCCACATTTTATCCAACTATAAATGACTGTCTACAGACCTCTAATAGAGTGTACAATTGTATAAAAGACGGGAGTAGGGCTCATAATACCTATATATGTATACAAAAGTATCATACCAAAACCCAATAGCAGCTCCGGATCAAATGGAGCACACCAACTCTCACTGAGCAGGATCCTAAGAAGGGGGACCATTAGCCTGTCTACCTGCACATGTGGGCATGAAATGCAGGACCCCAGGCAATAAGGGCATCAGTAGGAATAATGTACCGAGTATGTAAGGCATAAAAATCAGTATATAAAAGACATGAAAGAAACATGGAGTAAAGGACTCAACCTGTTAGTCTGAATAGCTCTGTGAATCATGAAATATTTATAATGTCATGCATATGCGTATAAATATCATATCATGCATAGGTATATGCGTACATAACATCATGAAGCCTCTAAGGGCAACCCATCATATCATCTCGGCCTCAGTGGGCAAAATCATTAACGTATCAGGTGGTGATGCGTATATAACGCCATAACATTTCCCCACATCCCATATACATATATTATATGCGTATATAATACCATATAGTAATGGGTCAATATGCATGTATAAATGAATGCAATGCACAATGAAGTAAGTCAATAAGATCTCTCGGGATGTCATAAGACCCATGAATAGGCGATATGATAGTAGGATATATGGGGAATCAAGAACATAGGCAACCCTAGTACTTATAAGAATATAATCATTTGTGAAAGTTGCGTGCTTGTGCATTTTGTTGTATCATATGGGTCATGCCAAAAGGAAAGAAGAGATAGCCTTAACATACCTCAAGTCGTCAATGCAACTCAACAACAATCTTATGACAACTAGAGAGACAACCTTATAACAAAGAAATACATGTACAACTTAGATGGCGCTAGTATATCACGTATCTCGAACGATAACTCGATTCTAAATAAAACGGACAGCATTTCCCTTGATTTTACTACTTCCTCAAGCCTACTATAGGCGAGATAACAACACAATACAACTAGCAACTCAAAAACAATCTAACTACAATTTGGGACCTTTAATACAACAACAAAAAACTAAATATACCATAACACACCCAATCAACAAGTTATCAATTAGCCTCAAATTGCAACGACGAGCGACCAGCCTACTTCCCTACCACATGTGGTGTTTCTCCATGCCTTTTATCCTTCCAAACTCCATAAATCAGCAGCACAATAGGCCAACACGAGTGGACTACAAAACAGTCCACTAAAAGTGAAATAAATTAAACTCACGGCTTCCGATCACTGTCCCGTGAGTTCTAACTATTAGAAAACGAATTTATCAACCTTCCTTGATACTTAAAAGCTTAAATACAGAAAGTATATATTTTCTTAACTATGAAGTACCTTCCAAAACTCAAACTACAAACAAAAAGGGAGGCGATATAGCGATACTTACGTAGTAGGGATTGTTTTAATGTTATCCTTCTTGATTCCGTACATGGGATGTTAATCTTATTTGAAACCCTAGAAGAGAGCTTAAGAATATGTTTATGGGTGTTCTCTGGTCGTGTTCTATGGATAAATGAAGATAAATACGACCTAAGACCTATATATATCAACTTTTGAAAAGTCAAAGAGGTACTAGCTTGGCACCCTAGCATTGGCCCATCTTCCGACACTTATATATTTTTATCCGAATGTCGTATCAATAAACGGTTAAGAGCATTGGAAACTACATTCCAAGACCTTAAATTTGGTATATAATATGTCCCAATAAGACCTCATATAACATACGAAATGCAATTCTCAAAAAGATTTGTTACAAAGCGAATCCTTCGTCAGTTTTTCCGCAACTTAAATCCGATTTTTCTCAAACTTTATATTTTATATCCAAACATCATATATAGTCATATTATGAATTTAAACTCATTTATATCATGATTAATAAGTCTCATATTTATTATACGCCACCTTGGGAGGCAAAGAGTGTAACACCTCGGATGGAAAAAGATGCCAAAGCTTATGTGATATACGTCAATGCTATGCACCATTGGTACATCAATCCACAGAACCATTAGACTTAGTTTTGTCAGCATGGTCGTTCATGAAGTAGGGAATGGATATCGTCATACCACTGCCACCGGCCCACGGTAAGGTAATATTTCTTTTAATTTTAACTAATTATTTTTCTAAGTGGGTTGAAGCAGGTCCTTATCAGAAGATCAGAGAATGTGAATTGGTAGATTTCTTGTGGGAGAACATAATCTGCAGATTTTGGATACCAAAAGAGATAGACTGCAACAATGGGTCACTATTTATAGGCACAAAGGTCACAAAGTTCCTCAAATACTTGAAAGTTAAGAGGATAACACCATCACCCTATCATCCGAGTACAAACAACCTAGCAGAATCAACGAACAAGGTGATCATACAAAATCCCAAAAAGAGATTGGAAACGACTAAAAGTAAATGGCCCGAAGAGTTGCCAAGTGTACTATGGGCGTACCAAACAACAACCAAATATAGCATGGAGGAAACTCCTTTCTCTCTTGTGTACGTGGCAGAAGCCCTGATCCTAGTGAAAGTAGGGGAACCGACCCTGAGATATTTCCGGTCAAACGAAGAAGCGAACAATGAAGCAATGTTAGTTTTTTTGGAGCTGCTCGATGAATGCAAAGACTTGGCGCATATAAGGATGGCATCCTAAAAGCAGCGAATAGAGAGATACTACAGTCATGCCCCAACCTCGGGAGGTGAGACCGACGCTCAATCGAGTGAACCCGACTGAGCAAGCCTTTTTGGACACTTTCTACCCAACCCATTATGATCAAGAAACCATGCTTTCATTTAATTAGACAGTAGGAAAGATCGTACATATAACATTGCTGGTTCATTTTCTATTACCACCCTTACACTATAGTTAAATTCCCAAAATTTCATACAGTTTACAGTTTAGA
Source organism: Nicotiana sylvestris (assembly GCF_000393655.2). NCBI lineage: Eukaryota > Viridiplantae > Streptophyta > Magnoliopsida > Solanales > Solanaceae > Nicotiana > Nicotiana sylvestris. Next base: position 72,176,414 of record NC_091060.1, read on the forward strand.
ATAACAAGAGTTTAGAATTATAACACAGTCCAGTGACCCATCCAACACTCGTACATAACCCACACAAATGTCTACGGAGCCTCTAAAAATACAAAAGACGGTTATGATAATGCCGGCAACAAGGCCCCAGCTACACCTCAAAATGTGGTAATTTATAACAAAAGATATATTGCATGACCCTTGGAAGAAAAAGGGGCTCACCAAGACTACTGAAAGGAGGATGCACCACTATCTGCGATTGACACTGTCTATTACGGAACCACCTACATCCATTCAAATATGTAACGCCCCCGGCAAAAAGGACATTAGTACTATAGAATAGTACTAATATGTATAACTAAACACCATTTCATTAGAAAGAACAACAATACAAGAATAAAGTAATCATAAAGATCAACAAAAGCCTCAAACAACACCACATCATCAAATTAAGGAATCACACAGCTTTCAAATAATTTCTATAGCTTTATGTTGGGACATTTAATACTGTTACACCATCATCCACAATATCATCACTTTCTTGCGCGGAGTCCGATCACGACCCGGTCGGCTAGGTTTTCTCATTTACGACATGTATCTCAATCACAATTCCATTCTCACTTTTTGGTTTCAATATCAGCACACTACCACCATGTGTGCGGCATGGTGTCCAATCACGACCCGATCGTCTAGGCCATCTCACCAAGACATTTTCATATTTCATCAATCATCTCATTTCAAATTTATTTCACAGATATCAATTCATCGGCACTTGGGGCCACAATTTTTTTATCATGTTTGGCACTAGGCCACGTTTCATAACCCAAGCTCTTTTCCCACACATTTCACATTATTTCCACTTTTAACATTAAACCTTTCAATTCAAGATAATAGGCACATACAAGAGCAATTATAAGTCGTAAGCATAAAGAGGATTTCACACATTTCGGCGTAACAGGTTCAATTTAAACTCGACTTGAAGTCTAGGCATTTTAGCACATGTTTCACATTCTTCACACATTCTCAATTGACAAAATAGCATATTGAAAGCATTGAGACACACCTTGCACATATATTCTTGCAACACAAATTCATTTGAAATAGCAACCGCTACATCGATCAATTTTCAGAACTTACAACATTTGCATGGACACTAAGGAGGTTCAATTTCTAAGAAGATGTGGTTTTAGCCATACATACCTCAATAAAGCTTTTCTTAAATTCTTACAATAATTTTGTAACCCTTAGCAACTTCGATCTCTTAGGAAGAAGGCTTAGTAAAATTTAATTGATAATCTTCAAAGATTGGGCAAGGATTGAAGAGTGATTTGGTGAGGATCACTTTCTCCCTCTAGAACTCTTTCTCTCACTCCAAAGGTAGCAGAAAATAGCACAATATGGTCTAATGTGGTATTTTAATGGGATGGGTCGTGTTTTAAAAGTTAGAAAATAGGAGTTCTGACTTAACATGCGACCGCATAACTAATATGCAACTGCAAAAGGACTGCAAAAGTAGCCCTCAAGGGATGGAATCTTCTGCCCAGGTATGCGACCAATATGCGGTCCACATACCTATTTTGCAGTTGCATAATGCACCGCAAAACTACCCTTCACAAAAATCCCAAGGAGGTTATGCGACGACTATGCGGCCCGCATATCAATTATGCAATCGCATAATTGACCGCATAGTTGTATTTAAAATTAGCCAACCTTTTGCCTCACTCTGCGGCAACTATGTAGTTCGCATAGTTATTATGCAGCTGCATAATGGGCCGCAGAAATGCGCTCTTCTAAAAAACATTTTTCCTTTTTAATGCACAGATCAATCCAAAAAGTCTGGACCGTTTATAAATTTCTAACACATATTCCTAACTTGGCACTACGAGATTTTGGGTTTTTGAGTAAAAATTTCACGGGGCCTTATATCCTCCCCCACTTAAGATCATTCGTCCTTGAATGAGGATCAAGGTTAACTTATCAGTACTTTATGCAACTTCAGTTTCACACCACATACCAACAGCCCCCAAATTTTTCTAACTCTCTAAATTTCCAAAAAATTTTGCCAGAGTTTCCTTTGTAACTAGGCCTATCCACCTGACAGAGGGCCCCAGAAGCATATTTTGACAACTTATATGATCAAATGATGCAACGAAACACAATACAACACCAACTATGGCCCCATACTGAACATATAATCAGAAAGGAATGTCTTTACATTAGTTGAACAAGGGATACAAAATTTATAGGAAACAACTTTGTAGAACTATTATATGGCTATTCAAACAAATGGGGGTACTTCTTCTTCATTTCTTCCTCGGCTTCCCAGATGACCTCTTCAACTTTCTGGTTTCACCATAATACCTTCACGGAGGCAATTTCTTTATTTCTCAACTTTCAGACCTGTCTATCAAGAATGACAACTAGAATTTCCTCATATAACAGTTCTTTATTAACCTCAATAGTCTTAACTGGTACAATAAATGAAGGGTCCCCGATTACTTTCTTTATCATGGACACATGGAATACCGGGTGTACCAATGACATTTCAGGTGGTAGCTCAAGCTTGTATGCCACCTGACCGATCCTCTGAATGATTCTATATGGCCCGACATACCTCAGACTCAATTTTCCTTTCTTTCCAAACCGCATAATACCTTTCATGGTGGAAACCTTCAAAAATACCTGATCATTTACTTTGAACTCTAAATCTCTATGAAGAATGTCCGAATAAGACTTTTGGCGACTCTGAGCAATTTTCAACCACTCCTTAATGATCTTAAACTTCTCTATACCTACATCTTCTACCATACAACGCCTCAATTGGTGCCATCTGGATACTAGCATGGAAGTTGTTGTTATAAGCAAACTCTATGAGTGGAAAATGATCATCCTAGCTACCTTTGAAATCAAGAACACAAGCACGCAACATGTCCTCAAGTGTCTGAATAGTCCGCTCTACTTTCCCATCGATCTGAAGATGAAAACTTGTACTAAGATTTACCTGCGTACCCAAACCTTGCTAAAATTTCTTCCAAAAGTTGGTCGTGAACTGAGCCCCTCAATCTGAAATGATTGAGACTGGAAAGTTGTGCAACCTGACTATTTCTTTGATACACAACTGAGCATATTGTTCAGCTGTGTCGGTAGATTTGACTAGCAAGAAGTGCACTAATTTCGTGAGTCGATCCACGATTACCCAAATTGAGTTGAACTTGCGCGGAGTGCGCGGTAACCCTACCACAAAATCCATATTGATTATTTCACATTTCCACATTGGAATTTCTATGCTTTGATCCAATCCACCGGGCCTTTGATGTTCGGCCTTCACTTGCTGATAGTTCGGACATTTTGCCACAAAGTCTGCCACATCCCTTTTCATGTTATTCAACTAATAAAATTCCTTGAGATCATGATACATTTTTGTAGAACCTGGGTGTGCGGAATACCTGGAAGTGTAAGCTTCTACCATAATCCTTTCCCGAAGACCGTCAATATCTGGAACACATAGGCAATCCTGGTACCGTAGGGTACCATCATCCATGCCAAAGGAAAAAGTTGTGGTCTTGTGTTTATGAATCCCCTCCTTCAATTGGGCCAATAATGGATCATTGTATTGCTTCTCTTTCACTTCCACCACTGCCTTTGATTCAACTCCTTTTGTTTGAAAATATATTGAAGGCTCTTGTGGTCCATAAATACATCTACATGGACCCCATACAAATAATGTCGCCAAATCTTTAGTGCAAACACCACCACTGCAAGCTCTAAGTCATGGGTTGGATAGTTTTTTCATGATTCTTTAGTTGCCTAGAAGCATAAGCTATAACCTTGCCATGTTACATTAACACGCACTCAAGCCCGATCCTTGAAGCATTGCAATACACCACAAATCCCTCTGTACCCTCTGGCAGGATCAATATTGGCGCTGTAGTCAATCTTAATTTCAATTCCTGGAAGCTCCTTTCACAAGCATCTGACCACTAGAACTTAACTACTTTCTACGTCAATTTAGTCAATGGAGAGGCAAGAGTAGAAAATCCTCCACAAATCTTCTGTAGTACCCGGCCAAACCCAAGAAACTGCGAATCTCTGTTGGAGTGGTAGGTCTAGGCCAATTCTTTACTGCTGCAATATTTTGAGGATCAACCATAATTACTTCCTTGGAGATGATATGACCCAAGAACGAGACAGATTCAAGCCAAAATTAATATTTCAAAAACTTCGCATACAATTGTTGTTGTTGAAGACTCCACAGAACTGCCCTGAGATGGTCAGCATGGTCCTCTCGACTTCGGGAATACACAAGAATATCGTCAATGAACACTATCACAAAGGAGTGTAGAAAAGACTTGAAGACTTGATTCATAAGATCCATGAAAGCTGTCAGGGCGTTTGTTAGCCCGAAAGACATCACCAGAAATTCAAAGTGCCCATACCGTGTCCTGAAAGTTGTTTTTGGAGTATCCTGCTCCCTTATATTCAATTGATGATACCCGGACCGTAAGTCAATTTTTGAGAAACACTTAGCACCTTGCAATTGATCAAACAAATCATCTATCCTTGGTAGAGGGTATTTATTATTGATTGTGACTTTGTTGATTTGCCGGTAGTCGATACACATTCGTAGCGACCCATCTTTCTTCCTTACAAACGAAATCGGTGTGCCCCATGGCGACACACTCGGCCGGATGAAACCTTTATCTAACAAATCCTTCAATTCCTTCAATTCTGTCGGTGCCATTCTGTAAGGTGGAATTCATATAGACTGCGTGCACTGGCATCACGTCGATCCCAAAATCAATCTCCCTATCTGATGGGATCCTAGGGAGCTCATCTGGAAAGACATCTAGAAATTCATTCACAACTGGCACGGACTCAAGGCTAGGTGCCTCGGCATCGATGTCCGTAACCCGAACTAAATGATAGATACACCCCTTATTGATCATCTTTGCGGCCTTAAGGTAAGAAATAACCAACTTTTTGGCACTACATTATCTCCCTTCCATTCAACAATGGGCTCATTAGGAAATTCAAGCCTCATAGCTCTAGTCCGACAATCAAGTTTGGCAAAACATGAATAAAGCCAATACATCCCTATTATTACATCAAAGTCAACCATCCCCAATTCAATAAGATCGGCTATGGTATCCCGACCATGTACCGTAACAACACAATCTCTATAAAATCGCACGGCCGTAACACATATTCCTAACTTGGAACTACGAGATTTCGGGTTTTTGAGTAAAAATTTCACGGGGCCTTACAACTACAATCGAAGGGACAACCTCCATTATTTCAAAGTTAGAGACTAGGTTTTAAGGAAAGTAGCTTAGCACAACCGGGAGCTCAATGTAGGGAAACTAGGTCCAATATGGGAAGGTCCCCACTGGCTTTCAGCTTTCAACGGGAAAGGGTCATATGAGTTAGAAAATCAAGATGGAGAAAAGTTGCCAAGCAATTGGAATGTGGCACACCTCAAGAGATATTATTGCTGATAAACATCGCTTGTACTAAAAGTATGTGTTGCACTCTTTTTCCCTTCGTCCAGTTTTTGTCCCAATCAGTTTTTTCTGGCAAGATTTTTAAAGAGGCAGTAACAAAAAGCATAATACGAAGGAAGCTTCAGCAATACTACCTTTAAAATGACAAGTCACACAAGCAAAGAACCACTATAGAGCGGTTAGATAGTCTTTTGCTCGATAGCAAAGTTCCTAAAGTTAAGTTTGTTGTCAAATAGAGATTAACTGACCGTTCACAAGTGCAAGCCACTAGGGGATTGTAAGATAATCTTTGGCTCGATAGCATAAATTCCTAACGGGAAGTGAAGTTTGTTATCGAACTGAAGATTATCTAGCAATTCACTAATGGAATCCTTGAAGGTGTAAAACTTCCAATGTTTAAATTTTCATTTTTCTCATTTGAACACTGAGGGAAATGATATGAGGATAAGATAACAACGACTGCCACTTCGACCAAAATACGAAACCTGGAAACGTAATTGTATCATCGGGACCTGGGACTGTGCGGCCAGCCCCGTAGAAACAAGTTGTACAAGTTAGCCATAAGAAATGGCAATTTCTTTTTAGCATAATGAATGCTTATGTACTTTTGAAAATAGAAGGAATAAAGTAAAGTCCTTTTGTTTTTATCTTGTTTTTTGTCGGAATGATGAATTGATTGTATCATTTGAAAGTTAAACAAGTACTTCAAAAGCTATTGCCATAATTAACAGGAGATGTCCTCTTTAAGAGTACCGTAAACATAAGAGAGCCCTCTCTTATAAAAGCCCTCACGTTAAAGGGTTGATTTCGGAAGAACTTATGCCCGAAATCCAAATGCCTTCGAGGGAAAATACACCCGAATCCTTTCAGAATTAGATGCAAACAGTAAAACTTGTGTAAACTCTTAAATGAAAAAAGTTGCAAAGAGCAAACTTGCACAAATACTTAAACAAAAGGGCGCAAAGAGAAAAATGTACACAAAAAATGTCTTTTTTTGCAATAAATGTGCCAAATAGCACAAGTACAAATGTTTGAAAAAGAAAGCAAGAACTAAGTTATTGCATCTCCGGAACCCAGAGGAAGAGAAGCATCTATGCTCCTAGGAGATGTGGGTAAATCTACCATCGATTCGATATTTTGGCCTTCATTATTTTGGCCTTCAACATCATTGCCTTCTAGTTCTTCTTTAGTTCCCAAGAACTCAGAACCAGAACCAAAAGAATTGGTAGCATCAGGCCAGACTGGAAGACCTCTTTTTGCACCTAACTCCAACTCATGGGCCTTAGCGATTTCGGCATCAAAGTTAATGATACCCACTTTGGCCTCTTCCAAGGTTTTTCTCCTCATGTTGTACATAGCATATGTTTTTTCAATAATGAGAGAAGCCGCTCGGCGCTGAAGTTCTTCTTTAAGCTGGCCAACCTCAGCAAAAAGGTTTTCCCATGCAGATCTCATGGACCATAGGCTGATATCAAAATTACGGATAGTAAAGCTGTAGATTTTATTATGATATATGATCTTCTTAGGCTTCTCCTCCAACCGGACATACTTTTCTTCGGCAGTGATCGCTGCCAACTCGATGCTACACTAAGGTAGGAAGAGCGGGTCATAATAGCTTTTACCCGATATGAGGGTAGGGATCGATTTTCTCAGGGATCTAGTAGTGGAGTTGGATTGTCTGTCTAGCCTAGAGATGTGTTTGTACTCCTAATGTCACTTCAAACATTTTTGGGTTTTCGAATTATAACTATTTTTATAAAACTATTGATTAACACTAAATTATGCTACGAGAATATTGCTAAGTTGTATCTAATGGGAAGAAAGGCACTAGGGTCGTGACATTACCTAGGAGGCTAATTGACGGGTAGATGTTACTAAGGTTCGATTGACATAATTGGGGATTATGCTATAATCGTTGCACAATTTTACCCACTCTCACACCTCTCGGTAGAGAAAGTGACTTTGCCTAATTGACTCTCTCGAGACCAAATGGGTAGGCAAATTAGACCAAGCAACTAGAGTTCAAGTAGGGTAATTACTCTCTCGAAATTTAACCCGTTAATTGGAACTATCATTTCTCATGAGTCCATCCCAATTCCTTGTTAGGTCAATTTTGGGGTCATAGACTCTCTTTCTCAAGAAGAGTTAAACCCACAAAGCTTGAATCAGTGTTTGCTACCACCAATTCTAGATTAAAACATAAAATCAACCCAATTAGCAAACACCCATAGTCAATCTAACATTAGATGGCAACACCCATCAATTACCCACACTAGGGTTGAGCCACAACCCTAGCTAATGGGTTTAGCTACTCATGCTTGAAGAATAAAATACAGAAATAGATGAAGAACTAAGCATATTAATTAATTGCTAAAACTAAAATACAAGAATTTATTGTAAATATAAAAGCAAAAGTGCCAAAATGGCTACAAAATTCGTTCTCACAAGCACAACCCTTGTCTGATCTCTCTCCTCCCCTAAAAAATGGTGAAATGTTCTATTTATACTAGGCTAGAAAAATTGGGCAAAAATACCCCTGTGGGGTCAGTGCGGGCCGCATTAAATGGACCGCAACCGCACTGGGCTCACTTATGCTTCTCTGAACTTGGACTCCGCGTACCGCGTAGAATAGACCACGGCCGTGGAGGGAGCTGGCGCGGTCTGCACAATCACGACCGCAGACCGCATGGCACTGGCTTTGCAAACTTTCATCTCTCTGAATCTCATAACCGCGGACCACACAAAAGAGTAGTGCAGCCGCGGAGCATTCACCGCGGACCGCGAGACGTGTACCGCGGCCACGTTTCTTCTAGCCTGATTCACCGACTCTCTGAACAACCTAGTGCGGCCGCATTCCACTTTGCGCGGTCTGCACTAGGCCTTCTTTTCTTAAATTTCTTGGTCTTTGATACTTGAGCAGGTTTCACTCATTTTTTTGAGCCGATCTTTGACATTTCGTCACGTTGTTGATCAAACCTGCAATCAAGCACAACTTGTGAGCCTTTTAAGACTATTTTGTAACAATATATGATCAAAGCATAGGCAAGTAGGGGCATAAAACTTGTTAAAATCCTAACTTATTAACTCCCCCGAACTTAAACCTTTGCTTGTCCTCAAGCAAACAAAATAAGACCCACCCTTAATGGAAAATCCAAGTAATTCCAGCTGTCCTAAAGTAACCTCAACACGCATTAATTGGGACTAACAATTGTCCTCAATATGAATGGATCATTAACAAAATTTAAACTTTGAAAAACTATGGATCAAGTGTGACACAAGAGCATCAAGAATTGACTCATTACATCAAAGAACTCTCTTAATTACTTTGGTCGATGTGGAACCCAAACTCACACATCCTCAACTCTCCCTAAACAAACCTCACCTTTTAGAGTATAAGCACGCAAACCAAGGTTAATGGGAATTCACTCGTTTCTCTCAAGGAAAGGTCACAAGTTCGGCTCTAAGTATCATATTCTTGACCCTCATGTAAGTATCCACTAATGCGAGCATCATCCAACTCAAGATCATATAGGGCTTTTGTGGAGTCAATGTGAGGGCTTTTGGCTCAGGATAGGAAATGTTGTTAGTCTATATGGGTTCCATCTTCCCTTAAGCACTTCTTTTGATTCATTCTGGCACAATTCTCTTTGGCTCTTTGAGTATTTCACTACTTTTCAAGGGGTTAGAGAGACACATTGTCACTCTTTCTTATGCAATTCAAAGCATTTCTTCTTTTTCTACTTTTTCCACACCTTTTTCAATTTTTTTTTCTTGAATCTCGTTTTATTCTTTGCACATCCTTTTCTTTCTTTTTCATCACCTTCCTTTCCTTCTGCTTTTGTACCTTTTATCACTTTGTTTCCTTTCTTGTCTCCCCCCCCCCCAAACTTAGACTTTTGCCATTACTTATGTGACGATTTGGGTGCCAAGAGAGGGTATAATTTAGAACGGGCATAGGCTGGTAGCATTGGTTCTTAAAAGAAAAAAAGGTTTAAGGCTCAAAAGGGTTAGCTAGGGATTATATCATTGGTAGGCTATGGAATTGTTCGACTATTGTTTGGATCAAGGAGAGCCTATAATCACTTCTCAAGTCGAATTTCACTCAAAATTCCGCTTCAACAAACATTCAGGGCAAGTTCTAGACCATTGGCTCAGGACTTGGACTCACAATTTGATTTCTCACCACACACACTCAAGGATTGCTAAAGACATAGAGTCGAGTGCCCATAACAACCTTAAACACGATTGAGCACACAATAGTCCCGAAAGACCACATGATGTTTGTTTGGTCAAAACAAGAGTCTCAAGGTCACTACTTTCACCATCCTAAACACAACCAATTGTCTTTGACCGTGGGATCAAAGGCAAATGTGTTAGGCCCAAGTGAAGCTTTGCTTGAGGTACCTTTAACTATAAACTACTAAAAACAAAAGAAAAATTAAAAACTGACTCAAACTCTTTAGAAGGTTGTCACGCCATCCATTATCGGGAAGAGACACCTGGTTCGCACAATACTCCACCCTTGGAAAGAACCGTGGCATTAAGAAAACCAAGGGTTGAAAGCACCAAAACCGAAACAAAAAGGCTGCGAGCCTATCTACTAAGCTAAAAATGAAAACTTTGTACGAAAATAGAAAATATAATGAATATTTACAATAGGGTATTAGAATATACAACGGGGGATGAATATATATACAAAAATGTAAAGTTATATACAGACCAAATAAAAAAATCAACAGAAACATAAACTAAGTCAACTAATATATACAATCATCCAGATAAAACAAAAGTAGGGCGCACCCCCACAAATAAAAGCTGGCATTGTCCCCAGTGCCAACTAAACAAATAAGCATCAAAAAATAAAGATGAAAGGATATAGGATCTCCCTAAGCCTCGTCTATATGCATGGGAACATGAGGGGTCCCCGGGTCCTCTATATGTACGGGAACCTCAGACTGGTTCCCAGTCTTCTGCTGCTCAGCTGCTGGGACTGGGGCCTGGATCTGTACGGGCTGAATATCAGGAACATCCTGTGGCTAACTGGAGGAAGCCTCCGGTGGGTCCGCCAACTGGATGATCGCCTCAATGCACTATGGAGCTTCCTCTTCTTCTTTGGAAGTTGTTGTGTCTGCTCCTGCTGTGGCTCTGCTACTGGTGCTGCTGCTGGGACTGGATCCTCGAAGAGCAAGTCTAAAGGAAGTTGGTATGCCTTCAATTTGTTAACATCCTCCCTCAGCGCCTTCACAGACTACTTGGAAGCCCGTGTTTTGCGCAGCTTCTTGTGCTCCCTGGCAAGCTCCTTCAGGGCCTTGCCATGTGAATCCACCGCCTTAGCCAAGGTAGCCTGAGAATCGAGGATCTTTTGCTGGTTGGCAAGAATCTCCTTAAGTGAATCCTCAATAGACTAGGGCACCTGCACTGGCTGTGGTGCCGACTGAGCTGCAATGGTAGAAGTCAAGGTGGACAACTTGGATGAAGCAGTCGCCATCTAGTTGTTCAAGCTTTGAAGTGTCTGGCGGAGCTGGTGGGCGGTGATAGGATGGGTCTGGGAAGATGGATCCCCGGGCCAGCTGAAATAGAGGGACCAGCAGTAGTGGAAGGTCCGGGAGGCATGTCAGCAACTGTGGAAGTAGGCTCAGTGGAGGGCTCTACCGCAATCGGCTCTTCAGAATGGCCGGTTGGGGCAGAAGCAGGCGGCTTGTAATTTTTGTCCTTTGGGTTGTCTAACCCCTTCAAACTGTCCCATAAAAACGGAGCCATAGGTTTGACCTTGACATCAAAAGGTTTCTTCTCCACCTCCAGGTCCCGGAAATACATAGTGAGGGTGCTGGGAAAAGGGTAGTTCCGGTCATGCTCAACCCCCACTACAGAAATGACGCGGGATATCACATTGCCCATGTTGATAGGATATCCCACCATAATAGAAGCAATAAGAACAGCCCGGGTGAGTGGAATAGTCTGATCATGGGTAGTGGGGTCGAGTCAACCGCACACAAAAGTCAACCACCCTCTAGCCTCAAAGTTAAAGGTTCTCCAAAGTATTTTGGTCCCTGCTTGTAACCACTCTGGAACCGTACCCGGGATTGCCAGGTATGAAGCTAACCACGGACAAACCTCCTCGCCCATTGCCAACTTTTCATTGTAAAGGGACCCATCTTCATCATTGAACCGCAGGTATTCATTTATTGTCTTCCCGGTAAATACCACATATTTGTTTCTCACTTTGGTCAACTTAGTTCCCTTCAAGATGTAGGCCACATTGCTATAGAACTCCTTGACCATATGCTCATTCTCTTTCACACAATTATCGTTAAAGAACTCCCAACCAACTCGAGCCTAAAACTGTCTATGTACATTGGGGTGTAGGGGTAGGAGGTCTTTGTCAATGAAGCTCCTCTCAAGAATCAATTTTCGTGACGGCCACCATTCCCTAAACTTGTGGAACGCCACCTGGCTGACGAATTTATCCTCCCAAACAGCGAGATTCCTAGTCCGGTCAACACCCCCAACCTGCGGCACACCACCCCCCGGTAACTCCCCATCTCCCTCATCACCTCTAGCACCCTCTCCAGATATTGATGCTATGGGAGAGGTAGAGTATTAATCCCCACTACCTGCCGCTGAGCCCTCAGACGACCTAGAAGAAATGTTGATTGAGGCTCGATCATTGGGGGAAGATGGGGGAGTGTCTCTATGTATGGCATTCTCCGGTTATGGGATGTATAGAGGGACTGAATCTGAAGAGATCTCCCGGGAGGGCTCGTACTCACTCCCCGAGGTGTCAAGGGCTCTATCAGCCGCTTTGATTGCTTTCCTCATATCCTTTATGTTTTGTCTAGCCTGGGGAGTGAGTTTTACCATCCGTTGCTTCCCTCCCCGGGAGGAATTACCTCGGCCGGGTTGTTTGGCACCTTTACCTCGTTGTATGACCATTATCTGCAAGCATACACATCTAACATGGTTAGTATCAGCACATGCAGAGAATTAAGTCTTGAAATTAAATTGCAGACAGCAGATTAAATGTTGCAGAAACAGTTGTAGAACATGGCACCGCAGCCCACACAAACAGGAGTGCGGCCACACTGGGGGCACCGCGGACCGCGTAAAGGTGATCGCGGTCCGCATTAGGACAAGGCCCTGGACAACATCTCTCTGACTCTCCCCACCGCGGCCCGCACAAAAAGTAGTGCAGCTGCATTGGGGCACCGCGGCCCGCACAAAGTAGCACCGCGGCCGCGGTGGGCCAGCGCGGACCGCATAAAGTGCAATGCCGCCATACTGGGCATAGGTTCAATTTCAATCACTTGGGCAATGCGGACCACATCAGGGCACCGCGGGCCGCGGAGAGTATTTTGCACAGGCACTAAGTTAGGGTTTCATGTTTTTGCACAATTGTTCAAATTTGTTCACCTACTTTGTCCCTACTCATTTGCTCAACCATTATGCATATCCAGCACACAAACTCAGCTTTTAAAACTACCCTAAGCTAACAACTAAATAAAGAAGACGAAACTAACGAGATGAAAAAGAAGTTATAAGCTAAAAAATAAAATAAAATTAATCAAGTGAATGCACAAAGACTGAGTAAAACATTACCAGATGAGAAGAGGAAATGTAATTAGTTAATCTCAAGCAATAATCACGGTCAAAAGAGGTTATGAACAGTACTATGATGTCCCTGAGTGTAAAAAGTTCGAAAAGGGTAAATAGTGACATGTGGGATCTATTTATAGAAAAACCATGGGACCCAGCCTTACCTACCAGCGCGGCCGCACAAAACCGACCACGGACCGCGCTGGGTTTGTTCAAATGAAGCTTGACTAGGCAACCTATGCGGACCGCGAGAAACAGACCGCGGCCGCGGAGGTCCACCGCGGACCGCGCGAAATGGAATGTAGCCGTGTTGGCAAACTTCAGAGAGCACCACTTTTGACCATCACTAGTGCGGACCACACAAAAGCAACCACGGTCACACTGGCAATCTTCAGATACTGTTCAACCCTTTTTTCAAACTATTTTGTACTGCATCAACTCAATCCTTGCAACATCTCACAATCAGTTAGCTCAAAAATCAAACCTACACTACCAAGAAAACATAGAAAACAACAAAAAGGAAAAAAGACATGGGTTGCCTCCCAAGCAGCGCCTGATTTAACGTCGCGGCACGACGCATGTTACCAGCACATCACTTTAGATGGAGAAGTGCCACCATGTGGCTATCATCAAATTTCCAAGATAATGGTTGACCCGATGTCCATTGACTCTGAATACTTCACCATTCTTGTTCCTTAGATCAAGAGCACCAAATGGGGTCACGAACACAACTTTAAACGGCCCACTCCACTTTGACTTGAGCTTACCCGAAAACAAACGTAACCGGGAATTGAACAAGAGAACCATATCTCCAACCTTGAACTCCTTGCCCCGAGCATATTTGTCGTAAAGGTACTTCATTTTGTCCTTGTACAAGGACAAGTTGGAGTAGGCATGGAATCTAAACTCATCAAGCACATTAAGTTGTTCAATCCATAGATTTGCCGCAACATCCCATTCTAAGTTCAACTTCCTCAAAGCCCACATGGCCTTGTGCTCTAATTCCACCGGAAGATGACAAGCTTTCCCAAACACCAACCGATACGGTGACATACCAATCGAAGTTTTGTAAGCCATCCGATAAGCCCAAAGAGCGGCATCCAACTTTTTCGACCAATCGGTCCTATTAGCATTGACAGTTTTAGACAAGATACTCTTAATTTCTCTGTTGGAGACTTCCACTTGGCCACTAGCTTGAGGATGATAAGGGGTCGAGACCTTATGATTGACACCGTACTTAGAAAGCAATGTGTCGAAAGCCTTGTTGCAAAAATGAGACCCCCCATCACTAATGATAGCAGGAGGAGTGTCAAACCTTGTGAAGATACTTTTTTTCAAAAATGCCACAACACTCCGGGCTTCATTGTTGGGCAAAGCCACGACTTCAACCCATTTTGAGACATAGTCCATCGCCACGAGAATGTAAGTGTTCCCATAAGAGCTCACAAAAGGACCAATGAAATCGATGCCCCAAACATCAAAAATTTCCACTTCGAGAATTGTATTGAGGGGCATCTCATCCCTTTTAGAAATTCCGCCGGCTCTTTGGCACTCATCACATCACTTCACCAAATCGCTCGCATCTTTGAACAAGGTGGGCCAATAATATCCGCAACTAAGCACTTTAGAAGCCGTTCTCGCCCCGTCATGATGGCCACCATAGGGTGAAGAATGGCAAGCCTCTAGGATACTCAATTGTTCTTTCTCCGGGACACATCTACAAATCACACCATCCGTGCAAATCTTGAACAAGTATGGCTCATCCCAATAGAAATCCAAACTATCCCACTTGAGCTTCTTCCTTTGGTTAGAAGAGATCTCACATGGGATTATTCCGATCACAAGGTAATTGGGGACATCGGAAAACCATGGAATATCCTTCATTGACACCACAAGGAGTTGTTCGTCGGGAAATGAATCATTGATCTCAAGGCTGTCATAAGGCCTCCCCTCCTCTTCCAAACGGGACAAGTGGTCCGCCACTTGATTCTCACTACCCTTCCGGTCAACAATTTCTGGATCAAACTCTTGAAGAAGTAGCACCCATCTCTCAATCTTGCCTTGGAGTCCTTCTTGGTCATCAAATACCTAAGGGCAGCGTGATCGGTGTGCACTATAACTTTGGCCCCCATAAGGTAAGGTCGAAACTTTTCCATAGTAAACACAATAGCCAACAATTTTTCTCGGTGACTCTATAGTTTCTTTAAGCCTCATTCATGGTCTTGCTTGCATAGTACACCGGATGAAACATCTTGTTGATTCTTTGACCCAAAACAGCCCCAACCGCAACGTCACTAGCATCACACATGAGCTCAAAAGGCAAGCTCCAATTTGGTGCGGTAATGATGGGGGTAGAAGTCAACTTGAGCTTAAGAAGCTCGAATGCTTGCATACAACTCACATCAAACAATAACTTTGCATCTTTCTCTAGCAACTTGCACAATGGATGTACCACTTTAGAAAAATCCTTTATGAACCTCTGGTAGAAACCCGCGTGCCCAAGGAAACTCCTCACCCCTTTGACAGAAGTAGGGGAGGGAGCCTCGAAATAACCTCAATCTTGGCCTTATCAACTTCAATTCCTCGCTTAGAGATCTTGTGACCCAACATTATACCTTCTTCTACCATAAAATGGCATTTTTCCCAATTGAGAACAAGGTTTGTGTCTTCACATCGGGCCAACACTCTATCCAAGTTTACCAAGCACTCCTCAAAAGAATCCCCAACCATGCTGAAATCATCCATGAAGACCTCCAAGATATCCTCCACCATGTCGGTGAAAATAGCCATCATGCAACATTGGAAGGTCGCCGGAGCATTACACAATTCAAATGGCATTCTAGAGAAAGCGAATGTGCCATAAGGACATGTAAAGGTGGTATTCTCTTGGTCCTCTGGGGCAATTAGAATTTGATTGTACCCTGAGTAACCATCCAGAAAACAATAGAAAGCCCGGCCCGCAAGACGATCAAGCAATTGGTCAAGGAATGGCAATGGGAAATGATATTTTCTAGTCACCTTGTTCAGCTTCCAGTAATCCATACAAACTCTCCACCCGGTGACCGTTCTAGTGGGAATGAGCTCATTGTTGTCATTGGTCACCACGGTCATACCACCCTTCTTCGGCACACATTGCACCGGAGAGGTCCACGAACTGTTAGAAATAGGATAAACCACCCCTGCATCTAGCCACTTGATAACCTCTTTCTTTACCACCTCTTGCATCGCCTTATTTAGTCTTCTTTGATGCTCTAAGGAAGGCTTTACATCCTCCTCCAAGATGATTTTGTGCATGCAAAATACGGGGCTTATTCCCTGAATATCAGCTAGAGTCCATCCGATTGCCCTTTTCCGCTTTTGAAGTACCGCCAAGGTGGCCTCAACCTGTATGTTAGTAAGGCAAGAAGAAAGAATAACAGGTAAAGTAGAATTTGAACCCAAGAATTCATACCTGAGGTGTGGAGGAAGTGGCTTCAACTCCAACATCGGTGGCTCCTCAATCGATGGCTTTGTTGGTGGAGTTTTGCGGTTTTCAAAATCCAAGAATAGCCTCCTAGGCTCATATGAATATGAACCCATACAATGCAATGCATTCATGCATTCCACTCTACTAGAATCATCATTGACATCCATATTAAGAAGCACGTCCTCAAGGGGATCTTCAACATGGATCATGGAACTTGTGTCATCCACTATCACAGTTGTGACAATGTCCACAAATTAACACACCTCCGTGCTATTGGGTTGTCTCATTGATTTGCAAACATGGAATACCACCTTCTCATCCCCCACTCGTAAAGTCAACTCACCAGATTCAACATCAACCAATGCCTTCCTCGTAGCTAGGAAAGGCCTACCAAGAATAATCGGCACTTCAAAGCCCACCTCACAATCCAATATGACAAAGTCGGCCGGTAGTATAAACTTATCCACCCGGACAAGTACATCATCGATTATGCCCAAAGGTCACTTCATTGATCGATCCACCATTTGAAGTATCATTGAGGTAGGTCGAGGTTGTCCAATTCCCAAAGTCTTGAAGACCGAGTACGGCATCAAATGTATGCTAGCCCCCAAGTCACAAAGGGCCTTGGCAAAAACCGCACTTCCGATAGTACAAGGGATAGTAAAAGCTCCGGGGTCCTCAAGCTTAGGTGCCACTGAATGCACTATAGCACTCATTTGATGAGTCATTTTAATTGTTTCACACTCCATCGACCTCTTCTTTGTTACCAAATCTTTCATGAACTTAGCGTACCCCGGCATTTGCTCAAGCGCCTCCACCAAAGGCACATTGATTGTGAGGCTCTTCATCATGTCAATGAACTTTTTCAATTGATTGTCACTCTTTTGCTTTGCTAACCGTTGAGGATAAGGTGGAGGTGTCCTAGGCAAAGGTGCCTTGGCCTTTTGTACAACCGGCTCAGGCATGTCAATCACGTGTACCCTAGACGGGTTCACGACATCTTGAGTCTCTACCTCGGCTTCATCATCAATATCAATCCGCACATAATTGTTCACATTTTGATTAACCACATCATCAACAATCAAAGGTACATCATCATCCCGCAATTCAACATCCTCTTCCATAATTTGCTTTTGCTTTGAGGCATTCACATCACCGCCTTTCCCACTTCTTGTTTTAACCGCCATCACATGATTATTAATCCCACCCTTCGGGTTCACTACCGTATCACTCGGTAGCGCACCCCTGGGACGAGTATTCAACTCTTGAGAGATTTGGCCTAATTGCACCTCCAAGTTCCGGATAGATGTATTATGAGAAGCTAATTGGGCATCGGAATCTTGGTTCTTTTTTATCATTTGCTCGAACATGCTTTCAATTCTCCCCATATCACTCCCGTAAGAACTCGGACCTTGAGAAGGAATGGGGGTGGATTGTTCGGTTGTTGGTACATGGGGGGCCTTAGAAAGCCTTGCCCCCGGTTGCCTTGGTTTCCGCTATTGTTCCACCCTCCTTGATTGTTGTTGTTGCCCCAATTATTGTTATTACCATTCAAATTCCCTTGGTTGCTTTGATTACCCCAATTGTTGTTTTGGTTGTTATTATTTCAATTGCCACCACCTTGTTGTTGATTGTTGTTATTCCAATTACCTCCGCCTTGTTGTTGAATGCCCCAATTTTCTTGAGGACGTCATTGTTGATTCGAAGAGTTGCCTCTATTTCCTTGGTAGTTATTGACATATTGGACCTCTTCACTTTGGTCATCATAGCACTCATTTGAATAACCACCACCATCATTGTTGTTGTCATATTGTTCACAATTACCTTGAGTATGTTGCCCTCTTTGCCTCCTTTTCAACATAGAAACACCTTCCATTGCATTGACTTGGTGCGGGTTTTGGACTTGTTGCAATTGCGCCTTTGCCAATTGATTCATAGTTGTTGTAAGCTCGGCAATAGCTTGGCCATGATCGTGCAATTCCTTGTGAAAATGGATGACCGTAGGGTCACCTTGGGGCACATTTGCTAGGCTTTGCCATGCCGAAGAGGTGTCGGCCATTTCATCAAGTACATCACATGCCTCTTGGTAAGAAAGTTTCATAAAGTTCCCTCCGGCCAATTGGTTCACAATGCATTGATTCGTGGTGTTGATGCCCTGATAAAAGGTTTGTTGAATCATAGCCTCGGTCATGTCGTTATTAGGGCACTCTTTCACCATTGTTCTATATCTTTCCCATATCTCGTGCAAAGGTTCTGTTTGCTCTTGCTTGAAGGCTAGAATTTCATCCCGAAGAGCCTCCATATGACTTGGAGAAAAGAACTTGGCAATAAATTTGTCCTCCAATTCATCCCATATTGTAATAGAATGATTGGGGAGCCTTTCTAGCCAATCCAATGCTTTACCCCGAAGAGAGAACGGGAAAAGCCTCAATCTCAACGCATCCTCAAACACGGTTGTCTGCTTGATACCTCAGCATATATCCACGAACCCCTTCAAGTGCTTGTAGGCATTTTGATCGGAGGTGCCCCTGAAATACCCTCTTTGCTCGAGCAAGGTCAACATAACATTTCTGATTTGAAAGTTCCCCGCCCGGATTCGAGGAGGCACAATAGCACTGGCGTATCCTTGATTTGGTAAAACTCTAGGAGCCACTCTCGACGGTTGCGGAGGAGGGTCTGGAATATTGTTGTTCTCATTTGCATTTATATTGGCATTTTGGCCCCTCCGTGGAACTTGAGGTAAGACCTCATCTTATTCTAGATCCTCTACCTCCTCCCCCGCTATCACATTACCGAGAGGGTCATTTGCATTAAGAGCCATTTGTACCTGATTGATCGACACAAACAGAATTAGTAAACAAGAAAGAAAGAGAAGCAAAACACAAAATTAACTAAACAGATAGTCAATACTGTAAGCTCCTAGGAAACGGCGCCAAAAAGTGATCGCTGCCAACTCGATGCTACACTAAGGTAGGAAGAGCGTCTCGCAATAGCTTTTACCCGATATGAGGGTCGGGACCGATTTCCTCAAGGAGCTAGTAGTGGAGTTGGATTGTCCGTCTAGCCTAGAGATGTGTTTGTACTCCTAATGTCACTTCAAACATTTTTGGGTTTTCGAATTATAACTATTTTTATAGAACTATTGATTAATACTAAATTATGCTACGAGAATATTGCTAAGTTGTATCTAATGGGAAGAAGGGCACTAGGGTCGTGACACTACCTAGGTGGCTAATTGACGGGTAGATGTTACTAAGGTTCGATTGACATAATTGGGGCTTATGCTATAACCGTTGCACAATTTTACCCACTCTCACACCTCTCAGTAGAGAAAGTGACTTTGCCCAATTGACTCTCTCGAGACCAAATGGGTAGGCAAATTAGACTAAGCAACTAGGGTTCAAGTAGGGTAATTACTCTCTCGAGGTTTAACCCGTTAATTGGAACTATCATTTCTCATGAGTCCATCCCAATTCCTTGTTGGGTCAATTTTGGGGTCATAGACTCTCTTTCTCAAGAAGAGTTAAAGCCACAAATCTTGAATCAGTGTTTGCAACCACCAATTCTAGATTAAAACATAAAATCAACCCAATTAGCAAACACTCATAGTCAATCTAACATTAGATGGCAACACCCATCAATTACCCATACTAGGGTTGAGCCACAACCCTAGCTAATGGGTTTAGCTACTCATGCTTGAAGAATAAAATATAGAAATAGATGAAGAACTAAGAATATTAATTAATTGCTAAAATTAAAATACAAAAATCTATTGTAAATATAAAGCAAAAGTGCCAAAAATGGCTACAAAATTCGTTCTCACGAGCGCAGCCCTTGTTTGATCTCTCCCCTCCCCTAAAAATGGTGAAATGTTCTATTTATACTAGGCTGGAAAAACTGGACAAAAATACCCCTGTAGGGTCAATGCGGGTCGTATTAAATGGACTGTGGCCGCACTGAGCTCACTTCTGTTTCTCTGAACTTGGACTCTACGGACCGCGTAGAATGGACCGCAGTCGCGGAGGGAGCTGGCGTGGTCCGCGCAATCACGACCGCAGACCACATGGCACTAGCTTTGCAGACTTTCATCTCTCTTAATCTCATGGCCGTGGACCACACAAAAGAGTAGTGCGACCGCGGAGCATTCACCGCGGACCGCGAGATGTGTACCGCGGTTGCGCTTCTTCTAGCCTAATTCACCGACTCTCTGAACCACCTAGTGCGGCCGCATTCTACTTTGCGTGGTCGGCACTAGGCATTCTTTTCTTAAATTTCTTGGTCTTTGATACTTGAGCAGGAAAAAGTGATCGCTGCCAACTCGATGCTACACTAAGGTAGGAAGAGCGGGTCGCAATAGCTTTTACCCGATATGAGGGTCGGGATCGATTTCCTCAGGGAGCTAGTAGTGGAATTGGATTGTTTGTCTAGCCTAGAGATGTGTTTCTACTCCTAATGTCACTTCAAACATTTTTGGGTTTTCGAATTATAACTATTTTTATAAAACTATTGATTAACACTAAATTATGTTACAAGAATATTGCTAAGTTGTATCTAATGGGAAGAAGGGCACTAGGGTCGTGACATTACCTAGGTGGCTAATTGACAGGTAGATGTTATTAAGGTTCGATTGACATAATTGGGGCTTATGCTATAATCGTTGCACAATTTTACCCACTCTCACACCTCTTGGTAGAGAAAGTGACTTTGCCTAATTGACTCTCTCGAGACCAAATGGGTAGGCAAATTAGACTAAGCAACTAGGGTTCAAGTAGGGTAATTACTCTTTCGAGATTTAACCCGTTAATTGGAACTATCATTTCCCATGAATCCATCCCAATTCCTTGTTGGGTCAAATTTGGGGTCATAGACTCTCTTTCTCAAGAAGAGTTAAACCCACCAAGCTTGAATCAGTGTTTGCAACCACCAATTCTAGATTAAAACATAAAATCAACCCAATTAGCAAACACCCATAATCAATCTAACATTAGATGGCAATACCCATCAATTACCCACACTAGAGTTGAGCCACAACCCTAGCTAATGGGTTTAGCTACTCATGCTTGAAGAATAAAATACAGAAATAGATGAAGAACTAAGCATATTAATTAATTGCTAAAATTAAAATACTAGAATCTGTTGTGAATATAAAAGCAAAAGTGCCAAAAATGGCTACAAAATTCGTTCTCACGAGCACAACCCTTGTCTGATCTCTCTCCTCCCCTAAAAAATGGTGAAATGTTCTATTTATACTAGGCTGGAAAAATTGGACAAAAATACCCCTGTGGGGTCAGTGCGGGCCGCATTAAATGGACCGCGACCGCACTGGGCTCACTTGTGGTTGTGTGAACTTGGACTCCACGGACCGCGTAGAATGGACCGCGGCCGCGGAGGGAGCTGGCGCGGTCCGCGCAATCACGACCGCAGACCGCATGGCACTGGCTTTGCAAACTTTCATCTCTCTGAATCTCATGATCGCGGACCGCACAAAAGAGTAGTGCGGCCGCGGAGCATTCACCGCAGATCGCGAGACGTGTACCGCATCCGCTCTTCTTCTAGCCTGATTCACCGACTCTCTGAACCACCTAGTGCGGCCGCATTCCACTTTGCGCGGTCCGCACTAGGCCTTACTTGATACCTGCAATCAAGCACAACTTGTGAGCCTTTTAGGACTATTTTGTAACAATATATGATCAAAGCATAGGCAAGTAGGGGCATAAAACATGTTAAAATCCTAACTTATCAGGCAACAACAAGCTCTCCAGCTTTGGAGTTTAAGGCCTCCTCCAGATTATTCAATATTTCATCAGAGGCTGCCTCATGATCGGATGCAGCAAGAATGACATTATGGACTTCAACCCATTTGGCCCTAGATTCTAAATTAATCCCTCTACCAAGTGACCTCTTGGCTAAGGGACACTAATCTTTGCTCGCATTGCTATAACTGAGCCTCCAACTCAATGGCCTCAGTAGCTCGAGCTTCTAGTTCTGTGAGACGAGCAATAGTTTGGTCCCGCTCGGCCAAAAGTTGATCCCACTCAGAGGTAAGTTCCTCCATATCACGAATTAGCCTTTGAAGGCCCTCGAAAGCAAGGAAGTTGGCATGCAAAACAAGAATGCAAATTCAAAACCCTGCCCTAACACAAATACAAGAAACAACAGAGAAAATAAAAACTAAACTGACAATGTGTTGTGCATGGCATTGTTCAATAGACACTCTCCCAAGAGAGTTTGTATGTTTTCCCAATCTTTCTCTGAAGCCAAAGGCTTCAGATAATTAGCAAGTTCCACCGATCGGGATAACAGATTGCTTCTGGTTGAAACCGAGAGGGTGACGTTCCTCCTTCTTGGGGAATCTTCTGAGGGGGCAGCATAATTTTTCCCAAGGTTCGCATGAACTAGGGACTGGGGAAGAGGGACATCCTATTCTCGGGCAGTTGCAGCCGGCAGAGATGATGTAGCAATTGTTGGTGGCGAAAGCAGAGTTGGAGAATAGGGAGATGAAGCAGATAGAATTATAGGGTGAGACACACCTACGACAAGTATAGTGCTGGTTGTTGGTTGCTCGTCAACCGAAAATAGAAGAAGCCTCGTACTTAGCCTTACAGTACCGGGTGCTGCAGCGAGGACTCAGAAGTGTGAGTTGGAATCTTCCACCACATCAAACTCCCCCCAAGAGTGCCGAGGCATCATTCTCGGTTGGTATAGATAACTCAACTAATTGAGCATTCTGTTTAGCTTATGAAGGTTGTTGTCTTCTATGTAGAGAAGCCCCATCATCACTAGCTTCTCCATCATCGTCGACCACCACGATTTCTGGGACCAGCTCAAGCGCGTCGCTCACCTCCACAACATCCAGCGATGCTCAAGCACCGCATTCTTTGCCTTTTTATTTGTTCCCCCGACCG
The DNA here is from genome assembly GCF_000393655.2 of Nicotiana sylvestris. Classification (NCBI taxonomy): domain Eukaryota; kingdom Viridiplantae; phylum Streptophyta; class Magnoliopsida; order Solanales; family Solanaceae; genus Nicotiana; species Nicotiana sylvestris. The sequence continues at coordinate 72,199,858 of NC_091060.1, forward strand.
CAGATGAACATCTCCTTTTGTTATTGCTTGTTCTCCAGCCAGGGAATCTGAGAAGAAGCACTATCACGACCCTAAACCCGGACCCGATCGTGATGGCACCTCTCGTGAAGATAAAGCTAGTCGACACACTCCCAATTCATTTTAAGCAATTAAATAATACAAATTAAGTCTTAATCATAATAATAATCCCAAAATAAGGTGAAACAATACAATTGCGGAATAGACATAGCCCGACATCGGGGTGTCACCAGTCATGAGCATCTACTATCCGAATAGAGATAGGAAAAATCTGTATAGTCTATTACAGAACTAAACAAGGAAAAATAAGATAGGGGAAGAAGCACTGGGCTGCGAACGCCGAGCAGCTACCTCGTGAATGTCCAAAATCTGCTGAAAGCTCTCAACCCTCGCAAGCAGGACCTGAAGCGCCTGAATTTGCACGCAGGGTGCAGGGAGTAAAGTGAGTACTCCAACTCAGTGAGTAATAATAATAAATGAAGACTGAGCGATAAGAAATCACGTAAAAGCACATCAACATGCTATAAAGGAGCAGTATAAAACCAGTAAAAATAATGAAACAGTGAAAACATGTAAAACCACTTAGTTCAGAAGAAGCTTCTTAAAAACACCTTTTTAACAGTTAAACAATTTAATGAAAAGTAGCTAGAATAGATAAACACATAAAAATCTGCCCCTTGGGCACAATGTCAACAGAATTCGCCCCTCGGGCAATATCATGGAACAACACCAGCCCCTCAGGCTATATCTCATATCACAATGGGTACCCGCGCTCACTGGGGGTGTACAAACTCCGGGAAGGGCCTCTTACGGCCCAAGGGCAATATCAATCCATCTTGTGGCATAATCAGTAGGCTCTCGGCCTCATATCAACAAGCCACCTCGTGGCATATAACCTCAGGCCCTCGACCTCATAATCATAAATCAGTGTATCCTCACAACACAGGTCCTCGGCCTTACTCAGTTAGAATCTCATAAGCCACTCGGGCAAGAGTAAAACATGATGCTCAACTCAAATTATCATTTAGAATATCATTTAATGTGTTAAAACATAGTAAACATGGATGAGTTATAAAAACAGTAGAATATAGCATGACAGGGTACAAGAATAAAGTCAAAACAATGAGGAAATATTAGTAAAAATCCCTTAAGAGTCCAAATAGTCAGCATGAGGCCCAAATATGGCATATAGCCCAAAACATGATGATAGCCAACAGTTTTCAGTCAAATATGCGGTAAAACAGTCATTCGGGATGGACTAAGTCACAGTCCCCAATGATGCACAACCCCACGATCGTTATCTAGCGTGTGCGTCACCTCAATATAGCACAACAATGTGAAACCGGGATTTCATACCCTCAGGACAACATTTACAATCATTGCACACCTTTATCCGGTCCAAATCTCTAGCTCGCGATGCCTTTGTCTCTCGAATCGGCCTCCGGATGCGCCAAATCTAACCAAAATCGGTGCAAAACCATCAAAATAAGCTAAGAGAACAAAGCCTACCCGAAAGAAATCAAATTACAACACAAATCCCGAAATTGGCCAAATCCGACCCCCGGGCCCACGTCTCAGATTCCGATAAAAATTACATCAATAGACTCCTTATCACTCCCCCAGTTCATTCATATCAAAAGCATCAAAATCCAACCACAAACGACCCCTCAAATCCCAAATTCTAGGTCTTCAATTACAAGCCCTAGTTCTTCAATATTAGGCTTAAATTCCATGATTAATTAGGTAGAATTCACATTAGAATAGAGTATTAAGTCCGTAAATCTTACCTCCAAGTGTTCCCCCTTGAATCCCTCTTTAATCCCCTTCAAAAAGCTTCAAAATCGCTTAAAATGGTGGAAGTTAGCCCTAAAATCGCGGACAATGGCTATTTAAACATTCTGCCCAGGCATTCAAATCATTCTTTGCGAACGTAGTCAAAGCCTCGTGTTTGCGAAGCACAAATTGACGTTGACCACATTTCCCTCTTTCGCGAACGCGACCACTACCTTGCGAACGCGATGACTCCACAGCTCAACCTTTGTGAACGCGGCTCCCCTCTTCGCGAACGCCATGCTCAATGGCCCAGCCCTTCGCGGATGCAGGACCTCCCTCGCGAACGCGAAGGCCAAAACTCCAGCCTCACATGCTAACCCTTCGTAGACGCGAGGGCCCACTCGCGAACGCGAAGGCCAAATGTCTACAACACTCAGCAGCAATTTTCTGCAATTTTTCACAATATGAAATGGTCTGATTGACCACCCGAAACTCACCCGAGGCCCCCGGGTCCTCAAACAAACATGCCAACGTATCCCATAACATCATTCAAACTTGTTCCAATCTTCGGAATGCTCAAAACAACATCAAAACACCGAATTCGCATCGGATTCAAGCCTAAGAATTCTGAAATCTTCTAAATTACGCTTTTGATCAAAAAGTCTATCAAACCATGTCCGAATGACCTGAAATTTTGCACACACATCCCAAATAACATAACGGAACTACTTCATCTCCCGGAATTCCATTCCGACCCCTATATCAAAATCTCACTTATCAACCGAAAAACGCCAAAATTCCAATTTTGCCAATTCAAGCCTAAATCTACTCCGGACCTCCAAAACACATTCCGATCACGCTCCTAAGTCCCAAATTACCTCCCAAAGCTATCTAAACCATTGGAACTCACATCTGAGTCCTTTAACACATAAGTCAACATCCAGTTGACTTTTCCAACCTTACCAAAACCTTTCTGAAACCGAGCCAACCAACCGATCATACATAAAACCGACAAACAAAGCAATAAGAAGTAGAAATGGGGGAAACGGAGCGGTAACTCATGAAATGACCGGCCGGGTCATTACATCATCCCCCTTTTAAACAAGCGTTCGTCCTCGAACGAGTCAAGAAACATACTTGAAGCCTCAAACAGGTGAGGATATCTGCTCTGCATCTCCCGCTCGGTCTCCCAGGTAGCCTCTTCCACGGGCCGACCTCTCTGCTGCACTTTCACTGAAGCTATATCCTTTGATCACAACTTTCGAACCTGACGCTCCAAAATAGATGCTGACTCTACATCATAAGTCAAATCACCATCTAACTGCACCGTGCTGAAATCCAGAACATGAGACGGATCCCCAATATACTTCTGGAGCATAGAAACATGAAATACCGGATGCATACTCGACAAGTTGGGTGGCAAAGCAAGCTCATAAGCCACCTCCCCAATCCTCCGAAGCACCTTAAAAGGCCCAACGAACCGAGGACTCAATTTAACTTTCTTCCCAAATCTCATAACACCCTTCATGGGCGAAACCTTCAACAGAACCTTCTCACCAACCATGTAGGACACATCCCGAACCTTCCTGTCAGCATAACTCTTTTGCCTCGACTGCGCTGTACGAAGGCTCTCCTGAATTACCTTTACCTTTTCTAAAGCATCCTGCACCAAGTCTGTCCCCAATAGCCTAGCCTCACCCAGCACAAACCAACAGATTGGAGATCTACACTGCCTCACACACAATGCCTTATATGGAGCCATCTGAATACTCGACTGGTAGCTGTTATTATAAGCAAACTCTACGAGTGGTAGAAACTGATCCCATGACCCTCGAAAATCAATGACACAAGCACGCAACATGTCTTCCAATATCTGAATAGTGCGCTCGGACTGCCCATCCGTCTGAGGGTGAAAAGTTGTGCTCAACTTAACCTGAGTACCCAACTCTCGCTGCACAGACCTCCAAAACTGCAAAGTAAACTGAGTGCCCCTATCTGAAATGATGGAAACTGGGACACCATGCAAACGAACAATCTCCCGGATATAGATCTCTGTCAACCGCTCTGAAGAATAGGTAGTATACATAGGAATGAAGTGCGCAGACTTGGTCAGCCGATCCACCCAAATAGCATCGAAATTCTTCAAAGTCCATGGGAGCCCAACTACAAAGTCCATGGTGATCCGCTCCCACTTTCACTCTGGAATATCCATCTACTAAAGCAAGACACCCGGTCTCTGATGCTCGTATTTCACCTGCTGACAATTGAGATACCGAGCTATAAATCCCACAATGTCCTTCTTCATTCTCATCCACCAATAATGTTGTCTCAGATCCTGATACATCTTCGCGGCACCTGGATGAATGGAATACTACGAGCTATGGGCCTCCTCCAGAATTAACTCCCGAATCCCATCTATATTGGGCACACATATCCGGCCATGCATCCTCAACACCCCATCCTTACCAATAGTCACATCTCTGGCATCATCGTGCTGAACTCTGTCCTTAAGGACAAGAAAATGAGGATCATCATACTAGCGCTCTCTGATGCAATCATATAAGGAAGACCGAGAAATCACACAAGCCAAAACCCGACTAGGCTCTAAAATATCTAACCTCACAAACCGATTAGCCAAGGCCTGAACATCAACTGCAAGAGGTTTCTCCACAACTGGAATATATGCCAAACTCCTCATACTCACTGCCTTTCAGCTCAAAGCATCGGCCACCACATCGGCCTTCCCCGAATGGTACAATATAGTAATATCATAGTCCTTTAGCAACTCCAACCATCTCCGCTGCCTCAAATTGAGATCCTTCTGCTTGAACAAGTGTTGGAGGCTACGATGATCCGTAAACAACTCACAAGACACACCATACAAGTAATGCCTCCAAGTCTTCAACGCATGAACAATGGCAGCCAACTCCAAATCGTGAACGGGGTAGTTCTTCTCATGGGGCATCAACTGACGAGAAGCATAAACAATAACTCTACCATCTTGCATCAATACACACCCAATACCAACTCTCGAAGCATCACAATACACGGTATATGAACCTGAAACTGATGGCAAAACTAACACTGGAGTTGTGGTCAAGACTGTCTTGAGCTTCTGAAATCTCTCTTCACACTCATCCGACCATACAAATGAAGCACCCTTCTGAGTCAACTTGGTAAAGGGTAATGCGATGGATGAAAATCCCTGAAAAAATTGGCAATAATAGCCTGCCAAACTAAGAAATCTACGAATCTCTGTGGCTGAGGACGGTCTGGGCCAACTCTGAACCACCTCTATCTTTTTCGGATCAACCTGAATACCCTCGCTGGACACCACGTGCCCCAAGAAAGCCACTGAACTGAGCCAAAACTCACAATTGGAGAACTTTGCATAAAGCTTCTCCTCCCTCAATCTCTGCAACATAACTCTCAAATGCTCCGTGTGCTCCTCCTGACTACGCGAATACACTAGAATATCATCAATGAAGACTATGAAAAACAAGTCGAGATAAGGCCGGAACACGTTGTTTATCAAATGCATGAACGTTGCTGGGGTATTGGTCAGCCCAAAAGACATCACCAAGAACTCATAATGACCATATCGGGTCCTAAAAGCAGTCTTAAGAATATCCAAGTCCCTGATCTTCAACTGGTGATAACCTAAACGGAGATCAATCTTGGAGAATACTCTCGCTCCCTGAAGCTGATCGAATAAATCATCAATGCGGGGCAAAGGATACTTGTTATTAATTGTTACTTTGTTCAACTGCTCATAATCAATGCACATCCTCATGGTGCCATCCTTCTTCTTCATAAATAGAACTGGCGCACCCCAATGTGGCACACTAGGCCGAATGAACCCCTTATCAAGGAGTTCCTAAAGCTGCTCCTTTAACTCCTTCAACTCCGCTGGTGCCATATGATACGGCGGAATAGAAATGGGCTAGGTGTCTGGCACCAAGTCAATACCAAAATCAATATCCCTGACCGGTGGCATGCCCGGTAGGTCTGCAAGAAATACGTCGGGAAACTCCCTCACAACTGGAACAGAATCAATACTGGGAGTCTCTGCGCCGATATCCCTCACAAAGGCTAGATACGAAAGACAACCCTTTACAACCATACGATGGGCCTTCAAGAATGAGATTATCCTACTGGGAACATAATCATTCAAACCTCGCCACTCAATCCGTGGCACACCACTAATATCACTATCCTAGCATGACAGTCTAGAATAGCACGACACGGAGATAGCCAATCCATGCCCAAAATAACATTGAAATCCACCATACATAATAATAAAAGATCCACTCGGATCTCCAGACTCCCCATAGTCACCACACACGACCGGTACACACGGTCTACAACAACAGTATCGCCCATCAAAGTAGATACATGAACAGGTGAAACAAGAGACTTACGGGGCATATCCAAATAACGAGCAAAGTATGATGACACATAAGAAAAGGTGGAACCGAGATCAAATAATACAAAAGCATCTCTATGGCAGACTGAGTAATAACAGCATCAGAAGCAATAGCATCGGGTTTAGCTGGAAGTGCATAGAAACAGGCCTGACCACCACCTGATCGACCTCCCCATCTAGGGTGACCCCTAGCTGATTGACCTCTACCCCTAGCTGGTTGGGCGGGTAGTGGTGAAGTAACTGGTGCCTAAGCTGATGGCTGACTCCTCTACTGAGATGAACTCGCAAGACGACGAGGACACTGCCTCCACATATGACCCATCTCTCCACACTCATAGCAACTCCCGGGTGCTGGAGACGGGGACTGAAAGGAACCCCTAGCACTGGAATGACTAGCAGATGCACCTGGCATAGAAGAGCCCTGAACTAATGGAGCACGGGACAAACTCTGAGCTGGAAGGGCACTAAGTGATGACTAGCCCTGATGAGAATTGTGAGAACCATGACCCGATTATGCCCCACGATAGCCTGGGCGAGCTAGTTGAGCATGCCTGAATGGACGGCCTTTGCTGTGCTGAAACTGACCTCTCGAAGGAGCACCACCATAACTACCAGATCCTCGAGGCCTCTTGGCCTCCCTCTCATCTTGCTCCTGGCAACGAACTGACTCAATCTCACGAGAAATGTCGACAACCTCCTCAAAAGTAGCACTAGACACCCTCTCCCTGGTCATGAGAATACGAAGCTGATAAGTGAGGCCATCTACAAACCTCCTAATCCTCTCTCTATCTGTTAGAACCAACCAAATAGCATGACGAGCTAACTCGGAGAACCTCATCTCATACTGCATCACAGTCATCTCTACTTGACGCAACCACTCAAACTGTCTACGCAACTCCTCTCTACGAGACTGCGGCATATACTTCTCCAAAAAGAGAACGGAGAACTGCTGCCAGGTAAGGGGTGCTGCACCAACAGGCCTACGCCTCTCATAAGCCTCCCGCCAAGTGAAGGCAGCTCCAAAAAACTGAAAAGTAGTAAAAGCGACCCCGCTGGTCTCCAGAATACCCGTTGTGCGAAGAATCCGCTGATATTTGTCCAAGAAACCCTGGGCATCCTCGCCCTCTGCACCATTGAAGGTCGAAGGCTGAAGTCCACCAAACCTCTCCAACCTACGTTGTTTGTCCTCTGGCATGGCAGGAGCTACATAGTCCTAAACAACTACAACCGGCTGGGCTGGATATGTCCCCGATGTCTGAAGTCCTTGCACGACCTGCTCAGGTGTGCGAGCGACGGGAGTTTAAGTGCCTCCCCTGGCCTGAGAAGTAGTTGTGGCTGTAGTAATTGAAACCGCCTGAGCTAGGCCAGTGCATACTGATAAGATCTGATCCAAGGCCTCCTAAAGACCTGGATTCACAATGGGCACAGCTGGTGCCTGAGTTGGTGCTGCTGGAGCATCCACAACTAGGACATGATCCTAAACTGGGGCGGCTAGTAGATCTACAAGTGCTGCCCTAGCTGATGTGCGTGCCACACCCCTGCCCCTACCGCGTCTTCGGCCTCTAGTGGCCATAACTGGTGGTACTGGTGGTCGTCCATCCTGACCGGTAATATGTGTCCTCATCATCTGTGAGAGAATAGAATAATAGAAGTTTAGTACTCGGATCAACAGATTTGCACGAAAATAATTTCAAGAATATGAAGTTTTTCCTAAAAGTTCTGCAGCCTCTCGAGGATAAATACAGACATCTCTGAACCAATCCGCGAGACTCTACTAAACCTGTTCATGACTCGTGAGACCTATGTAACCTAGGTTCTGATACCAACTTGTCACGACCCTAAACTCGGACTCGGTCGTGATGGCGCCTCTCATGAAGACAAGGCCAGTCGACATACTCCCAATTCATTTTAAGTAATTAAATAATACAAATTAAGTCTTAATCATAATAATAATCCCAAAATAAGGTTAAATAGTACAATTGCGGAATAGATATAACCCGACATCGGGGTGTCACCAGTCATAAGCATCTACTATCTGAATAAAGACAGGAAAAGTCTACATAGTCTATTACAGAACTAAACAAGGAAAAATAAGATAGGGGAAGAAGCACTGGGCTGCGAACGCCGAGCAGCTACCTAGTGAATCTCCAAAATCTTCTGGAAGCTCTCAACCCTCGCAAGCAGGACCTAAAGCGCCTGAATCTGCACGGGGGTGCAAGGAGTAAAGTGAGTACTCTAACTTAGTGAGTAATAATAATAAATGAAGACTGAGAGATAATAAATCACGTAAAAGCACATCAACATACTATAAAGGAGCAGTATAAAACCAGTAAAAACAATGAAACAATGAAAACATGTAAAAACATTTAGTTCAGAAGAACTTCTTTAAAACACATTTTTAACAGTTAAACAATTTAATGAAAAGCAGCTAGAACAGATAAACACATAAAAATCCACCCCTCGGGCACAATGTCAACAGAATCTGCCCCTCGGGCAATATCATGGAACAACACCAGCCCCTCGGGCTATATCTCATATCACAATGGGTACCCGCGCTCACTGGGGGTGTATAGACTCCGGGAGGGGCCCCTTACAGCCCAAGAGCAATATCAAGCCATCTCGTGGCATAATCAGTAGGCTCTCGGCCTCATATCAACAAGCCACCTCGTGGCGTACAATCTCAGACCCTCGGCCTCATAATCATAAATTAATGTATCCTCACAACACAGGCCCTCGGCCTTACTCAGTCAGAATCTCATTGTAAGCACGTGATTTTTGCCCTATATGAGAATTACTCCCAAAAAATTCAAAAATAGAGTAATTTTTCTTGATGTGCAATTTTGTGATATTTTGTGATATTTTGAATAATTATTTGTATTTGTCTGTGCATGTTTATTTGCTAAATTAATAAAAAATACAAAAATATGTCGCATTTTGCATGTAGGATTTAATTCTACAATTGTTAGTAATTAAATTTGTTTTACAAAAATTAAAAATTACAAAAATAGGCATCGTTTGCATTTTTAGCATTTAATGTCCAAATATACAATTTTATGCTTAATTATTACTTAATTGTGCGTTAATTGTTATTGGGAGTTAATTTGCGCTTTTATAACTTAATTTAATTCTTAATAATAGTTTAAGTATTTTTATAATTTAGTTTTAGAGAAATAAAAGAAGAAAAGAAAGCAAAAATATAAAGAAAGTCGGAATTAGGCCTCTTCTTCAATTTCAAGCCACAAGCCCAAAAAATGGCCCAATCTTCCCTACGACCCAGTCCATTTCGAACTGGGTCGACCCAGTCCATAACCCAACACCCCTATTGTCTTGCAAACAACACAAAACAAAAACAAAAAAGAAGAAAAAACCCTAAAAAAGACCTAAGTCATCCGCCCCCCCCCCCACTTTTGCTTCTTCTTCTCCATGTTTCTCCAAAGCTCATCCATGGCTTCCCCCTTAAGCTCCAGCAACTTCGTCTCCTTCGACACAAGCGCACACACCACCAAGAAGCCCATCTTCTCCATGTCAAGCTCAAAAGGCTCGTCCATGGCTGCGTCTTCGTCGTCGACCCATCGCCATGGCCATAACGCCATGTTTGTTGCTTCTTCTTGCTGCCTCTGCGTCGTCCATGGCTTCCCGAACTGCTGCTCCATTTTCTCCATAAGCTGCTGAACACAGCAGCAGTAGACGACCAGCTGCTTCCTCCGCCGTAGTTGTCGTTGCTGCTGCTCGAACTTGCTTCAACTGTGCAAGGCTGCGACTCCATCTCCTCGCCATTGTTGCTAGCTGCGAGCTTCTGCTTCACGCTGCCATGGTCGCCACTGCTGCTGCCGTTCCAGCTCGTCCAGCTGCTCCTCATTGACGCAGGCAGCCATGGCTGCTATTGCTTCTCTTCTATTCAAGCTGCGTTTGCTTCATGTTGCTTCGTCGTCCTTCGTTCGAGCTTTGTGCGAGGCTCGGACAGATTTGTTTACAATCAAAGTTCGTCGTTGATTCATCTCCGGTTAGTTGTTTTTGAGTTTTATTTTTTGTCCATATTTTGTTTGATATTTTCCGGATCCAAAATCGTTAAATGATTTAATCCTTATTTTGTTCGTTGTTCATCGTTGAAATAATTTTCTAGTGTGTTCATGTTGTTTGTTAAATTAATTTTCAGATTTCAAAATAAAAGTTTAATTAGTTGTTTTCATGTTTATTTCATGTTTGTATTATTGTTTAAGTAAGTATTTGTTAGTTTGATGTTTGTTAGATTCAAATTGAAATTTAATTAACTATTTCTTCAATTTGTTTCATGTGTTTATGTATTGTTAGAAATTGTTAATATTGTTAAGTTCAAGTTTAAGTTCATAATTGTTTCTTCGTCGATCTTGTTATTTGTTTAAAGAATTTAGTTGTGTTAGAGAAATATGTTGGTTTAATCGTTTAAATCCATCATGTTTGTTGTTTAAAATAGATTTAATTCATGTTCATACTTTGTTTGATTGTTCTTGAATCCGAAATTTGTATAGCTTGATTTCTTGTTTACCATTTGTGATTATTTCTTGAATTTGTCTCATAAAGTTTAATATAGGAATTGTTGGTTGTAATGTTGTTAGAATTGATTTTAAGTTCAATATGATTGAAGTTAGAAATCTAAATATACTTGTTTGTTGTAGTTGTTGAATCCGAAAATAGGATTGTTTGTTGCTAAAATATTGTTCAATCAAATTTTAGTTGTTCTTTGTTGTTCAATTTGTGTTCATGTGATTTGTTGTTGAAATGTTGTTAAAATCGTGTTCATGTGATATTGTTGTTATGATGTTCATCCGTGTTCATATTGTTGTTTGAACATTGTTAGAAATTGATCATATTGTCTATATTTTGGTTAAGTTTGATTAATTGATGTGTTATAGCTGATGGGTAGTTTGGTAAATTTGTAGTACGTTCAGGGGTAGTTTGGTAATTTCAGTAAGGTCGGAGGGGGTAGTTTAGGAATTGTACATTTTGTAATTGTTTATTTGAAGCATGAGGGACAAAATGAAATGGGGTGGGTTGTGATATGATTATTTAATATAAAGGGGGGACAAGACAAAATTTAAAGGGGGAATCTTGCATTATTTTAAATGAAGCATGGGGGACAAAATATAATGGGGTGGTGTGATATGTTTATTTAATGTAATGGGGATGAGTGGAAAGATAATGGGTTGGGTAGAGAAAAAGTATTGATTTAATTGATTAAAAGATTTATGGGATGGGATTATATATATGAAGTCTTGAACACAAGACAAGAACAGAAATAGGGAGAGAGATACGAAAAAAAATTCACACACAGATAGAGAGAGAAAAACCGGACAGAGAATAGAAGAGAGAAAAATTCCGAAAAATATTTAAGCTTTCAAAATAAAATAAAACTAAAAAAAATCTACTGCTTTCTTTCTTTGTTTGAAATTAGTATTAATGGTTGTTGTTTCATTTAAAGCTTAAAGCTTTTGTTTTTGGGATTACTACTCCACCGGTCTGTTACTGGGTTGTTACTGTTGCTGGGCAGTTGTTGCTATTGTACTGTTATTACTGCTGCTGATTCTCATCATCATTTTCTTTTGCTTCCAATATCAGGTATATATTTTAAATTCATGGCATGAAAAGCTTCAACATGGCAAGTAAATGAAGTTTGGAATTATAAGGATGTCTTCTACTCATTTAAATTTTATTAGTTTAAGTTTCAGTTTTGTTTTAGTTGGTTAATATAGTATTATACTTGACATGATAAACTGTTAACTAATTAACCTTCTGGAGTAGTAAATTCCACGATAATCTTATATGTTTTGAGGACTAGTGATGACATTTACTGTTTAAATTGTTGAGATAGGGAACAATGCAGAAAATTCTTGTGATATTGTTAGCTAAGTAAAGAATAGTACGGAAATACCCAGAAATTACATTACTAGATTATTTTGTCAAATATCCAATTTTGTTTAAAGCTAGATGATGTCGTCTTATTAAATCAATTGGTAGATTAGTTCTCTTTCTTAATAACAAATGGCATAGTTATTTTAGGAACGCGATCAACTCATTTCTTTTAATGTATGAAATAATGTCGATGATTTTTTTACAAAATATAGAGCTAGTGTTTGTAAATATTCGCATAGGCAGAGTTATTGTTTATCTCAAACTCAATCTTCGTAATCAAAAATTAACTAAATAATTATAACCTCAGACTAAAAACAAGTGGTGTAAAAGAAAGATGAGATTTATAAATTGTAACATTTTAAGTCAAAAATGTGTAAATAGCGTTTGCTACAAATAGAATAATGAAAATTCTTCAAAAATATCACTTCCTTTCTTACATCCATTCTTTCCCAATTTTTATACGTAATTTGCACGTTGTTTATTTGGGTAGGCAAATATTGTATTCACTAAATGGTAGTATTAATCACACGTTGTTTATTTTACTCCTCAAATTCGAATGGTTTGAGGAATATAATTCATACGCGAAAAAATATAAATTGCGATCAACGTCCAATAAATTGTAAATTCTTTTTAAGGAATTTAGAGAACTAGAAGAATATTTATTTCTCATGACTTTCACATAAAAATGTATGGATGTAATAAACAATTTGTGGAAAATTTATACTACCATCAAGAATATTTTTGTGATTAGGGATACGTTCGCGTAACCTAATTATATTTCTAAAAGCAATTCGGATTATGCGTTCGCGTGACTTCGATCGAATATTTAATAAAAGGGATTTCTCGGAGAATATCATTATTAATTTCATAAAAACCCGAGATGTGAGGTTCACTACTTAATTATACCAAAAGGGCGAATGTTTTTGATTTTATTTAAAGCATAATTTCGAAAATGATTATTTTAATAAAAATATTATCTATATTATTGTGTACACGTGCGCGTGACACAACTCCGCATGTTTTAAAAAATATAATTTATAACACGAATATACGTACGCGTGATTCGATTCAAAGAAGGGTCTTTAAATCTAAATAGAAGCGGTAACAATAAAATCATGCAATAAAAATGTATTTAACAAATCAAAATAATCAAGCCGAATATAACAGTTGAGCGACCGTGCTAGAACCACGGAATTCGGGAATGCCTAACACCTTCTCCCGGGTTAACAGAATTCCTTATCCGGATTTCTGGTGCGCAGACTGTTAAATAGACAGAGTCATATTCTCCTCGATTCAGGGATTAAAACTGGTGACTTGGGACGCCTTAAAATTCCCAAGTGGCGACTCTGAAACAAACAAACAAATCCCGTTTCGACTGTCCTTTAATTGGAGAAAACTCCCTGCACCCTCGCGGGCGCGGAAAAAGGAGGTGCGACACTCATAAGTCACTCGGGCAACAGTAAAACATGATGCTCAGCTCAAATTATCATTTAGAATATCATTTAATGTGTTAAAACAGAGTAAACATGGTTGAGTTATGAAAACAGTAGAATATAGCATGACAGGGTACAAGTAGAAAGTCAAAACAGTAAGGAAATATCAGTAAAAATCCCCTAAGGGTCCAAATAGTTGCCACGAGGCCCAAATATGGCATTCAACCCAAAATATGATGATAGCAAACAGTTTTTAGTCAAATACGCAGTAAAACAGTCATTCGGGATGGACTAAATCACAATCCCCAACGGTGCACGACCCCACGCTCGTCATCTAGCATATGTGTCAACTCAATATAGCACAACGATGTGAAATCTGGGGTTTCATACCCTTAGGACAACATTTACAATCATTACTCACCATTATCCCGTCCAAATCTCTAGCTCGCGATGCCTTTGCCTCTCGAATCAACCTCCGGATGCTCAAAATCTAACCATAATTAGTGCAAAACCATCAAAATATGCTAAGGGAACAAAGCCCACTCGAAAGAAATCCAATTACAACACAAATCCCGAAATTGGCCAAACCCGACCCCCGGGCCCACGTCTCGAATTCTTATAAAAATTACATCAATAGACTCCTTATCACTCTCCAAGTTCATTCATATCAAAAGCATCAAAATCCAACCACAAACGACCCCTCAAATCCCAAATTCTAGGTCTCCAATTACAAGCCATAGTTCTTGAATATTAGGCTTAAATTCCATGATTAATTAGGTAGAATTCACATTAGAATCGAGTATTAAGTCCATAAATCTTACCTCCAAGTTTTCCCCCTTGAATCTCTCTTCAATCCCCTTCAAAAAGCTCTAAAATCGCTCAAAAATGGTGGAAGTTAGCCCCAAAATCGCGGACAATGGCTATTTAAACATTCTACCCAGGCATTCAAATCCTTCTTCGCGAACGCGGTCAAAGCCTCGCGTTCGCGAAGCACAAACTGACGTTGACCACATTTCCCTCTTTCACGAACGCGACCACTACCTCGCGAACGCGATGACTCCACAGCTCAACCTTCGCGAATGCAGCTCCCCTCTTCGCGAACGCGATGCTCAATGGCCCAGCCCTTCACGAACGTGGGACCTCCCTCGCAAACGCGAAAGCCAAAACTCCAGCCTCACCTGCTAACCTTTCGCGGATGTGAGGGCCCACTCACGAACGCAAAGGCCAAATGTCTACAACACTCAACAGCAGTTTTCTGCAATTTTTCACAACATGAAATGGTCTGATTGACCACCCGAAACTCACCTGAGGCCCTCGGGACCTCAACCAAACATGCCAACATATCCCATAATATCATTCAAACTTGTTCCAATCTTCAGAACGCTTAAAACACCGAATTCGCATCGGATTCAAGCCTAAGAATTTTGAAATCTTCTAAATTACGCTTTTGATCAAAAAGTCTATCAAACCACGTCCGAATGACCTGAAATTTTGCACACACATCCCAAATGACACAACGGAACTACTTCAACTCCCAGAATTCCATTCCGACCCCTATATCAAAATCTCACCTATCAACCAGAAAACGCCAAAATTCTAATTTCGCCAATTCAAGCCTAAATCTACTCCGGACCTCCAAAACATATTCTGATCACGCTCCTAAGTCCCAAATCACCACCCGTAGCTATCTGAACCATCAGAACGTACATCCAAGTCCTTTAACACATAAGTCAACATCTGGTTGACTTTTCCAACTTAAGCTTCCTCAAAAGAGACTAAGTGTCTCAAACTATACCAAAACCTTTCCGAACCCGAGCCAACCAACTCAATCACACATAAAACTGACAAACAAAGAAGTAAGAAGCAGAAATGGGAGAAATGGAGTGGTAACTCATGAAACGACATGCCGAGTCGTTACAAGCACTTGCACCAAAAGCAGGCCCGGAGACACCTGTTCGAGTAAATGCCTCTATAGTAGCCTCATCGCGTCAGCAATATTAGCCAAAACGTCCTCCTCGGGGATGAAAACTGAGCCTTGGGGTAGACCTGAATTCAACAAAAGAGAAAGGTTAATCAACTTCCTTATACGAAAAGTAAAAACAAGATGAGTTCGATTTACCATGATTTTTGGACTTCCACCCATACTTAAGGGTAGTTCTTTCTACGTGTAGGTATGGGGCATAGTAACGTCCGAAATTTTTTGGACCCACTGGTCCAAGCCTTAGAATTTAGGTGGTACCCACCGAGTTGCTGAAACAAGCAAAGGAAGAAGGGTCAATAATGATGATGGACGATCTTTATTGGAATAAAAGACAAATGGTGAACTTACCAGTACGGTTCCATAATTCCAGAAAGGATGAAGCCGTGGACTGAATAATGTCACTAGTGGCAATTTCAATGAACATTTCTATCCACCCACGGTCATTGTCATCAATAATGCTAGATAGCAGAGCATGGTGGCCACACTTGCTGAAATTTATCATTCCCCCGTGAAAAATCTTGGGGGAATAGAGATTCATTAATCAAGCTAGGTTAGCTCCTCTCCCGTCTCCCGGTAGAATCGCCAAAGACAAGCGATTGTCCTCCACACAGAAGGACTTATTTATGCCAGGCATACCTAGTAGCGGATGCAGAACTCTGCGATGACGGAATCAAGCTCTCCATGCAAAGAGAATGGCCCCAAAGTGAAGGGGTACGTATAAAAATACATAAAACCCTTCTTGGGTAAGGTTACCCGCTCCGCCAAATCAGGAGCGATAATGTTTAAATCTTAGCAATGGCAGTTTTCCTTCATAGCAGGAATACTGGAAGGACGGATGGAAGAAGGGTGTACACTAACAACTCGCATATGAGGGTGAGCGGAAGGATACTTCTTTTCGAAGTTCTTAGTTCTCACAAGACTCTTTAGGATGATGGTACTCACTGTAGGAGGAGCAACATCACCAGCTTTAGCTTTGTTCTTTAAGGAACTAGTGTTGTAGAAGAATAGGCCATTTTTTATCAGAAAAGAAGGAAAGTTTTCTCTCAAGAAGAAGGTTAAAGAAAGGTTGGAGACATGGTACGAGTTGAGTAAAGGGAGTTTGAGAAAATTCGAAGAATTATGAAGTATAAATGAAGAAGTTTGATGCATATAAGTAAAGGAATAGGTGGCAAAAATCATGGCCATAATTACCTCGATCACGGCAAAAGTGATGTTGAATCGTGGGATGACGTGTTTTTGGGGCATTAAATACGAAGAGGCGTGCGTCTAATCAACCATCAGAAACTTTTCAGAGGGTATCAGAAAATTTCCCACTAAGAAAGGTATATCTACTAACTTCCCGGTGACACAAAGTTATACCACCGGAAAGCATGGGGACTATTTGTATGGGGTAAAATATGCTTGTATTTAATGATCATATGAGAAAGCGACACGTGGAGCCGAAGACAAAAGACATTCAAACCCAAAGGCAATGATCTCGCTTTTCTACGGAGAGAATGATATTCATAAAAACAAAATAAATGCCTACCATCCTATAGCATTTATTGAAGAATATTCTATAGTATTAAGTGCATGATCCGTTATAGAGAATATGCCATTTACTACCCATTATTACACATTCCTCAATGGTCCTCATAATTGTCATTAAAGAGGGGCTTGATCCTAGGACCTTGTTCCCTAGGTGAAACTATAAATAGTGAGTTTTACCATCATTATAGAAAACAAATATTTAGAAAAACATATACTATATTCCATCAAAAGCTCATATACACTTTACTTTCTTGCACACACACACACACACATATATATATATATATATATATATATATATATATATATATATATATATATATATATATATATGTGTGTGTGTGTGTGTGTGTGTGTGTGTGTGTGTGTGTGTGTGTGTGTGTGTGTGTGTGTGTGTGTGTGTGTGTGTGTGTGTGTGACGATCAATTTTGTATTTTCCCCTTAAAATATGAATTACCCAACCCAACCCGACCCAATACCCATTTATATATATATATATATATATATATATATATATATATATATATATATATATATATATATATATATATATATATATATATATATGTATGTATGTATGTATGCGTGTGTGTGTGTGTGTGTGTGATATGCATATAATATACATATTTTATATATGTTTTTGGCTGGCGAATGCAATTAGTTTCAGTTGAGCATCAATTTTGTATTTCCCCCTTAAAATATGAATTACCCAATCCGACCCAATACCCATTTAAATGAATTAAAATAATATTAAAAGTGGATTCTTATCACACAAAAAAACTTAGTTTGGAATGCATGAGATTCTGACTAAAAAGGGTATAATTAGAGAGAACTTAGAACAAAAATGCTATCAATTTGAATGAATATTGTAACGACTCGATCGGCTGTTTTGAGTATATTAGCCTCGATCCCCTAATTTATGCTTCCTCTATATTTTATTAGTGTTACGTAACTTTTCGGGGTGTTTGGTTTTGATTTCGGTTTAGTTTCGGAGTGAAATAGGACACATATTTCCTAAGTTGGAAGGTTAAGTCGTAGGAGTTAACTGTAGTTTGACTTATGTAAAGATGACTCCATAATGGAATTTTGATGGTACTGATAGCTTTGTAGAGTGATTTTGGTGTAGGAGCGTGTCCGAATGTTGATTTGGGGTTCCGTAGGTCATTTCGGCGTGATTTGGTGAAAGTTGAAAATTGGAGGAATTTGGAAAGGTCGACCGAGAGTGGACTTTATTGATATCGAGCTCGGATCCTGATTCTGGAAGTTAGAATAGGTCTGTAATGTCAATTATAACTTGTGTGCAAAGTTTGGTGCAATCAGAGTAATTTTGGTATGAACCGGCGTCGGTTTCGGAATTCGAAAGTTCATAGTGGCTTAGGCTTGAATTTAGGTTGCTATTCATTGAATTTAAGTTGTTTGATGTGATTTTTGGCCTAGACTAGTTTAGTTATGTGTTTTGGAATTAGTTTGTATACTTGGATGGGGTCCTGGGAGCCCCGGGTCTGAATCAGAAGGAAATCAGATCAAGATTGGACTTGTGTGAATCTGCTGAAACTAGGCTGGTTCTGGTGTCTTCGCACTTGCGGAGGGATTTGCCGCAGGTGCGGGCTCGCAAATGCAACCCACTGGTTGTAGAAACGAAATTGTCCTAGCCCAACTGGGATTGCAGGTGCGATCATTTGTCTGCAGAAGCGAACTCGCGGATGTGGAGGTTACCTTCGCAGAAGCGGAATTTGGGGAAGTAGCCTTGGGCGTGACCGCAGATGCAGTCGTTTCTCCGCAGAAGTGGGCTCACAGATGCGAGCTCTTATCTGCAGAAGTGCAACTCTGGGACTTAAGCTGGGACCGCACATGCGATGGTTTTTCTGCAGGTGCAACATCGCAGATGCAACAAAATTCCCGCAGAAGCATTTTAACTAGGCAGAAAAGAGGGTTTTCGAGGGATTTTCTTCATATTTCTTTTCGGGATTTTGGGAGCTCGATTTGAGACGTAATTTCGAGTGTTGTTCAAAAAAAGTGTTGGGGTAAGGATTGTTGACTCATTTTTGACTAATTCCATGAATCTACTGATAATTACATCTTTTAATTAGTGTTTTGGAGTTTAAAATTGGGAAAAAAGTGTAGAAGTTCTTAGACTAAGTTTTTGGGTTTTGAAAGGCTAAATGAGGTCGGATTTGGATAATCTTATATAGTTGGACTTGATATCGAATGGGTGTTTGGATTTTATAATTTTGGTCGAGTTCCGAGATGCGGGCCAGGGTTGACTTTTTGGGGCGATTTTTCAATTCTTTGCTAAAATCGTAATTTCATTATTTAAATTAGTTTCCTATAGTTATATTTATAGTATGAATTTAATTTGGCTAGATTTGAGCCGTTTGGAGTTGGAAAACCGAGGGAAAGGCCTGTTAGTTAATTGACTTAGCGTGGTTTGAGGTAAGTGACTTGTCTAACCTTGTGTAGGGAAAATTTCCCTTAGGATTTGGTATTGTTGCGACAATTTTGATATGTGGAGGCCGTGTACGCAAGGTGACGAGTGCGTATACTGGCTAAATATTGACATCCCGTTTTTAGCTACGTAGTTTCCCTTTCATGCTTTAATTAAGTTACTTTGGCATGTTATAGTCACCTTGTTTTGTCTAATTTCACATGTCTACTTGTCTTATCTCTTATTTGAAACTTGTACTACATGTTTAGTTGAATTACTTGCTTTCTTAATTCTGTATTCATTATTTAATTGTAGGAATATTTACTTGAAATTTGCTATCCTTGAAATATCTTGCTATTGAGTTTGGTATTGAGTTGCAAAGGCCGTGGTTTCTATTGAGGTAAAGTGTAAGTTGTGAAATATCATTTTATTGAGTTGTTATGTTTTGGCATTCGTGTTATTGTTGAGATGATTTTTTGGTTGTTTGCATGAGGTTTCTGTCGTGAAGTTGCTACTATTTGCACTAGGATCTGCCATGTTGTTGTTATTATTGATACGCATATGGTGGTATAAGGTCTGGGTGTTGAAACGCATGCGGTGACATAAAATGGGCTTGATACGCATGGATAGTAGGGAAACTACTAGAAGCCATGCAATGTGATAATATGGGCTAAAATGCGGGGTGCTATTTCCGGAAAAATAATTTTCAAAACTAAATGTAAAGGCTCCCGTGGTGATATAAGAAAAAACTGTGAGTTACTTTATAATATGGGACTACGAGGTGGTACCTCAGTAGGGCCCCTATTTATCTTTCTCTATTTGTTGTATTTGTTTGGTTGTTGTTTCCTTAACATGCAAAATCCTTGTTTTCCTTTCGTGTTGTATTAACTACCTTGATTCCGTGTTGTTAACTTTCTGTAAATTCTTTATTGTTCACTTCTTTTGTCATTATCATTATATCATTATATCTTTTGTCTTGTTTTTTATTATCTCTAGTAGGGCTTTGACCTGACCTCGTCACTACTCTACCAAGGTTAGGCTTGACACTTACTAGGTACCATTGTGGTGTACTCATATTACGCTTTTGCACACGTTTTTGTGAAGATCCAGATACTTCTTATCAGTCCCAGCACTAGTGCGCTGAGTTTGCATCTGGAAACTTCAAGGTACACCCGCCCACATCTGCAGGCCTCAGAGTCCTCTTCTATCCCGTTCTTCCTTATTTCTTTATACTTGTATAGACAGTGATGTACAGGATTTTTCAACACTATATCTAGAGCTTGTGACTTATATCTCACCAGGTTTTGGGGAGTTGTACCATTGAGTTTATAGTTTTTATTTATGAAATTGTTAGAGTTTTGAAATTCTAAGTTTTATTTAACGTTTCCGCATTTTGTTAGGCTTACCTAGTCTTAGAGACTAGGTGACGTCGTGACATTCTACGGAGAGAATTTAGGGTCGTGACAAATATCTTGAAAAGAAAAATAAAAGATAGAAGCATGATGTTTTTAAGGATTCACTTTTAGTATTATTTTAACTTAGGGGAACTTTTAGAAATGTCTATTATTTGGAGGCTTATTGCTAGGCGTAGCTATAATTTAGCTAATTATATTATGTAGATACTAATTACTTGCAATGGGATATATCTCGTTGTATTCAATTCGGTTGTATACACTGTATTCAATTCGAATATATTTGTGCTTACATATTTTATATTGTATTCAATTCCACTGTATTAAATTTAGTTGTATTCAAACAATAAAATATCAAGAAATAGGTTGTATTCCGCTTTATTCAATTCGACTGTATACACTGTATTCAATTCGACAATATTCATTCTTATCTATTTTACATTGTATTAAATTTTACTGTATTCAATTCGATTGTATTCAAACAACAAAGTCACAAAAAATAGTGATATTCGGTTGTATTCAATTTACTGTATTCATTCGTAACTATTTTTATACTGTAATCAATTTATCATATTCAATTCACTATATTTAAATACAAGCAAAAATATTAAAAAAAAATAAACTATGTTTGCATTAAAAAATAAATAATACACTAAATCTGAGTGTATTTGTACGGAATTCAACGTATTTGTATCATTGTGTGTGACTTAACAACAAAGAAGAGAAGAAAGTTCGTCGGAGAAGGCATTTTTCGGCCAAGAAAATCACCACTCTCCGTTTGGATCTAAAGTTGTATCTGGATATTAAACCTCTTTCATTTTCAACTGAAAAAAAAGGGTTCAACAAAAGAAATTGGGCATTGACCTCAAATAGCATTTGATTCCTATCAAATGATCGGGAGTTGACTTTATTGATATGGGGGTCGAATTCTGATTCTGAAAGTTGGAATATATTCGTTGTTTCATTTATGACTTGTGTGCAAAATTTAAAGTCAATCGAAGTTAGTTTGGTATGAATCGGCATTAGTTTTGGAAGCTGGATGTTCATGGTTTCAGTAGGCTTGAATTGGGTTATGATTTGTAGAATCGATGTTGTTTGATGTGGATTTAGGCCTCTAGTAGATTCGTTATGTGTTTTAGAATCTGTTGCTATATTCGAACGGGGTCCTGGGGGCGCCGGGTGTAAATCTGATTGAAATCGGATCATTTTTGAACTTAGTTGCCACAGAAGCGAGATCCCTTGACAGAAAAAGGGGCAAATCGAGGGTTTTATTTCATTCTTCATCTTTTGACTTAGAGAGTTCGGTTTTGGGAAATTTTGAGAGAGATTTTCAAGGAGTTGATTAGGGTAAGTGATTCTAACTTGGATTTGGCTATTATACATGAATCCATCATTATTTTATCATTTAATTAGTATTTTGAGTTGGAAAAATTGGAAAAAACTGTGAAAACTTCATAGACTATATTTTGAGGATTTGAAGGTCGATTTGAGATCAGAATTGAGTAATTTTAGTATGGTTGAACTTGTTATTGAATGAGTAATTGGATTTTGCAAGTTTGGTCGGGTTCCAAGAGGGGGACCCGAGGTTGACTTTTGAGTTGACTTTTTGATTTTCTTTAAAGATTGCAACTTTATTCGAAATAGTTTCCTATGGTTTGTATTTATGGGATAAAGTTATTTTTGGCTATATTCGAGCCATTCAGAGTCGGATATTTACGGAAAAGGCTTACTAATGCATTGAGTTAGCGTGTTTTGAGATAAGTATCTAACCTAACTTTGTGTGAAAAAATTACCCCTTAGGATTGGTGTTGTTTTGTGTTAATTGTGATACGTAAAAGCCGTGTAGCAAGGTGACGAGTAGTTACACGGGCTAAATGTGGTAATTGACTTATTTAACCTATGTAGATTATTTTCATGCATTTAATTTAGTTGTTATAACATGTTATATTCATCATCGTTAATCTATCCTTAGATGCTTCATTTGACATTGTTAATACTTGTTTCATCTCTTACTTGTTATTTGCTCTTACATGCTTAGTTGAAGTTACTGGTTTCTTATTTCCTTGTTAAATACTTAACTGTTGAGTTACCTTACATGAAGTTATTATTTCTTGAAATATCTTATTGTTGATTTTTGGTGTTGAAGTTGTAAAAGTTGTGATCACATTGAGGCAAAGTTGTAAATTATTGAAATACCATTCTTGTTGAGTTATTTCACTCGATTGTTATTGTTGAGACTCCTATACATATTGTGATTGAGCCATGGACTATTTATTGTGGAAATATTATTATTATTGACTTCTTTGGTAAGTAGTGGTATTAGGCACTTGAGGTGCGATCGGTGATATATTGTGATATTGATACGCATGCGGTACCTCGGACATAATTCTTGTTGTTATCTTTCATTTACATCACTTGTGTTTTGTTTGCATCATTTTCTTGGTGTTCTTATTACATGTTTCCTCCCTTGATGCCTTTATTACCCTAACTTTCGGTGTAGTTATCTTATTGTATTTCTTCATTGTTTCATTTCTTGTTTCCATTATTATATTGTACCATACATGTCAATTTCTTTATTTATTCCAGTAGGTGTCTTGACCTGACCTAATCATTACTCTACCGAGGTTAGGCTTGATACTTACTAGGTACCGTTGTGATGTACTCACACTGCGCTTCTGCATATATTTTTGTGCAGATCCAGGTACTTCATACCAGCCTAGGCATCCGTGAGTTGAGCTTGGATCAGAGACTTCAGGGTATACCAATTGGCGTTCGCACGCCTCGGAGTCACCCTCTATCTTAGTTTCTATTGCATACTCATATTACAGATACTGATGTATTAGGGATGTTTTAGTATACTCGTGTAGAGCTTATGACTGGGTTTCACAAGATTTTGGGGTGTTATTTTCAGTTGTATTGTGGAGTCCTTTTTATGATAACTGTTGATTTTAATTAAAAGTTTTATTATTATTTTCGTTAATTCTTCATGTATGTTAGGCTTACCTAGTCTTAGAGACTAAGTGCCATCACGACATCCTACGGAGGGAGATTGGGGTCGTGACAAATCCATATACCTTACATGCAAGCTCATAATCTTTTCAGCTACCAATGAGGGACTTTATTCACATACCTAATAATCTTCCCTCGCCCCCCAAACTAAGTTTCATGTGGGCCACTACCACGAACCACGAGTCAAATTTTGAGATTCGCTATGTGTGGCCCATATCATTAGAATATTTGTTACATCCGAATCTTGTAACTAGTTTCTTCTTGTGTTCGTGTCTCCAAGCTTGTAAAGGTAAGCAAATCGAGCCTCACGCTTTCACTGTCCATTGCCATACTCGTCCAGCCGAACCTGGGATTTAATACTAGTTGTAGGGCTCAACTAGCCCGTAGATACTATTAACTTGGTGTGATATTGTTCGTTTTGGTAGAAGCCCGTGCGATTTTCCTCAAAAAAGTCTTCATACCATTAAGATATGCCTACAACTTGTGTAGACTCCCAATCTTTTCAGCTGCCGATATGGAACTTTGTTCCCGAACCCAATAACCTTTCCCTTAAATTAAGTTTCACGTGGCTCACTATCACAATCCACGGGCAATTTTTAAGATCCACTATGTGCGACCCACATTGTTAGAGCATTTATAGCAACCGAAGCTCGCAACTAGTTTCTTCTTATATACGCATGCCCAAGCTCATAAGGGTAAGCAAGTCGATCCCCACCCCATGACTATATCACTGCCATACTCGTCGCGACAAACTTTAACTCTGATACTAATTGTTGGATTAAATCAGTCCATATATACTTTTAATATGGTGTGATATTATTCGCTTCGGGTCAAGCCCGTTCTTTTTTTTCTTCTAAAAGGCCTCACTCCTTTAAGAGATCCGTATACCTTATATGTAGGCTCCTAAGTTTTTCAACTACCAATGTAAGACTTTATTTGCACATCCAACAAAAAAAATATTTTTTTTACTATTTATAGGATTTGTTACATCATCATCCCCAACTATCATTCTTGCCGTTTAAACCCAAGCTTTCCAAAATACAAAGGGCAAAATACATAAGTAGCCACCTGAACTTTACACCAAATCCTTGTTACACACTTTCTGAGGACGAATATCATATTACACACGAAACCTTTCAAAATTGTGTCTAGTACACACTACTAGATTCTTAACCAATTTCTCAGAATATGTGTAGTGTCACGCACCAATAACATCATGCCACGTATTAATAATTTTTTTAAATAAAAAAGGCTTAAATTTCTGTTGACCAGTTTCTCTTTCATAGTCTCTTTCTCTTCCAGAAAGAACCAGAGGTACCACACCATACTTCAATTCTTCTCTTTATATGAAGACCCACTTTCTTCATCATCTTTGTTCTTATTTACCACTATTTCTCCTTACTCTAAAAATTTATTACCATTTTTTGGTTTCTAGGTTTTGTTTGCTATAGAAATATCATTTTTACCGATGAGTATTGCCATTGTAACAGTGGCCGGAAAATAGAGGTCGCCATCGTTTGCAGTTTTAACAAAACGAGACCAGATCTGAACGAAGAACCACCAATTTGTCGGAAAGATCTGAGAGCTTTACCCCGTCGGAGAAAATCTGACCTCGTCGGCCATGAACTGACAGTGAAAGTAACAACCTGGCAACAGAGGGCTCGGCGTTGCTTGAGGTCGCTGCCGACATTATGAGTTATGATCGAGATCTACTTAAAGGAGATGAAAGGGGTAGGAGATGGGAGGCGTGGGAGAGCAAATGGTGTTGTGGTTGTCGCCGGATGCCCAAGACGGTAGGGGGTTCCAAATGGGGAAGAAAACCTGAACATCTTTATCTTTTCTTTTAACTAATAATTTAAGAAAAATAAGGAGAACAAATAAGATTTGGACACGTGTGCGTATATAAGGATTTGGACAAATAATGCATAGGTTTTATGCGCTCAGTGTCTTTTGTTAAACACACGCGTGCCATCTGGCAAAAGTAGTGTGTAGTAGACACAATTTTGAAAGGTTGCGTGTGTAAATTGATATTCGTCCTCAAAAAGTGTGTAACATGGATTTGGTGTATAGTTCAGATGGCTACTTATGTATTTTGCCAAAAAAAGAAACCAATAGAGAACTCTGCAACTAATTAACATGTACTAATAATGAACTGCTCTCACTTTTAAAACTACATAGCCATATTCAGGTGTCCCTCCCCTACGATTTATCCTTCCACCCCAACAAGCGGACGATGAGTATTTAATTACTAAACTAGTACCTTACAACTTTAACAACATGTTATTCCTTCCATCTCAAATTATCTGTCATGATCTTTAAAAATAGTTGTCTCAAATTATTTGTCATTTTAGAAGTTCAAAACAAAACTAATTAATTTTTTTCTTATTTTACTCCTAGTAGTAATTGTTCTTGAAGATAACACGTAAATAGAATAAATATTCAATGAAGATAGATTATATCTTAAGACATAAATAGGAATAAAATTATCAAAAATTCCTCCTAATTAATATTTCTTAAGGGTCGTATAAAAGAAAAATACGACAAATAATTTGAGACGGAGGGAGTATTGTTCTATTTTGCAACTCTATAGGTTATGAAATTTATCCTAGAAAGAACAATGTAACAAATCCTAAGAAGTCATAAATGACTAAACAATGGGAAAAACTATTTTTTTGGCATTATCACCTTGAAGATTATAAATAGGAACATCAAATTTTGGAAGTTTTATAGCTTTACCCATAAAAACCAAATTAATTATCCTTATCTACTCATTTATTTTTTTACCCATTAAACTAATTACTGTTCCTACCCATTGTAGGTTTTGTGGGTAATTGGCTATTTTTTATCCTTTTCTTTTTCCCCTTTTTCTTTATTTTTTCTTTTTTTTTTCTTCTCTTTTTCCATTCTTTTTCAAAATCATATTATTCTTTATTTTATTATATTTAAATAATCTGATTCCATATTCAATTTTGGCTCCATTCTTTTATTTTATTTTTTCTCTTTTTTCTTTCCTTTTATTCATTTTCTTTATTTCTTCTTTATTTTCTAAATTAATTTAGCTATTTTTTTCTTTTACTTTTTTTTTATAACTAATTATATTCACTTTTTTTGCTCCTTTTCTTTATTCTTTTTTATACAATAATAAAAGATAACTAATATAGTAAATATTTATTCATTTTCTTTAATATCGCTGATAGTATAATATACTATTTGTCTTCTTTTTTTCCTCTTTTTTTTTTCTTTTTTAAGTTAATTATTAGAACAACTTACATTATATCCGTTTTCTCTTCTCTTTTTTTTCATTGCATTTTTAAAAATAAAAATATATGTATTATTGTAAATATTTCTAGTATATAGGATCCAAAATTATATATTATTATAATAATATAGCATATTAATATAATCAAATGGCATATTAGTGTTTAATGTTATTATAAATTACTCGTCATAATAGAATACCAAAAGTGCATTTAAATATATCAAATAGGTATATTACTATTTTATATTTTCCAACACCTACGTCTTATACAATGAATATCAAAAAATTCATTTAAGAAAACAATTGCAAGGACTTAGATGGAAAAAATTTAAAAAAGACTTATTTATCACGTCATACTGTTATATTATATTGTATACTATAACAGTATAATGTTACTATAACCATGACTTTAGATTTGCACAATTGCGCATAAATGATTCAACAAATAGTAGTCGAAGTACACTATTATGGTATATCGTATACAATTACAACATGTTGTTGCAGTATATTGCACATTATTATAATATACCATTATAGTTTTTTGTATAGCATTGTAGTATACTATTAGGTAATGTGTTCTTCTTCGATAATTACAGTATACCGTTGCAGTATATTCTATACTATAATAGTATATTGTTACAGTATAGCCATATACTCCTACAATATATTGTATACCGTAGCGGTTGGGTAATTGTGTTCTTTTTCAATTTTCAGCTGAAAAATTCGATATCAAATCACCTCAAATCAGCTCCAAATGCGATTAAAATTTAATAAGAACTCCAGAAGGTACTATAAGCAATTTTTAATAACACCCACTTTAATCAATGTCAGAAACTTTTCACCAAAGAAAATTACAAACCATTGGGTGATCGAAGACAAAAAATGTCAAATACAATAATTGGAGAGAGGACATATGAAAGGAAGAATATCTATAACTACGTATCAGTTTGACCAATTGGAAGTGCAGAAAGGCCGGCAGCAACAATTAAACAAGTTGGGGTCGGTTATATGAACCATGCCCCTTTTGCTTCATTTAAGCTTATCTGAGGCCAATATTATACAAAATAAAAATAAAAAGTACTAGAAGTTCTCTACACAAAAATATTGAGTAATCAGAAATTTAGAATCCTTGTACTGTTGTGCTAAGCCATCCTTCAACTCAGAAATCTTGTTGAACAAGAACAAGGGGGGGTGGGGTTTCTTAACCATTATTCACATATATATAAATAAATGATCTATCTTGATGTGAAGTAATTTAAAGATTAATTCTTTTTCAAGACTTACAAGGAGAAAGTTGAGAAAAAGGAATCCTCAAATTTAGCTTCTTCTTATTCTTCTTCTTGATGACCTTCTTGTAATCCTGCAGAACACAAACATCGCCATTGCAGATGAATCGGCTGGATTTTTAGGACTCTGAGAAGCAAATAGCTAATGGGTGGGCGGGGTAAATAATCTGAGCCGCATATGTAGGAAAAGTAAATAGTCTAGGCTTGGACATTAAATGGTAAATAGTTTGGGCTTAACAAGGGGGGGGGGGGGTTTCTTATCCATTATTCACACATATATAAATAAATGATCTATCTTGATGTTGTGAGTAATTTAAAGATTAATTCTTTTTCAAGACTTACAGGGAGAAAGTTGAGAAAAAGGAATCCTCAAGTTTAGCTTCTGCTTATTCTTCTTCTTGATGACCTTCTTGTAATCCTGCAGAACACAAACATCGCCATTGCAGACGAATCAACTGGATTTTTAGGACTTTGAGAAGCAAATAGCTAATGCATGGGCGGGGTAAATAATCTAAGCCGCATATGTTGGAAAAGTAAATAGTCTAGGTTTGAGTATTAAAGGGTAAATAGTTTGGACTTAATGAGTATAAAGTGAGATTTACATTTTTAGTTCGGAGGCAAAAACATCAAATTACTCTCGTTTAAACGGACTAGTAGCTACTTCACTACTTCCTCCAGTCCATAATAAGTGACCAATTTGCTTTGGACACACCCAATAAGGAAATACTAAATTCTAAATAAAAATAGTTAGTGTAACTAAATTACCCTTAATTAAATATTGTAGCATAATTTAATGTGAGGAGTAAAAAATTTTTTAGGAATACGTACATAAGGATAATTTTGAAAAAATAAATTAATTTTTTTTTAATTATATAGATGAATACTTATTTTGGACTAAAATAAAAAAGTAAATTGATAACTTAGTAAATTGACAATAGCTCATTGTGGACAGAGGGAGTAATATAATTTAAAAGCTGACCTAATAGTCGACCCAAAACAATGGCTAGGCCAACCAATTTTCTAGCTAAGCCAAAGCTCGTGACAGGACAAGTTCTGATTTCGCGATTGGCGCGTCCTTGCCTTTCCTATTCCCTAATCCCTATAATAAAATCCGTTACCAATTAGAACCATATCTATCCGCCGGCGGCAACCGCCCGGCGATCGATCTGAAGCCTGTAGTAGGAAAAAGGAGAGAAGTGAAGGCAAACAGGAAGATGGAGAATGAGAATGCACTGGGATTGGGGAAAAGTAAAAAGCAGAAGAGCAATGGAAACGAGATTAAGAGTATGTTAGCGTTGAAATCCATATTCTTTTTCAGCGGCAAAATGCGTAACGGTGACAATGAAGGTGTTGATGATGTAGCCACCACTCCGCCTTATCAGCCTTTAACTTTTCTCTCTCCACTCGCAAACTCTGTTGTCTCTCGTTGTTGCAAGTAAACTCCTTTTCTTTCCATGTAGAAGCATACAAATGTATTAGTAGCTTATTGTCTCTGAAATGCGATTGAACATAAGGCACGAGGCTGCTATTACCAGTGTGCCCATGCTGAAGTTTAAACAAATCCTGTTGGGGTAGATGGTTTCAATAATCTACTTAATATTTATGTTCGCATGCTATTACAATGCGAATGTGCTTATTTTCAGAGGTGCATCCATGATTTGATGGTTGCCGGTGACACTAAACTTACCACTCGTCAAGGAGATTGAATTAGGTAGGGTGTTCGTCCGTCTATTTAGACATTTCGGTTCGGTATTTTCGGTATTAGGTTTCTTAAAATGCAATACCAATACCGTATCTAATTAAATTCGGTATGGTTCGGTTTTTCTCCTTTCGGTTTCGGTTTATTCGGTTTGGTAACTTCGGTTTATTCGGTTTGAATACTAACTAGTGAATAGAGTCATAGAATGTAATATTATGAATTAAAGTACTCAAAAGTACAAAGCGAAACACATTTGTTGACAAAAGTTTTGTCCAAAACTAGCAAATGTCAACTTAGAGAGAGAAAACTGTACATAAAAGAATAAATTTGATCATTAGAAATGTTTTGTTACTTACTTAGAGTTAATTGATAAACTTAGAGAATAAAGGAAAGTAAAATTTTATATTTTATATTTATGTTATAATTAATAATATGTGTATTGTGTAATATAATATATATTTCGGTACGGTATCGGTATTTCGGTATTTCATTTTAAAATACCAAATACCATACCTAATACCAATATTTTTTAAAACTTAAATCAAATACCATACCGAATACCAAATACCAAAATTTTCGGTTTCGGTACGGTAATTCGGTATTTACCAAATTATGCACAACCCTAGAATTAGGGGGTAAATTTGGTTGGTTTGCTTTGTTTAGAATTAGTTCGATTCATTTTGAATTAATTCGAACAATTTACAAGATATTTGGTGCATAAATAAATAGGTGATAAGTAAACTGAAAATGTTGGATCCTTTATTTGACATCAAGGAAAAGTTGACATTAAATAGATAAAAGAAACAAAAGGGTTAAATCAAATTCAAACAAAAATTCGAGATCTAGAAAAAGAATATAGAAGCAAATATGATTTTATAATTTAAATAAATAATAAAAATGGTATTGTACAAAGAAAGAGAAGAAAAGAAAATGAAGAAAGGAATAAGCAAGGTCAAGAGTAAAAGTAATATTAGCTTGCTAATGAGTAAAACAAGTGTCTATCTTGGGCATTGCACCAGGAAAAGTGGTACCTTGACCAAGGCACCTTGGGTCACTTTGTGACTTCGGTTGCCACTCTTCAAATATGGACAATCTCTTTGCGTGAAATTCTAGTACATACGTCAAAGTCTACCCAATTGACCGGATGGCACCCCCATCCTCTCCATAGATCCGCCCCTGCTCATTTTACATTTGTATCATGGGCATCAGCAGGAGAGAGAGAGAGAGAGCAGTGTAGTCGAAGTCTCATTTAAGGCCGCTTAAGCCCTGAAACTTAGAAAAGCTCAAGGAGGGCGCTTCATGTTGCTTAAGTTGCGCTTTAGTGTAAGACAAGGCACTAAGGTTTGTGCCTCATTGCCCATGAGTTCTCTCTTGAATCAAGCGGCACTAAACAACAAATATAATTGGAAATAAGTGTATGAGCTTCTAAGGGAAACATTATGAATGAATTTGTTACTTTGTTCTTGAATTACATATAAATTTTTATTTTTTTCCTTGCGCCTTTTTTAACTAAAGCCCATACTTTAAATGTGCTTTGCGCTAAAAGCCCAAATAAACCTAGAGCGCTTTTTAGAGCTTTTCGCTTTTGACAACACTGTGAGAGAGAGAGAGGAGGGAGGGAGGGATGAAACATTTTGGCAACTCCAAAATGTCATAAGAAGTTGCATTAGTATTTTGGGTACTACCTTGTGCATCAATGAAGGCGGTGAGAAAGCAGGACCTTGAAATTTGCGTCTGCTTGTTGTACAGGCATTAGGCAAGTGTTCCTGTTATACCTTAGTCTTTCTACAGCCATCATGTATTGGTAGAAGTCGTTGTTGATGAAAGAAAGCATATAGAACTGATACCATGATAGCCACCAAAGTGAAAGGCAAGTCATATAGAATAATTGTCCGAGTAACCATATTATACGGGAGTGTTTATTGAGCTTCTACACATTAGAACTGATCACATTTTACAAAAGGTGTGAGTAGCACACATTGAGGACAAATGAAAGAAGATACTTGAGATAGTTTCATCATGTCTTACGTTTATTGAACATGTTAAATGAGACGAGCTAGATCTGATTTTTTTTTTGACTGGTAAGGTAGACGTAAAATCACATGAAAGAAAGTTATCTTGAAGGACCTAAAATCTCTTGAAGCGCATGCACACTTATGGAGAACTCTAGTGTTAGAGATCACAAAATTACTGAGTAAATGTATGAAATGGATCCAATAGGAAAATGGATTGTGGGAATTCATAAGCTGTCCCCAAAACCAAGTAGCTTGAATTGAGGTGTAGTCTTTTTTTTCCCATTTCTAACATCTAAATGATGTACAAAAATTCTCTGCTTCTTGATTAAGCTAGTTGTGCTTTTTGGTTGAAATGATCAACCATATTACAAGGACATCAATCACTAATGATGTTTGTTTGTAACATGATTTCACTGGTATTTAAATTTGAAATCATCCTTAGTCTATATGATGCTAAAGAACAATGGGGCTCTTGCACTTCTCTCTTGATTGCCCAGAATTTAGTGATTGTTCTTGGTTTCATGTCCTCTATGTAACTTTCTAGGGTCCTGATGTCCTTGAATAGTATCAACTCTACTGGAGAGCCGAGTAAAATGTTATGCATCAATACTTTTATCTATTTCTTTATCTCGGGAATTGATGTGGTAATATACTTTCTTCTTTGGTAGGAAGTTCTTTTAATAAATCTTACAATTTAAATTAGTATTGTTTTAGACATTTACCATTTTATCCTTTCGTGAATATACAAATGTCATTTATCTTATCGTGAATATACATGTCATTTCTGCCAAGAAGTTGGGTGACAGTAGATCTTTAACATCAACATTCAACTCTAAACTGGAATGAAATTTTTTTCTAACAGCCAAGCGGTGGGGAGAGAGATTCCGCTAGGAAATAGGAATCTTACTTCATTAAAAGAAAAACAAAGTCCATCTTTTTCCTTTTCTTGGAGCTTAGGTTTTAATATAAAAGAGTCAAGCACACAAAGAATAGAGAATTTAAGCTGTAGCGTGGCTTCCTTTTCTTAAAAGGGCTTTGGTTAAAAGATATGGAATTCATGTTAACTAATTTCAACAGAATTGTTCAATCATGATGAAGGTAAAACTGGTCCATCTAACGTAAAAGCTCTAGCTCCTCTTTTGTTTTCACTTTTGTTGGGAGAAAGGATGCTTAGTGCATGTTTTCTGTGGCACTCTTCTTATATCTGTGGCTGTCACTTTAAGTTTTAATAAAGGCAGAGATGTCTAAGAATTTTTTTTCTTTTTAATCAGTTAGGAGAATAAATTTTCTACTAAACCATTGGTGTCAGAAGATTTTATCTGATAAATCATTTGGTACAAAGCGACGTCATAATTCAATCAAGATGTGTGTCTATTCTTCTTGATTTTGTTCTGATAATTATTATGTTGATAAATAGTTTTATTACTATACCAGCACTAAGCTAAGGCTTGCATAATTGCACCAGAGTCTAGACTGAGTCCATACAATTGCAAGATAAGTCAATCATGTTCAATATATCATCTAACATGTTAACAGGATTCAACTAGCACCAAGTAGAGATTTTGAACACATTTATATACAGGATATATGATCCTCTATTCCATCAAAACCTCTACTGTTCCTATCTATTTCACTGTCCACAAAATGCAAAGGGGAATTTCATAAAAAGAAAAAAAGAAAATCCAAAATGAAATTTTTCTTCAAACTGGTCTCTGTATCTTCGTTATCCTCTGACCCTGCTGCATAATGCTTCTTTTGAGCTTCCTACCATAATACACTGCACGCCCAAGCAAGTTCAGAAACATACTCATATTATGCCAGGTCAGATAGCAATGTAGAAAAAGATGGTCCACAGATTCTATGTAAGTGCACCTATTATATAAACTGAACCTCTTCTTTGTAAATTACCTTGCGTAGGCACGGATTTTATAATGCTGTCCATCCAAAGAATGCCGCTTTTGGTGGGGTTCTTGTTTTCTGTAGCATTTTCCAAGGCCGTTATGCATTTTTCATATAATTCAGATTTGTCAGCAACTAGTGACAAAATTTTACAGGGAACCTCTCATCTGTCTTGGCTGTCCATAGCAAAATATCGGTCCTGTCATCTTGGATACCACGATCCCCAGCTTCTCAGACAATAGATTAACTCTATCAATTTCCCAGTAAAAAGTATTCTTCAGAATTTTCCTGACAATTATTATTTCTGGTTACTGCACGTTCTTTTATTCTGTTCATAATCCACAGACATACTAGACCACATTCGAAAAGCATCCTTAAAGCCTTTCCGAGAAAGAAATCTGTGATAGAATTTTTACCCTTTTCACTTTTTTCTGTAGAAATCGAAATAGGAGACTTGGTGAAAATCTTGCCACAGTGCCACTAGAGTTTTAAACTTTCCTGTAAGCTAAGATATTTGTTTATGAGATGTCTTAACTTATTGTCTACTCTGCCTCAACTGCAGGATTTTGCAGTTACATATTGAAGAGCTGCAACATCAGTTTGATTCAGATCTTCCTGATGATGTTAAACAACCTTTACTGATATATGCAAGGAACTTTCTGGAATTTTGCTCCTTCCAAGCTCTTCAAGTGGCAACCACACAGCCTGATTATCTGAGCGATAAGGACTTCCGTCGCTTGATGTTCGACATGATGCTAGCATGGGAGGCTCCTGGTGTTGGAAATCAAGTACTAAACTACATGAGATATCATTTAGTAGCTCTTTTTCAAGATTGCTTTCTTTTCTCAATTTCTAAATTCCTGTTGCTATGCTATAGGTTTGGCTGTCCATTTGTACGTCTAATTTTCTGACGATACCGTCATGGGTTTGTCTTCACAGGAAACTGCTGCTTCTGATGAGAGGGAAGTAGAGGATGAAGATAGCTGGTCATTGTTTTATTCGGATTGTACAAATATGGCTGTTCAGGTTGTAATGGATTAACATTTTCCTTCATTTAGTATCTATTTTTGGAGTAGACATTTGTAGGTTACTACTTTTTTCTGTGACAGAAAATTGTATACCTCCACTATAGAAGGTTCTATACTGTTTGAAGGCATTAGAAATAAAAATTCGTTTATATCTAAAGAAAGAAAAATATGTTCTTTCTTGGGGTTGCATTAACTGCTAATAATTTTCTCAGAATGGCATCATGTTTTTTCTTGAAGTTTCTGCTGCCATTTGTTTATCCACTTATTTCTCGTCTCTTGCCAGGTTGATGATAAAAAGACGGCTGGTGCAGATTCATTTTCACGAATAGCTCCTGCTTGTGCTATTGTTGCAGACATTATAACAGTTCACAATCTTTTCGATGTCCTAGCAAGTTCTTCAGGTCATCGGCTTCATTTCCTTATATACGACAAGTACCTTCGGAGTCTTGAAAAGTATGGTCCATTACTGAGCATTAGTTGTTGAACCCCACTTTACCTTTTTGTTCTTCGGGTACTTTACTTTCTCACAAAAATTGAAATCAAGCTGGTCACATATCTTTTGAGATTAGTTGGTTTCAAGTCCTCAACTAAGGACAAAATTTTCACTAAAGACTTAGAACTTTCATTACAAGATGGAGTTTACCTGATGCTCGAAGGATGGGAAAGCATTATTTAGATATAACTTGGAAAGCCGCTTAAAGATATATTTAAATATGAAAATAATTCATATGCAGTGATACTGCATAAAGATGAGCTAGAAATCTTGGGTATGTCATTTCGAATTTCTTAAAAATTTGTTGTTCAATCGGCTCCGGGACTATTATCATGCTTCTCCTAGCTTCATTTGTTGAAACTATTTGCACATATCTCCCTAAGTCGTTGGTGTTTTGGAAGACATATTCATGCACTTACTCCCACTTCTCCATCTCCTGCAAAGTTTGCCTGTTCATTTTGATGTTTGCTGTAGGACTAGACAAACATGGATAAGCAGTGAGGAGTTTGTTAGAATTCGACTGACAAAGTTGATCTTTCTTTCGACCCACTTGTACCAGCAATCTGTCTCAAATTTTGCATTCTGTGATCTCAGATGTCTTGTTTCCAGCAACAACAATTAGGGAGAAGGGGAGTTTCTCACTCTAGCAAAGTATTGTTGAATTTTCTATTCTGAATTTGGTCCAATTTTATAATTGTTTTCTTTACGGTAGCATAAAATAGAGAGGAAATTATTGCTCCTTTTGTTTAGTTATCTGATAGCTTATAAATATGTTAACAAAAGCATCAGATGTGATTTTTTCTAATTTTGGCCTTCTAATTTATGTTTCTTTTTTTTTGTGTGGATAAAAGTAATAAATTTCATTTAAAAAGAGGCAAAAAACATGCCCATTTTGGTGTACAAGGAGTATACCAAGAAATAGAGAATCTCACAACAGTTCTAATTTATGTTATAATAATACATGATTTAAGTTTTCCATCAGCAGGAAAAAATCATAGATCTGTCTCTAGTTGACTCTCTCTCTCTCTCTCTCTCTCTCTCTCTCTCTCTCTCTCTCCCCTGTGTTGATAACTCAGGCTTGGACATATTTTAGCAGAACCGTCATGGTAATATTTTGTTTTAGGAACTTTACGAATTGGATGCACTTATAGACTTGCTTTGATATGAAGTCTTGGTATATCCAGACTAAGATCTGGCGCTTAGATGAATGATTACTTATCAGTTGTTTCCTCATTTCCTACTGCAGGGTGATAAAGGCAGTTCAGAATCTCAGCGGACCTCAAATGATGTCCAACCTTTCTCTTGCAGAGGAAGAGATAATTCTAGAGGTAGATGGTACGGTACCCACACAACCAGTTTTGAAACATATGGGAATATCTGCATGGCCTGGTAAGTCATAGTCTTTTTTCTCAAAAAGATGATTCCAGGTTTGATGCTTTGAGTACCATAACTCTACTAAAATCATCTAAAGATAATTTCATTCCTTTTCGAAATATGAAACAAAAGAAGGTTCTGAAATGGCAGTTTTACATTTTCATTTTTTTTGGAATGAATGCTTTGCAAATTTTAGTTTTGGAGGTTTAAGTCAGTGACAAGTGGTTGCAAGGCTGACGACATGTGAACTTTGTGTTTCTTCAAAATTCAATAAGAAGCACCAAATTTTACCATATTTTACAGTAAAAAGAATAAGTATTTGTTTCTGTCTGAATTATTTAATGCTATATATTCATGTAGATCTACGTCACATTAAACAAGATGAGTCAAGAAGTACCTAATCCCCCCCCCCCCCCCAAAATAAAAAATGAGTAATGGAGTAAAGACAAGTGAAACATCCTTTTTTTTTTGGTTTTGATAAGGAAACTAAATGTTCAGGTTGAGGTTCGGCCCCCAACCTCAATGATGGACATGCTTGACCAGTGAACCAGGAAGCCCTCTTTTAAAGAGAAGTGGAACATCTGGTGTAAGAAATGAAAAAATTTGCTCAAAGTTTCCTAGAATATGGTGAGTTTTCCTTGGGTCGCTTGCTTGAGACGACGAACGCATTGCATTTTAGGCTGTGGATGTGATCAAGCACTCTGCAAAAATGGGGAAAAAAGTAATAACAAAAAAATAATTTCAGGGTGTGCTCGAGCAAATCAGGCATCTGGTTTCCGCTATGAGGAAGAAAGACGTTGAAAGAGAAAAATGATGCAAAAGAGAAAAGTTCAAATGTCTATTTAAATATTCTTGCCAATGTTTACCTATTAACTAATTCATCAAATCTGGAAGATTAAGATAAGCCAAATATACTTTGAAGTAAAAAAGAAGGGTGTGTTCGCTAGCAAATTCAGTTGGATAATGATGCATCTGTGTTTGGTAAGACTGGGCTACTGAGTGTATGTCCCATCATTAATATAGTAGCATTTGGTTTACCAAGAATAACCTCTTATGAGGAATACCCATCATACAAAACATACATGTTATTGAAATTAGAAAATACTCTTTTTTTTTTCTCCGGGAGAATTGATTCTGTTTCTATTTATCTGAAAACAATTGAGTGTTTGGACTGACTTTTGTGAAAGTGGTTTTGGAATTGTTTTAGAATTTCTGGGTTTGAATTTTAGAAAACATCACCTAAAGCCCTTAAACATACTTTTGAGATTTTATTATGGATGAAATTAATAGAATAAAATACGATTGAACATCATTGAATGCTACTAAACATATTCAAATAAAACAATCTGTTGAGGAAAAGAAAACTTACAAAGAAGTGGTGTACAAAATGCTAAAAAGAAAGTCGGATAAGTCTCCTTCCACCCGTGGGGTTCAACTTGTCACTAACTGTTTGTTTGGATGGTTGTTACCTATCATATTGTTACTTTATTTAAATACAATGTTTGTTTTGATTGTTACTTTAGTTTTATTGTATCATATCGTTAAATCAATCATTATGTAACGACGAAAAGTGCCACTTTTGTGAAACGGCGGATTTGGTGTAGTAGCGTCGTTTCTTTGCTTTTTTCCATTCATCTTGCCCTTCTTTATTATTAAACAATCATATTTTATTCTTTATCCTACATTTTTATATAATAATTCTACTCCGTATCCTATTTTTTCTTAGTAATATTGCAAGTTTATTCTTCATATTGTTAGTGGGTGACATCATGAAACGACAGCGAACGATACAATCTATCCAAACATTGTATTCATCAAACAATACAATACGATACATTATGAAACGACATGTAACAACAATCCAAACAAGCTGTAAAGTTTTTTAACAGAAGAAAAGGTTCTCTTTGTTTCGTGACGCCTAGGCAATAAAATATTTCTCTAGTCCAATTTATGTGACACCATCTAATTAGGCAGGAGGTTTAAGAAATTAATTTGATATTTTTATATGAGTAGTGGTGGAGGAAAAAAATTGTTCTCTTATTACTTATAGAAACAACAACAAACCCAATATAGTCCCACAAGTGTGGTTTGTGGATGGTAGTGTGTACGCAGACTTTACCCCTACCTTGAAGCTTGAGAGACTATTTCTAATAGACCCTCGACTTTTACTTATAAAATAGTATATAAATAATTATTGAAAAGTTTGTTTGGTATAGTAAACATCACATCAGGTAGTATACATATGCTTCACAACGAAAAGTCATATAAATTAGGACCGATGTATTAACATGATTTCCAGCTTGATATCGGATCTCTAGATGTATCTCCACTATCATTCTAATGCTTATTATCCATAAACTTCAGCCAAGCACCATAACCCCAAAAAAAAGAAAAAGGAAAAAAGAAAGAAAGAAAAAAGAAGTGAAGCAACATCGCTAGACTAATTACAACAATTGCAACCCAAGGATATGGCCTACCGGTAAATAAAGTGAGATAAAAACCATGAGAGACCAGGGTTCAAATCTCAGTTTAGTCAAAAACACAGATGATTTTTCTCATCTGCCTAAGTCTTGGTGAGTAGAGTTACTCAGTACTTTTTTTTTGATTTGCTAAAAGTAGTCTATTGAAGATTAGCAGCAAGAAGATGCTGTCAAAAACTGTACATGATAGCTACCTCACAAATTGTGCAATGAGCCTAAGAAGTGAATGGCATCTATATCACTTGCAATCGCCATGTTGCACCAAAAAACAATTGACGATTGACATCTGTACTTAATACTAATTACAGATTCCTTTTTGCTATAAAAGATTCTTGCATTCCTCTCCTTCCAGATAATCCACCAGTCCACATATTGCTGAGGGCAAAGACTTCCAGATCTTTAGTTTTGACTTTCCAAATCCTTTGAAGTGCCAGCTTTGTATCATGTCCATTGTTGTCCTTGGCATTGCCTGTGTACTCCCAGAATGTTGAAAATGAAGCTCCATATCTGTAATGTGGACGAACAGTGGAGGAAGAGGTGTCTGGTATCTTCGTTATGGTTTTCACAAAGTGGGCACCTGCTGCAAATGTTAATTCCCCTTTTCTGAGGTGGTTGTGCGCAAGATATGAGCTTCCCCCACAGTGAAGCATTCCACCTTCAAAGACTTTTTCCAAATATATTCCAAGGCCAGTAGTCCATGGGGGAAGGGTTCTAGTTTCTGGTACCATGACTTAACAGAGAACTTCCTTCTGGCATCCCATTTCCAGGATAGAGAACCAGTTCTTGGCATTAAGGATGGGGGGTTATGAAGTTGCATAGAAGTGAGCATAGATTGTCCATTTCCCAATCATGTATATTCCGTCAAAATATGATATTCCAACCCTGTTTTGATCTGCAACATGAAACTGAGGCCTCATAGTCTTGCCCCACAGTTCCTTCTCAAAACAGTAGTCTTGCCCCACAGTGAAAACTGTTGGATATTGATCGTTTAGAGGTGATTGGCCTGGCCATGGGTCTACCCAAATCTCACTTTCATACCATTTCCAATTTCCACAGAACTGTTGAGTTGAAAGGAACTCCATTGCACTATCACAGGTTTCCAGATACCACAAAAGCTAGGGAGTCATTAATTGGTTATTCCGGGTTAAGAAGACCATTCTATGAACAACAACATTCCTGCACAAACGCCCAACTTCCATGTTGAATCTTCAAAGCATTTGTTTTGCAAACTTAAAGATTGAGTCCTCAAGTCCTTGACTCCCATTCCCTCCTGCCCGTTTGTATGTAGTAAACACTCCCCAATTAACCAAGTTGAAGGTCATGTTCTCCTTGTTTTTTCCTTCCACAGGAAATCCTTTTGCATTTTTTCAAATTTGTGAGCCACTGAAGCAGGCAGAGGGAATAAGGACATGGTATAAGTAGGCAGCAAGCTTAACACACTGTAAATTAACCCTTCCACCAAGAGAGATATTTCCTTTTCCAGCATGACAACTCTTTTTCACATTTTGCCAAGATGTTATCCCAGATTGCAGTAGCTTTAGATTTAGCTCCCGACTGAAGGCCAAGATACTTGGTAGGAGAAGACCATATCTTGCGTCCCAAAATTTCAGCAATCTATTGTTGGGTACCTCACCTCATTCACAGGATATAGAACACTCTTTGTGTAGTTTATGTGGAGGCCGAACACGGGTTCAAAGAATAAGTGAATCATTCAGAGATAAAGTATTTGGTCTCTATCCGATCGCAAAAAATAAGAGAATCATCCTCATGGAGAAGTCCCTTGATTTCTCACATTAGCATTAAGACCTTTAATCCAGATGTGAACATCTGTTGTTGTCATCGTTATAGCGAAGCCCTCCACAACCAGTGTAAAAAGAAAAGGAAAGTGGTTTCCCTGCCTTAAACCCTTTTGTGTTTCAAAGAGACCTTTCAAGGAACCATTTATAATAACTGATAACTTCATTGTTGAGAAGCAAAAATGGATTCACTTTATCCATTTATCGCCAAAGCCCATGAATTTCAACATATCAATAAGGAATGTCCGGGAGAGGAGAAGCAAAAATGGATGCACTTTATCCATTCATCGCCAAAGCCCATGAATTTCAACATATCAATAAGGAATGTCCAGGAGAGGAGCTATATGCTGACAATGCAAAAGGAGGCTTGTCCAAGAGATAAAATCAAGATAATCGATGATAATTCACTAGACAAGAGTCGGTTCAAGATTGATGCAGGTTTCGTACAAAGCAGGGTAGAATATCACAATAAGTGCTTATTAGGATCCTTCAAAGGTGATATGAATTTTTTTTTTTTGCTGGGAGTTACAGAACTGGGCAAATAAGGTATGGAAAGTCCCATCAGGTGTTAAGGTGATAGATTTGAATGACGAATATGCTCTTTTAAGTTCCCATCACACAGTGAAGATGAGAGAATTGAGATGGAAAAATGGTGTTTTTACGATAAAGAGTTAAGGTTGGAACGGTGGTCCTCTGTTTCAACATGTTACCGGAGTAATTGCAAGCCCAATCATGTTTGGATAAAACTATTTGGTTTCCCATCACATTTGTGGTCGTAGAATATTTTTAGAATGATTGGAGACAGGTTTGGAGGTTTTTTGGACATTGATGAAGACACAAGACAAAGAAAACATCTGAGATGGGCAAGAATTTGTGTTAAGATGTCTGACGAGATCCCGCCGGCAAAATTGGAGTTCTTTGTTGATAATTTACTGTTCACATTTCCTATATGGTGGAATCCCCATCGTGGGTGGTTGAAGTTGATCAGAATCTGACTAGGAGTCACCGGAGTGTGCCCTAGAAGGTACATGGTCCCTAGATGGAGGAATTAATGTTTGCGTGTGTTTCCACGGAGAAAAAAGCTTCGAGAGGGGTTATGTGTGACTCTCGCATGCTAGACAAAGGAGTAATTTCTGAATTTAATCCAAAAATGATTAATGGACACGTGTCAAAGAAAGAGAAAGAGTTGAGTAAGAATGATATACCTGGTCCGTCAAAATTGGTTGAGCAGATTAATAATAACTATGGAACAGGAGATATGAATGGTATTTCTGTCTGTTCAGGCCCAAATCGAAAGTCGAATAAAGTTGGGCCAAAAAAGGGCAACATGGAAAACTTATTTTTAGGCACAAGTGGATTAACCAATGCAGTTTAAAACAAAACCCTTTTAACCGTGTAGTGTCTGAAGACTTTACACATTACGATCCCTTGAGACTAGTAGTCGAGTTATTCCCGGAAGAATCCCATACTTCGAAAATTAAGACTTTAACCCTAGTCCAGGTTCAAGATAGAGGCAATGGAGATTCAAGAAATTTGGAGCATCCATGTGTAAGGGAAGAAGAATCAAGCCTAGGGATTGAGAATCCCGGGCAAGAAGATGACACAAACATGGTGGAAAATACATGCCAAAGGTCAGAGTACTCTGAGAAAGAAGATGATACTAATGGGGTATTTGAGGATAGTGAAGGCTGGTCGATATGTTTCTTCTCTAATAGTGAAACTGAATCAGACCTTCCAATCTCTATAGATCCGATTGCGGTGGCAGAAGTTCAAGACACTTTGAGGTTGTAGTGGCACGAGGATTAATATACAAGAGAGGTTGAATCAAATGGAAGCATCAAAATGGCTAAAGAGGAATATGATGAAGATTAGCAAGCAATTGGGGATGAAATCTTATGAAATTGAAGATAAATTTATTGGAATTGCTGCTACGAATAGAAAATGGGAGACCTAAGGAGCAGCCTTCTTCTAGAAGTAATGCCTCTCCTGGTAAGTAGGGTGAAAGGGAGTTAAAAGCCTTAAAATTTGGAGTGGGTTTTAAAGGGGAATCTAGTAGTGGAGGAAGAAGCAAGGGTAGGAGGGCTTTAAGTAATACTCAATGAATCTGAAAAGCATTTGTTGGAACGTGAGGGGACTACATGATAAGGAGAAAAGAGAAACGGTCTATCTTTTGTTGAAGAAATGGAATGCAGACATAGTATGCCTAGTAGAGACAAAAATGAAATATGTTGGTGTTACCTATATCAGATAAATTGGAGGCTCAAGTTGGTCAAATTGGGTTGAACTGGAGGCTTAAGGGAGGAGTGGTGGGATCCTGATTTATTGGGATAAAAGGAGGTGGAATTGCATAGACAAATACTTGGGCCAACATTATATTGCTATATTTTGGAAGAGATTAACATGGGGCATCAATTTGGTTTCATGGGGGTTTATGGCCCTTGTGATAGAAAGTTGAGAAAAACCTTATGGAATGAGATTGCAGCTATTAGTGGAATTATTTCACAACCTTAGGCAGTGGGAGGAGATTTTAATGTTATCAGATTTATGGAAGAAAATTGGGAGAGGCCAGAAATACAAGAGCTATGAGAGAATTTTCAAATATCATTATTGAGTTATCATTAATTGATATCCCTCTGCATGGTGGTGGTTACACATGGTTCAGAAACAGTGTGCATCTAGATTGGATAAGTTTCTCATTTCAGAAAGGTGGGATGGATATTTCAAATGCATCAACCAAATAGTGTTGCCAAGAACCACTTCAGATCATGTCCAATTCTCTTAGAATGTGGTGACTGGAAAAAAGGGAAAGAATATTTTAAGTTCGAAAATATGTGGCTTGAGCATAAATGATTCGCTGATTTGGTGAAAAATTGGTGGGATTCTTATGAGGTGGAAGGGGAAGCTGATGTAATTCTTGCAAAAAAATTGAAGCTGTTGAAAGAAGACTTGGATAGGGAGACTTTTGGAAAGTTAGAAGACAGGAAAAATATTGCTTTGGCAAAACTGGAAGAGCTAGATCATAATAGAAGAACTATGTCAATTGAGCAACAAGTAGAATATGAGGCGGAAAGAATATCCATCGAGAAAGAGCTAGAAGAAGTGGCAAAGGCTGAAGAAATTTAATGGAGGCAGAAGTCTAGATGCCTGTGGATTGAACAAGGAGACAAAAAAACTAAGTTTTTCCATAAGCAGGCAAATGCTCACAAAAGATTTAACAATATTGATAAATTAG
This sequence comes from Nicotiana sylvestris, assembly GCF_000393655.2. Lineage (NCBI taxonomy): Eukaryota > Viridiplantae > Streptophyta > Magnoliopsida > Solanales > Solanaceae > Nicotiana > Nicotiana sylvestris. Next base: position 72,244,315 of record NC_091060.1, read on the forward strand.
CTATTGGAGATGATTTGGTGGAGGATGAGGGAGTTATTAAAGATCACATTTTGGAATTTTATAAGATTCTATTTAGCGAAACTGAACCATGGAGGCCATAATGGAAAAATGATGACGTTCAGAGATTGACAGAGAATGAAAAAGAATGGTTGGAAAGAGCTTTTAATATGGATGAATTAGATGAGGTGATCAAATCTTTTAAAGGTGACAAGGCACCTGGTCTTGATGGTTTTAGTATGTGTTTTTTCCAAAAGTGTTGGAGTATAGTGAGAATGGACATATGGAAGGCAGTTGATGCATTTTATATAAATGGTCATTTTGTCAAAAGTCTGAATTCTGCATTTATTGCTTTAATTCCTAAAAGGAAAGGAGCAGTAGAGGTTAAACCGTTAAAGACTTTAGATCTATCAGTCTATTGAGGAGTGTGTATAAGATCATTTCAATGTTGCTAACAGAGAGACTTAAGACAGTAATAAGCAAGCTAGTATCTCCTAATCAGAATGCTTTTATCAAAGGGAGGCTATTATCTAATGCTTCTATTGTAGCAAATGAGAGTCTAGATAACTTGATGCGGAGAAAAAGAAAGGGATGGCTTGCAAGCTTGATTTGGAGAAAGCATATGATCATGTCAATTGGCAGTGTTTATTGCATTTGTTGAGATTAATGAATTTTGGGGAGAAATGGATAGATTGGGTCAAATTTTGCATTTCAACAATGAAGTTCTCCATTCTTATTAATGGAAATCCTCAAGGTTTTTTCAGTTCCCATAGAGGTATTAGACGGGGGATCCCCTGTCACCTTATTTGTTTGTCATGGTTATGGAAATTCTCAGTACTATGTTAAGGAAAGCAGAAAGTTTGGGTTGGCTAAGAGGCCTTCAAATAGGTCGAAATGATCAGGAAGGTATGCTGCTCAGTCATATTTTGTATGCTGATGATTCTCTTTTTTTTTGTGAAGCTGATAGGAATCAAATCTTGTATTTGAAAGGAGTTCTGTTGTTTTGAGGCAGTCGCTGGTTTAAGGATCAATTTGGCTAAGAGTAACATCTTCAGTATTAATGCTATTAATGCTAATCCCGAAGAAGAAAGGAGCCACTGAGCTGAGAGATTACATGCCAATTAGTTTGATTGGTAGTGTTTACAAAATTGCCTCCAAACTCTTAGCAGAAAGGTTAAAAGGGGTGATAGGAAAATTGGTGTCTAGTCATCAAAATGCTTTCATAAAAAATAGGCAGATCACAAATGCAACTCTTATAGCTAATGAGATATTGGATTGGAAGATGAAGTCTGGGCAACCTGGTCTACTTTTCAAACTTGACATAGAAAAGGCATTTGATCAACTTAATTGGACCTATCTGATAAATACACTAAGAAGGATGGGATTTGGTGAATGTTGGATTAGATGGATCAGATTTTGTATCACTACAGTGAAGTACTCAATCCTGATCAATGGTGGACCAGTTGGATTCTTTTCTCCCCAAAAAAGCGTCAGACAGGGAGATCCTCTGTCTCCTTTCTTATTCATCCTTGCTATGGAAAGGCTTAGCAAAATGTTAGATAAAGTAAACCAGCTTCATTGGCTAGATGGTTTCAAGGTGGGAAGTGCAGATGGCAACTCTGTTACAGTCTCCCATCTGCTCTATGCAGATGATACTTTGATTTTTTGTGAAGCTGAAAAATCACAGGTCTTATACCTCAATCTTACACTTATATCTTTGAAGCTATCTCAGGCCTACATATGAACATGTTGAAGAGCATCATCTACCCAGTCAATTCAGTTCCAAACTTGGAAGAGCTTGCGGAAGTAATGTGTTGTAAGGTGGGCTCTTTCCCTACAACATATCTGGGTCTTCCTCTGGGAGCTAGATACAAAGCTCTAGGTATCTGGAATGGAGTAATTGAAAAATTTGAAAAAAAGTTAGCTTCCTGGAAAATGCAGTATCTTTCTCTGGGTGGTAGAATTACACTCATCAATAGTGTGTTGGATAGCATTCCTACCTACTTCTTGTCCCTATTTCCAATCCCAGCTAAGGTCCAAAGGAGACTTGATCAACTAAGGAGAGATTTTCTATGGGAAGGAAATAGTCAAACTCACAAATTCCATTTGGTTAAATGGCCAAGAGTTATTCTCCCCAAAGTGCATGGAGGGCTAGGAATAAAAGATCTCACTTTACACAACAAGAGTTTGTTAATGAAATGGCACTGGCGGTACAACATGGAGAACCCTGGGCTGTGGAAAGTTGTAATACAAGCAAAATATGGGGTGGCATACAACTGGTGTACTAGACAGAGTAGACTGCCTCATGGTTCTGGGCCATGGAAACACATTTCAAAGTTATGGGGTGACTTTCAACTCAAGTCATCACTCAAGCTTGGGAATGGAACTTATATTTCTTTCTGGAAATATAGATGGTTAGGGTCAGAGATCCTGAAAGACGAACACCCAAGTTTATTTCTTTTGGCTAGCAACAAGGATTCCACTATTGAGCACTATTGGCAATATAACTCATGGGCCTTGCAGTTCAGAAGAGATATCCAAGACTGGGAACTAAATGACTTGCTGAGATTGCTTTCAAAACTATCAGATTTTAAGGTCAATCCTCAGGTGAAGGACAAGCTGGAATGGGGAGATTCCAAAGATAAAACCTATACTGTCAAAAGAGGATATGGCAATCTATGCTCCAATAAAGAGCTGATTGACAAATGGCCGTGGAAGCTCATATGGAGAACCAAACTCCCTATAAAAGTAATTGGTTTTATCTGGACAAGCCTGCATGAAGCATGCCTTACTCAAGACAACCTCAGTAGAAGAAGCATTCTGACAGTGAACAAATGTTTTATGTGCCAGGAGGAGTCTGAGAGTGTGAGACATTTGTTTCTTCATTGCACAGTAGCAGTTGACATATGGAACATGTTTTTTTCAGTTTTTGGACTTGCTTGGGTCATGCCTTGCAGTATCAAGGATGCTTACGAGAGCTGGAGCTCATGGAGAGTTGAAAAATCCATCAAAAAAACTTGGCAAATGGTGCCTGCTACTAATTTTTGGTGCATCTGGAATGAGAGAAATCGCAGATGTTTTGATGGGATTTCAACTCCTAATCACTCTCTTAAAGCAACTTGTCTAATCAATTTCTTTACTTGGTTCAACTAGGCCCCTGTAACTAGCTTTGAATCTTTTTGGGATTGTGTCTGCTCCTTAGTTATGTAAGTTTTTGTATAGGAGCAGCCACACTTTTGTTGTATATTTTTGCTATGCATCTTCTTGATGCCATTTAATGAAATTATCTTACTTCATCAAAAAAAAAAAAAACATCTTCAGTATTAATGCTGATGACTGTGTGGACGATCTGACAAACATTTTGGGCTGTAAAGTAGAAAATTTTCTCACTGTTTATTTGGGATTGCCTTTGGGTGCAAAAAGGAAGGATAAAAGCATCTGGCAAGGGGTCATTGATAGGTGCAACGGTAAGCTGACTTCATGGAAAAAGCAATACTTATCAATGGGGGGCAGGTTGACTTTAATAAATTGTGTTTTGGATGGGATACCTACTTACACTATGTCCTTGTTCAAGATGCCTGCATCAGTTGAGAAGAAATTAGATTCCATGAGAAGGCAGTTTTTGTGGGATGGGAACTCAGACAAAAAGAAGATACATTTGGTCAAGTGGCAAGTAGTCACTGAAGACAAAAAAAAAGGAGGATTGGGAGTGAGAAATTTGAAATTGCATAATAGAAGTTTGCTTTTTAAATGGCTATGGAGATACACTTCAGGAAGTGAGGAAATTTGGCAGAAAATTATAGATGCTATTTATGGAGATAAGATGGGATGGAACAAAATTCTTCACAGTTGAAAAATTGTGGGAGAATCTAGAAAGAAACAAGTGATTGGTGGGATGAATTTTTGCAGTATACCAGATTGGAGGTAGGAAATGGTGGTAGAATTAAATTTTGGCTGGACACATGGTGCGGAGATGAGAGTTTTAAAAGCAGGTATTTAGAGTTATTTAACTGTGCTTTAAATAAAGAAGGTTATATTGCTGATTTCAATTCAAATTCTGGATGGAATATTACTTTCAGAAGAAAACTAAATGATTGGGAATTGGATAGCTTTTGTCAACTACTTCAGCAATTAAATACTTGCTCAGTAGATCAGAACAATGCTGATAGGCTGATTTGGATCAATAGCAAGGATAAGTTATTTTCAGTGAACAATTGCAACAAGATGTTGCTGCAGCAAAATAGTCAAGGAATCTCTAATTGGCCTTGGGAAGTGATCTGGAAAACAAAAGCACCGGCACCGGAGAAAGCAACCTGTTTTGGATGGAGCAGCTAGGGGTGCTTGTCTAACTCAGAATAAGTTGCAGAGAAGAGGCTTTTCATTATGCAGCAGATGTTACTTCTGTAATTCAGAGTAGGAAACTGTTGAGCATTTGTTCTTGCACTGTAGATTCTCAAGGCAATGTTGGGAATTGTTTCTTAACATCATTGGCATATCCCTGGTGTTACCACATAAGATCAGTGACATGTTGATAATGTGGCAGTCTCAAAGAGTCAAAAGGAATTTACAGCAAATCTGGAAAACCATCCCTAATTGCATTCTATGGACTTTATGGCTAGAGAGAAACAAGGCATGCTTCGAAGGGAAGAGATTGCTAATATCTAGAGTAAAAAACAAATGTATTAAGAACTTTTATTTGTGCTGTTATAGTAATACCCTAGATAGAATGGATGAATATCTGGAATTTTTTGTACTTACTAGGGGGAATATGTAACTATGTTGGTGAAGAAGTTATACTGATGCCTTGTACTTTGTTTTCTGTACCAGCTCGGTACTAGTTGAATAATAAAACTTTTTACTCATAAAAACAATAATAATTAAGGAGTGTCCAATGCAACAACAACAACAACATACCCCCAGTAAAATCCCACTAGTGGGGTCTGAGGAGAGTAGAGTGTACGCAGACCTTACTCCTACCCCGAAAAGGTTAGAGAGGCTATTTCCGGGAGATTCTCGGCTCAAAAGGAGAGACAATAATATCAGAAAAGAAACAAAAGAAAAGTCATGTAGCAATTAAAGATGCCAGAAAGAAAATAACAACAACGAATAAGTGAAAGGACAATAACACAAAACTATGCAAAACAACAATGTGAACACAACATAGACCGCTAACAAACCTAAACAAAACTCTATCAGACTACCCGGTACAAAGAGGGAAAGAACTCTCGACTACCCCCTAGCCTACCACCCTAATGCTCGACCTCCACATGTTCCTATCAAGAGCCATGTCCTCGGAAATCTGAAGCCGGGTCATGTCCTGCCTGATCACCTCGCCCCAATACTTCTTAGGCCGCCCTTTGCCTCTTCTCGTACCTGCCAAAGTCAACCGTTCACACCTCCTAACCGGTGCATCTAGGCTTCTCCTCCGCACGTGTCCGAACCATCTAAGCCGCGCTTCTCGCATCTTGTCGTCCACGGGAGCCACGCCCACCCTCTCCTGAAAATCTTCATTCCTAATCTTATCCAGCCTAGTGTGCCGACACATCCATCTCAACATCCTTATTTCTGCTACTTTCATCTTCTGGATATGTGAATTCTTGACTGGCCAACACTCAGCTCCATACAACATGGCCGGTCTAACCACCGCTCAATAGAACTTACCTTTGAGTATCGGTGGCACAATCTTGTCACACAGGACTCCAGACGCTAACCTCCGTTTCATCCACCCCACCCCAATACGGTGCGTAACATCCCCGTCGATCTCCCCATCTCCCTGGATAATTGACCCTAAGTACTTAATACTTTCTCTCTTGAAGATGACCTGTGAGTCAAGCCTGACTTCCACATCCGCTTCCCCCGTCACGTCGCTGAACTTACATTCCACATATTCCGTCTTATCCTACTCAACTTGAAACCTTTAGACTCCAGGGTTTGCCTCCATACCTCCAGTCTCCCATTAACGCCACCTCGCGTCTCATCAATCAGAACTGTATCATCAGCGAACAACATACACCATGTCACCTCTCTTTGGATATGGTGTGTCAGTGCGTCCATCGCCAGAGCAAATAAGAACGGGCTGAGCGCAGATCCTTGGTGTAACCCCATAACCATCGGAAAAGGCTCTGAGTCACCTCCCACGGTCCTAACCCGAGTCATAGCTCCATCATACATATCCTTTATCGCCCTAATGTAAGCCACCGGCACACCTTTCACCTCCAGACACTTCCAAAGGACGTCCCTAGGGACCTTGTCATACGCCTTCTCTAGGTCAATAAACACCATATGCAAATCCCTCTTCCTATCCCTGTATAGTTCCACCAACCTCCTGATAAGGTGGATAGCTTCCGTAGTAGAACAACCCGGCATGAACCCGAATAGGTTTTCCGATATAGGCACCACCCTCCTTATCCTCCCTTCCGCAACCCTCTTCCAAACTTTCATGGTATGACTTAGTAACTTGATACCCTATAGTTGTTACAATTCTGGATATCCCCTTTGTTCTTGTACACTGGGACCATTGTACTCCACCGCCACTCATTAGGCATCCTCTTTGTCCTGAAGATAACATTAAAGGCGTAATGGCTTCCTGACCACTTAAACTTGTAGGGCTTTTGAAAGCCGATACACGAACTTTGGATTTTCCCATTTGAACACTTCAACTTGACAAAATGGGTAATAATAAACGCATTTGATCGTTGACCATGCCTATGTGGAAGCACTACAACTGACATGGCTAAACTGTGTGCAAATCACGCTCCCAAGACGCGTGAATAGTATTGTTTTTACTTAAAAAAATTAGAATTAGAATAAAATATAAATAAAAAAGGAAAATGAAAAAGAAAAAAAAAGACTTTTCCAATTTTTTTATCTTCCCAGGTGTCCACCATGGATTAAGTGATGCTATCATATGAGTAAGTGATGCTACGAACTTCACCAGACTATGCCGGAGCATGTAAGTTCAGAATCCTAGTGAAAGAGGCTGAGTAGAACTGGAGGGTGCATTGGCATTTGGTCGAACACTGTTATATGAACAGTGTGCAGAATGACCATTTTGGATATTCGAAAGATTTGGCCCATGTAAGGTCTGGTTTGAAGGTTTGGAAACACTCTCCTGAGGAGCAGAAGTAGTTTGGCATTGGTTTTGAGTCCTTTGATTTGCCTGATCACCTTGCCCGGCCAACTGGTGAAGTTTTGAGTTTTCAACTTGGTGGTGATGGTTGATTTCCTGAATGGATTGAGCTGAATCTTTGCATAGAGGATCCATGGGTGTAGTAGAAGGGATTCCAATTGGAAATTGGTCTCCAATTAGCCCAGAATTGATAGGGGCATTTCGTCGAACACCTTGCTCAACCGGACTGCCTGAGCTTTTGGATTGTAAAATTGGAGGAATTGGTTGGTACCCATATGAAATTGGAAGTGTAGGAGCATTCTCCTCATCAAGGCAAACATTTTGGTACCTTTCTTTTCCAATTTGGATACCTGGAACACCTTGCGCGTTCATTTTTGCCTTGCCGGAGTTCTGCTGCTCGTCGGACGGGACGATTCCCGCGGTGGAATTGTCGAACTATGTTTCAGGCGTTTTTTTTTCCTTTTTGTATTTGTAACTTTTTTTTTTCTTTTTCTGATTTTGTATTTAAAAATGGGACCCACAAATAACACATGGCAAGTAATAAATAGCTTAGCATGATGTGTTGTACATGTCAACGAAATTGATATACACGCTCTGGTGGATGTGTTTATTGTTACCCATTTTGTCAAGTTGGAGTGTTCAAATTGGAAAATCCAAAGTTCGTGTATCGGCTTTCAAAAGCCCTACAAGTTTGAGTGGCCAGGAAGCCATTACACCTAACATTAAACAACCTAGTCAACCACTCCAAGCTTGCTCTACCCGCGTATCTCCAAAACTCTACTGGAATCGCGTCTGGTCCGGTCGCTTTGCCCCGATTCATCTTACCCATCGCACCCACGACCTCCTCAACCTTGATGCGCCTACAATACCTAAAGTCTCGGTGACTCTCGGAGTGCCCCAATTGCCCTAACACAATGTTTCCCTCCCCCTCTTCATTCAGAAGTTTATGGAAGTACGAATGTCATCTTTGCCTAATCTGGGCCTCTTCCATCAATACTCGACCGCCCTTGTCTTTGATGCACCTCACTTGATCCAAGTCGCGAGCATTCTTCTCTCTCGCTTTGGCCAACCGAAATAACTTCTTGTCCCCACCTTTGCCCCCAAGTTCCTCGTAAATCCGCACATCGTCAAAAACCTTCTCTATATCTAATTTGCACATGATTCCGGCTTTCCTTTGTCTTAGTCGGGAGTCAAGACACTCATTTGCAATGATTGATGTGCGTAATCTGTCTTCCACTTACAAAAGTCATCTATGGGGATGAAACCAACTGTCCCATTAGTCTTGAGCCTATTTGCAAGAAGTTAGGACAATACCTTGAAAAACTTTTCATTAAACTAATCAGCCTATAAATCTTTTAACTCTTTCGTGCCATTTTGTTGTTGGAATAAGAGCAATATAAGATACATTTAGACTTAACTGTCATCAGACTGGAAGTGGTTTGTTGCATTAGAAAGGTCCTTCTTGATGGTGCCCCAACATCTTTTGTAGAATTCCATGGTAATCCATCTGGGCGGGGTGCTTTATCCACATTGCATTCCTTGATTACATCTAAAATTTCCTCGTGTTTGAATGGTCTTTGCATCCACTGTGTTCCTCATCCAAAATTGAAGGCAGATTTTGACGTTCCATGGTCTTCACTATTCACGCGCAAAGGTCATAATCGTATCAACTAAAAAAACCACAGAATGGTCATAATCATATCAACCAGATGGACCACATAAAGGTCGTAATCACATAAACTGCACGGAATGTCCTATCGTGCCATAATCAGCTCAACCACACTCAATATCCTATCGTGCCATAACCTCAGTTCATATAAGAGAACCATATGCAGAGATGTATGTATATATGATGCATATGGACAAGAGAGAGGAACGTGTGGAATGTATGCGTGTGTATAATGGATGATTATGGCTAAGAGGTAGTGGATAATTTGATCAAGAGATGATATCAGTTATGCTCTAGATACCGTAGGTTGACTGTGCAACTATGGAGGATCTTCATGAGCTTAAGGGGAATTTTGTGGGTTAATGCCGAGAAGAGTACTTGAAGTTCTAGCATGCTGGAACAAAGAAGGTAATCTTTCTAGTTAAGAGAGATAAAGGATTGTCCCAGCTTGCATCTGGTGGACAATTTGGGAAGAGAGGAATCTGTGATGCTTTGTAGAAAAATACAGTAATATCCAGAAGTTGAAAATGAAGTGTCTTAGTTCTTAAAGGACAATATTTAGAAGTTCACGAATCTATTTTTGATGTTTTAGGCTCCTTATAGATGGCAAAGGAGTAGGAATGTTTTTTGTCACAGTTCTCCTTGTAATTAGAGGGGGACTCCACAACTTTTGTGCAGTCTATATATAAATATACATTATATTACCTTCTCAAAAAAATAATAATGTATGATTACGATTATAACATGTAATCCATATACAAATAACCCATCATTGTCCAAAAAAAGTATCAAAAGCCTAGACGTGATCTCTAACGTGAATAAGAAAGCTTAAGTAGTCAGACAAATAAGCATATCACTAGGAGAACATGTATCAAAACAAAGCATTAAAAGGCCTAAATTCTCCCCAAGCGTGGAAAACCTTGGTATACGCATTTATGCTCGTCAACTGGTGTATACGTTACCCCCAAACACATAACACATAACATATAACACATAAGTCCATTTTAGGCAAAATTCTCTCAAGTCGAGATTAGGCAGGACACTTACCTTCTCCAAAATAAGCTTCAACCTTCAAGAACACCTTTTCCTTTTTCTATTGCCTCCAAAAGTCTACAATCTAGTCAAATAATACTCAAGAAGGTCAAATAATGCTATTGGAATCAATCCCACATGAAAAAGATTCAATCTTTATCAAAATCTCAAAAGTCAACAAAAGTTTAACTCGGGTCCACATGGTCAAAACCCGATACAAGATCAAATTACGGTGGCCCATAACCTGTCGGGTCCAAATATGTAATTTGTTTTCAAATTTGAGTCCAAATCGTTATTCAAAACCTCAAATTTTACTTTCTTAAGTTTTGATTCGAAATCCCTTTTTCCCTCTTTAAAATCCTTGATTCTAAGACAAAAATCGAAGATTGATTCATGTAATAATCACAGATTCAAGTTAGAATTACTTACCTAATGTAGTATATGAAAATCCCCCAAAAAATCCCCTCAATCTGAGCTTCCTAGCTCCCAAAATGGTGAGATGAACTCAAAGTTTGAAATCATGTTATTTATGCAAGGGCCGAAGAGTGGCTGATATTGCAGAAAATGGTTGGCATGGCTGCTGCTGCAATTTTATTGCTGATTTTGTTGGTTTTTGCCTTAAAAACGTTCTCCGAATACCTTGAAACTCATCCGAGCCACCCGTGGCCCCTCCAAACCATCCCAACAAGTCCACATACACTACATGAATTTATCCAAAGGCGCAAAACACAAAGGGAAACGCTACAATTCGAAATCAAGGTCCAAGTCAAGCTTTTGAACTCTTAAGTTTCTAACTTCCATGCAATAGCACCGAATTGCACCCGAGCCACTCGGGTCCTAATTCGAACATGCATACAAGTTGAAAATCATCATCCGAACCTTATTGGAACCTTCAAAATGAATCTAAGCTCGTTTAGTCATATTGTTGACTTTGATTAACTCTATTCTCTTTAAGGTTTCTAGTTAACAAGTAGGCATACCAATACGCTCTCAGGCCCTTTAGGACCCGAACCACCGATATCCGCAAGACACAATCACCAAATGAACCTGTGTGAAGTGGGAAGTCTCAAATAAGGGAACGACATGCTAGAACTCCAAACGATCAGTTGGATAGTTACACACTTTTCCATCCCGAATGATGACCACCCCTACCTAAGTCCATTAGCTTCTAGAGCAGCATAAGCAACCCTTTGTCCCAAACTTTCCTTATTGTTGATAATCTCCAGAAAAAAGGGTTGTCTTTATGTAGCAGTTGCTACTTATATGGCAGTCAAACAGAAACCTCAATCACTTTTTTTGCACTGTTGTATTACTGATTAGCTATTCTTGACTAATCAAGTGGTCCATGCCTGGGAATACACATGATCTTTTGCATTGCTAGTATAGGTGGCAGGGGCTGGACAAAGCAAGAAATAGCAGGCGGAGTACTATTCCAGCATGTATTTGGGGGTGATTTGGAGAGAAAAAAACCCAAAATATTTGAGAGAGAAACTCAAATCAGTCTGGTGGATTAAGTTAGATTCTATCATGTTATTTCATTTTTGGTGTAAAACGGAATACGTAAATGAGGCATAAACTCTCCTAGAACCCATAGAGGCCCTCTAGGATTACATGAGGGCCATACTTTTGGTGTTCTGCACTGTACAGAAACTCTAGGACTAACTTTGTGCTGTTTATAAATACAATTATTACCTTTTCAAAAAAAAAAAAAAGGTAGATGAACGAACTAATGAGACTTGCCATTTCAGGTGAACTGTCAATGCTCATTTTTAAAGTTTTTGAATTATTGAAAAGGGGAAAACAAGAAAAAGGTAAAAAAGGAAGGAAAGAAGCACGTGTGGGTAACAAGGAAGGGAAGAAGAGGAAGAAAAGTGAAGGTAAGAACCAACAAGGGTTGTGGTGGACTGATAAGTACTCCTCCATCCTTAACCAGAGGTTTCGGGTTCGAGTCCCTGGGTATGGAGTCGGCTTTGTTAGGGAGTGCTTTACCCCCTAATATGGGACTTCCCGATGCGAATCCGGATTTAGTCGGGCTCCAATGTGACTACCGGACACTGTGTGAGAAACCAAAATAAAAAAAGAATTTGAAGGCAAGAAAATAAGAACATTGACGATGTGGAGGGAAGGGGGAGTGGTTGGAGGTGATGGGACAGTTGTGTAAGGGTAGGGAAAGATGATTACCAGAAGGTGGGGTAGAAGACGATAACTTTGCGTAGGTATGAACAAGATAAATGAGGTAAACGGGAAGCAAACCAAACTAAAAGAAGGTGGAGTCTGAAGGGGAATGGTGGCTGCTGCTTTTGGAGGGAGGTGAAGAGGAATGAAGAAAAGGTTGACCCTCACCTTAATTTTAGGCGGGATGATAACAGTAATTTAAGATGTATTACATGTGGGATTCCTAAATTTGATACTAATATCAACCCGTCTAAACAAGATAACTAGGGAATTGAAGAATACTAAGTTTGATAATTGGCTAATTTGACTTTTAATACTGTACCAAATATGGGAATTGGAGGATAAGGAGTCTGTTGGTTGACTGTTTTGACTTTAATCCATATCAAACATCGGTTAAAAGAATTCCAGGGATCTTGAATTGTCAAATACAAAATAAACAGATAAATCAAATCCACAAAAGAAATTGTGCTATTTATCATGTTTGATATATAGTCAAGCCACGGTTGTTCCGATTTTTTTTAGGTTATAGCAATTGGCTAATATACACCTATAACATCATTTGGCATTTAAATCTTATTTGGCTATCACAAAATATATAAAATATCAATTGGATTATCATATTTTAATGTTATAAAGATAAAATAAATTATTTAAATTTAAAATCTCAAAAGATATTCATATTTCACTAATTAAAAGACGGTGAACTCTTACCCAATGGGATACAAATATGTTCATCTTTCAATGGAAAAATCCTTAATGATTGAAGTATGTATTGATGTAATATTCTTTGTCAAAAATGGTGTATTAAAGTTCCAAAATATTTGTTCAAAATCTCTAGACCTTTTATTAGTAATCTGAGAGACTCTAGTTCAATATGTGGTTATGATAGCAAAGCCGCACTAGTGCTTTCTTTATCCTGAAAATAAATGACTAGCAACAGAAGTGGGAAATAGTAAAATCAATCAATATTTGAGTAAGGTTGTTATAGAGGGGTAAGTTTACAAAAAAATTATCGTTATATTGATGGTTGTTGCTATTATAGGGAGAAAGCTGTTGCAGAGAGGTAACATATAACATAAAGAATTGATTTTAAAGAAAATTTGGCTGTTTTAGTGAAATTGTTATAGAGGGTGGATGTTATAGAGAGGTTTGACTGTATCTATTAACAAAGCTATCAAGCTTAATAATTTTCTTGAACTAAGTGAAGGTTTAGGTGCATTTTTTGCTGATTCTAATATGCAAATACGCATTTCCAATAGAAATTTGATCTGTTCACTCATTTAAGTTCTTCGTAAAATATTTAGGAGACTTGTCTATTTCTTAATCAAAGTTTACCAAGAACAATTTTGATCGTAAAGACTTCATGACAAATTGCTTTATTTTTACCGTTCCTTAAGCCGAGAGTCTATCAGAAACAACCTCTCTGCCTTTATAGGGTAGGGGTAAGGCTGCGTACACACTACCCTACCCAGACCCCACGTATGGGGTTAAGCTGGGTTTGTTGTTGTTGTTGTTGTTGTTGTTGTTGTTGTTGTTCATGACAAACTTACCTTTTCTCGGAAAGGAAAAAAAAGACTTCATGAAGAAGCATATTTTCAAAACTTTCCTTCTGATGATAATTTGTATAGAGTTAGATATAGGCAAATATCATTAGCTATTATACATTTGGACCTTCACTTTTATATTGTTCCCCACCTACCAAGAACAACTTTGATCCGAAAAGACTTTATGAAGAAGCATATTTCTTGAACTTTCCGCCTGATGATGATGATTCATATAGGGTTTGATATAGGCAAATACCATAAACAATTACACCTTCACTTTACAAGGAAGGCGATCACCTATGTAGGGCAAGTGAAATTATTTGTACTTATCAACTGCTAGTTAAGAACTATCTGTTTACTCATAGAGAAGAAGAAAAAGAAATCTATCTGTCTACTGATCGTTTGTTGTATATTTAGTCCTTTGCCTTTTTCCTCCCTTAGTTGCTAAGATGCTTTATTCTTCCATTTTCCCTTTCATCCAGGAAGGTTGACATTAACCAACTATGCTCTCTACTTTGAGTCTGGAATGGGCTTATATGATAAAGCAGTGCGGTTTGATCTAGCATCCGACTTGAAGCAGATCATTAAGCCCGAGCTAACTGGACCTTTAGGTGCTCGCCTCTTTGACAAAGCTGTTATGTACAAGTCGTCATCTATGTAAGTTTCATGTTCTCAGTTGAAGCTATGTATCCTAACTCACCAGGGACTAGTAACGTTAAGTTTGTACAGGGTAGATCCTGCATATTTTGAATTTCCGGAATTTAAAGGAAGTTCAAGACGGAACTATTGGTTGGATATCTGTCTTGAAATCTTCCATGCTCACAAATTTACTCGGAAGTATAATATCAAAGAGGGTCAGCAGTTTGAAGCACTCGCTAGGGCTGTTCTTGGAATTTACCGATACAGGGCAGTAAGAGAGGCTTTTAAGGTATCTTCTTCCAACTATAAAACCCTACTGTGTTTTAACTTGGCAGAAAGTCTTCCTAGAGGAGATGCGATCTTGGAAACTTTATCAAGTCGCTTGACACTCATGAAATCTGCCAGCAATCATCGTGGGTTATTGGGTTCTCCTAGTGCAAGGAGACAGGTGATACACCCAGTATCACGGGTGTCACTTTGTAGACTTGGTATTATCTCATGCAAGGAGGTTGACATAATTGGAGAAGCAACAAATTTGGTTGGAGATGTCTGTGTTGGTGAGATAAATCCTCTGGAAAATGCTGTCAAGCAGTCAATGAAGAACATTGGAAGGGCTGAAGCTGCACAGGCAACAGTTGACCAAGTCAAAGTTGAAGGAATTGATACTAATTTAGCTGTAATGAAGGTGTGCAGTGAACTCCTTTGTCTTTCTCTTTTTTCTTAACGTATCGTTCCTGTGATTCTGGAGATTGCTTTACTTGTTCTGTTCATGATAGTTGATCCCTGCTAAGGACAGTTCCTCGAACAGGAATGCTGCCTTAAATTGTGAGTTACTTCAGTCGATCCTATGGTTAAAAATGGTGCAAATCTGAAAAGCTGCAGTTCTTTTTTTTTTCCCTAGGGAATTAAGAACGTAGCTTGATTGTTGTTCAGCAGCTCATATGTCTCTTGTTTTTAGAGTAGTTAGCAGCTCCACTAATTTGTGGCACCCTTTGGTTGGCTTTGATTATTGTTGTAAAATTAGAACTGAGGAGTACCTGCACCTCATCTTTGAAAGTATCACTTCAATGAGGATACTTTGTTGGCTTTGCTTCTTGTTCTTAAAATTTGAAACGAGTTCCTGCACCTCATCTTTGAAGTGTATCACTTCATAAACGGGATACTTGACTTGTGATGCATTATTGCTGCTTAGAAACTTACTAGTCGTAGAACTTCTAGTACATAATGTTTCCTCGTTCCTCAAGATCACCTTTTTTTTTCTTCACAGGAGCTGCTTTTCCCTGTCTTCAAATCAATTAACCACCTTCAACAATTAGCTTCGTGGAAAAATCCATGGAAGTCGATGTTATTTATGGTGCTTATAAGCTATGTTATAATCAGGTATCTAAGACTTATCTTTTCCTTTATCTTATGTGCGGGCCAGAACTCGTGTCCAGATTTCTCCTTATTGGATGTGCATTGTCATCCCTTCCCATTCCTCGTTACCTTCTCATAGAAATTAGTTGCAACTCTTTATAGAATTCCAAATAAATCACAATAATGCTCCGTAATGGAGGAGACAATGCTGTAAATTTACATAGTTCTTGTATTGTTTCAAATTTTAAAAAGAGTTACAACAACAGCAACAACAACAACGAGCCAGTAGAATCCCACTTGTGGGGTCTGGGGAGGTTATTGTGTACGCAAACCTTACCCCTACCCCGAAGTAGAGAGGCTGTTTCCAAAAGACCCTCGGCTCAAGAAGACGAAAAGAGACAATATCAGTACCACCAATAGAAAACATAGGAAAAATAACATCATGAAAATGAGAAAGTAGATGCAAAGGAAAAACGATAGACAGACATAGACCGGGCGCTATGGAAAAACGAAATAGTAGTAAGACACAACATTGCCACTATCTGACTTCGACAGAAATCCTACTAGACTAGCCTCACAAAGGGACAAAGTAAGGAAAGATTCAACTATCTCCTAACCTACAACCCTAATACTTGACCTTCACAGTTTCCGATCCAGGGCCATGTCCTCGGAAATCTGAAGCCTCGCAATGTCCTGCCTGATTACTAAAAAGAGTTACAACAAGCCTGTAAATTGATTTTTGCAACATGAGTGCTTTTACAAGAAGCCACATTGCTCTCCCTTTCTTTAAGAAGCCATATTGCTCTTATACGCCCATAAAGTCCCTTCCTTTCTCACCTTTTCATAAAGTCTAGTAATCTCTCATTATATGAGTCAGCCAGTTAGACGTACATCTACATAATTCAAAAGAAATGAGCGTTGAAGATGAAACATTCAATTGGCTACTGACTTATAAAAACAATCAGTTAGCTTGTGAATATCTAAAGTAGGAGGAAATACATCTTTGGGGTACATAGAGCACCAGGGGTCGTGTAGCCCATAATGGGATAGTCTAGATTAACTATCCTTCCCGACTGGCAGTGTTGAGGGGTTAATGAATGAGCTCGCTACACTTTTATATGTGTTTGGTATATATAACACTACGCGTGTGATATCCTTATATATATCTAGTCTACATCTCTTTCAACCTGAATAAAAAATTTAATTCACAAGTGTAGCCACTGAAGCAATTGTTCTAATGTGTAAAGAAATTGCCAAAAATTCATATTTTCACCAATAAGATTTTCTCTAGAACAACAACAATAAACCCAGTATAATCCACATTAGTGTTGTCAAAAGCGCAAAAAGGCGCTAAAGCCCTGTTGGAGCTTAAAGCGCAAAGTGCACTTAAAGTGTGGGCTTCACTGAAAAAAAGCGCACTATGAAGTTTTATATATATATATATATATATATATATATATATATATATATATATATATCTAATATTTAGAGAACATAATAGACACATAAATAATAAATATATATTGCTTATAATGAGGTAAAACTTCATCAAATCATCAACTTAAGTCTTAATAAGGAAATATAAACTCATTCTAGATTCCACTTCTAATCACTAAAATAATATTCCTCCATATAATCTTCCTCAATAGGGTGATTCTCATTGGTGTCACTAGAACTATAGCCACCAATCTCCTCTTCCGAATCAGAATCAATGTCATCTTCTATGTCAACAGACTCAATACGTGGAGCTCGGGAGCTTGAGGCATTGGTTGCAATAACTCCTGACTGTCTCTTTTGTCGCCTTGTGTATGTCAACACGTCCTCACTACCCGACGCTCTTGCAACATACCCAAAGTCAAGCTATCACCACCAAACACCAACTCATCTTCTGCTTCCGCATTAACACCCATCTTCCCAATCAGCCACTCATTACTATGATCGATGTTATCCAATGAGATTGGATCAATAACTCTCCGCAAGTCATAACGGGCTTTTAAAGCACAATTATACTTGACATACACTAGGTCATTCAATCTTTGATGCTCCAATCTGTTTCTTTTTTTTTGGTATGGATCTGTTGCATGGAATATCTTAATATTAGTGATATAGTCTAATTGATTAACTAAGCAAAGAAAATAAATAAAAAGTATACATTACGAGTACTTACATGCTCAAATACGCTCCAATTACGCTCACACCCAGCAACACTAGCCGTTAAACCCAAAATTCTAATGGCTAATTTTTGGAGATGAGGAGCTGAATTACCATATAAATTCCACCATTCAACTGTAAAAAGTGTTATGTTGACCATCATTATTTCTAAGTTAATGTAACTATGTAAGTATTAAGTAAAATTTTAAACATAAACTAATAATTGTGAATTTAAAGGTTAATATTTCAGTTACCAGGAGATCTTGTCGTTCTAGATCTTTTTGCAATCGGAAGACCAAATTGTTGTTCAGCTTTAGTGTACAGTGGTATCTCTGATATAATCTTGTCTTGTACTGCAGTCCTTGGAATCAATTTTTCAATACAAGCATACAACCCATCTGTTACTTCTCTACAATTTTCAATAGCTGAATTTTGATAGAAGTACTCTGGATTTAGATAATGTCCAGCTGCATGTAATGGATGATGCAATTGGCATTGCCATCTTTCATCAATAATCTTAAAAATATCTTTGTACTTAGCAATATTCCCGTCAAATACCTTTGCAATAGCCTCCTTAGCTCTATCCATGGCTTCATAAATGTACCCCATTGCAGGTTTTTTTTCATTATCAGCTAATCACAACACTTTAACAAGAGACGCCATTATTTTTAAAATATACACAACCTGGTTCCAGAATGTTGTCATCAAGACGGTATGAGCTACACTTTTTCCCTTTGGTAACTTAGACCATCTATTAATCACCCATTTATCAGATTTAAACATTGCTCATAAATTAGTTTTTTGACAATGCAATCGTTGCAAAGTCAGAAAACTCGTCGCAAATCGAGTAATCCCACATTTCACCAACTCTTTATTTTTTGTGAAATCTCTCATCATATTTAAGACTCCTGAGTGCCCATAAATGAAACCGACAAGGGCAATTGCTCTTTGAAGGGCCTTCTTAATGTTTGGAATCTTCCCTATGGCTTCCAACATAAGATCTATACAGTAGGCTGCACATGGCGTCCAGTATATGTGTCTTCTTTTTTTCTGTAAGATTTGACCTATAGAAAAAAAGTAAATAGATATGCTAAAATTTAGAAATCAGCTATAGAAAAAAAAAGTTGATAGATATGTCAAAATTTAGGAATCAGAACTTTGAATCGATATTAGAAAGTAAAACATAAAACTTAAACATTTAAAGCAATAA
Source organism: Nicotiana sylvestris (assembly GCF_000393655.2). Classification (NCBI taxonomy): domain Eukaryota; kingdom Viridiplantae; phylum Streptophyta; class Magnoliopsida; order Solanales; family Solanaceae; genus Nicotiana; species Nicotiana sylvestris. Next base: position 72,263,217 of record NC_091060.1, read on the forward strand.
ATTCTTACCAGCCAACACAAAGTTGCTACCATTATCACTTATAACTTGAACCACATTATGCTCTCCAACACGCTCCACGTATCTATCAAGCAATTCACATAGTTTCTCTCCGGTCTTAACAAATGAGGAAGCATCTATCGACTCCATAAACACTGTTCCATGCGGAGAATTCACCAAAAAATTTATCAAAGTTCTTTGTTTTCTATCTGACCATCCATCCTCCATAATGGAACATCCATACTTCAACCACTCCTCTATGTTTGTTTATAATCTCATTGGTTAACTCAACCTCCTTCCTAAGTAACGGAACCCTTAATTCGTGGTAGCTTGGAGGCTTCAAGTTTGGACCATACCTTCCTATAACCTCAACTGCTTCCTTAAAACTTTTTGAGCGAACAACATTGAATGGGATCCCATTATCGTAAAAGAAGCGAACAACTTTTTGAATTGTCATGACTCTTGCTTCTTTATCACATGAATCTTTGATATTTGTTTGCCTAAGTGTTCCTTGCTTTTGTAGAAACACATCCATAGGTCCCTTTCCTTTGGCCAATTTCTTACTAGAGCCACTAGGAAAGCTTCCTCCACCTCTTTTCTTATGAATGATCTCGTGGACTTCATCTTCTCCACCAACATCGTCTTGATAATCAAACTCATCAAGTCTAGAAAATTCGTTAGTATAGACTTCCTTTCTTATTTTTTTCTCCTCCATGTAATTTTTCAATTCCTCTCTAACCTCCTGTGGGCATACTGCACACTTTGCTGCATTCCTAAAGTTCCCAATCAAATGTTGTTTTGCCCGATTAATTCCCCCCGTGGTTGTTTTTCCACAAAATTGCATGTGACTCTTGTAGTGTCATTAGGATCCTTCAAATGATTATATTTCCAGCCAGGATCCCTTCGATTGCCTTTGGACAGGTCCTCTGCCATTTTTAATTTTGAAAAAAAAAATATATAATGCGTCTTGCAAGCAATTATAATTTGTAAATAGTGATACATAACAAGAACATAAAGCTGGACAGTCCTCTGTCATTTATAATTCTGAAAACTTATTAAAAAGTAATATGTAATGCATTTTGCATGCAATTATAATTTTTAAATAATAATATACAACAAAATATATAAGGTAGGTAGAACCTCTGCCGTTTAATTCTGAAATAAAATAAATTAATATTATGACATTTTGCATGCAATTATAATTGTTAAATAATGATATACAACAAGAATATAAAGGGGAACACTACTGGGGTCCACCACTATGCCATGACTTCTAAGAAAGTGTGGAGTCCATTATTTGTGTCTTTATCCTCTCTTAGTCTCTTTACAGGTGTTGCATATATAGTGATAGTTATAAAAGTTTGACAACATGAATCATCAAACAAGGACAAGTGTCCCTTTTAATTCTACAAAATTTTCTACAAACGCAAAAGGACTAAGTATAAAATTTCAGCACCAAACCCATTTATTTTCTAACTTTACTAGTTTATTCACTTTACCCAAAAGGAAAAATAGCAAAAAATTTAATCACAAGAAAAAAGTTAACTCAGTCAAATACTCATATTTTAATGGAGAATTCTTTTGTTTGTATCTCTTATTACAAAGAAAGAATAAAAGAAGAAAAAAATGAGTAGAAGAGAGAGAGGCGTACAAAAAGTATTAAGAGATAAATAAACGGAGAAGAGAAGAAGACCTGTTATAGAGGCTTGTTCTGCTGCAGTTGTTCGATTTTATCTTTTTCTGTTGCATTCCTTTGACTCCTCTGGCCTTCTTATAATTCATCATCTTCTCTTTTTAAATTTTTTGGGAAATCTAATTTGCTCCCTTAATTAGTTTTTCCATATTTCCCTGGCTATTTACCATATATATGGTCTAGGGAACTGTGACAGACTAACTTACTATGATATTAAAAAAGGAAGTAAAGGTCCTCTAACACACGCGCTTCGCTTGAGGTCACGTGGAGCGGCAAAGTGTTTGTGCGCCTCGCTTTTGCGCTTAGGCGCGCTTTTAATTTCACTAATCCACATAGTGGGGTCTGGGGAGGGTAGTGTGTATGCAGCCTTCCCCTACCTTGTGGAGAATATTTTCTCCAGAACAAAAGCAAAAAGTAAAAGAGAGATAGCGCAAGACCCAAAAAAAGGAGAAGAAATTAAAAGAACATGATTGCTAAAGAAGAAATTTTCAAGATAAAAAAGTAGAAAGGGAAAACGATAGAAGAAAACCCAACAAGAGAAATATAGATAATGCAACACTGGAAAACGGGAGAAGAGACTTAACGTTTGGGTGGCTAAAACAGAGGAGGCCTAGGGGGTAAGAGCAAAGGGGTAAGGGACTATGAGGGAGAAAGAAATTGGAAGAGGAATTTTTGCCTTCTTGTCTTTTAAAACTAAGGGAAACATGTACTCTTTTATGTCTTATTCCGTTGGATTAATATTATGATCTCTTTTATGGGCTTCTTTATCAACTCCGACTAGGACTATTCATTCTGATGTATGGGGTCCTATCCAAACTGTTTCTTTCTCTAGTAGTCGATGGTTGGTTACTTTCATTGATTGTTGCACTAGGATGACTTGGGTATATTTGTTAAAAGCCAAAACTGAAGTTTTCTCTTGTTTTCAGTCATTTCATAAGATGATTTGTACTCAGTTTGAATCCAAAATAAAAATCTTGAGAACTGACAATGACAGAGAATATATGGATAAAAGATTCGTTGCTTATTTGGAATCCAATGGAATAGTCCATCAGACTAGCTGTCCTTACACAAGTGCACAAAATGGGGCCGCTGAAAGAAAAAATAGGCATTTGTCATAAGTAGCAAGATCTTTTATGTTCACCATGCATCTACCAAAACCTTATTGGGGGGATGCTATTCTAGTGGCTGCCTATCTTATCAACAGAATGCCACTTAAAACTCTCAATTTTCAAAGTCCTCTGGAAGCTTTAAAGGGTAGGAATGAATACTCCAAAGGTGTTTGGGTGTGTTTGCTTTGTCCACTCTTAGAAATTCTGGAAACTTGATTCTAGAGCTATAAAGTGTTTTCATAGGGTATTCTTCGACACAGAAAGGTTACAAATGTTATCATTCTCCATCTAAGAGATCTTTTGTTAGCATGGATGTTACTTTTCGAGAATCAGTATTACCTCATCACCTTTTCAGGGGGAGAGTAGTAAGGAGGAAGAGGTGATTCTACCTAGTTCCATTACTGGACCTCTTGATGACATTGTCACATGGGACAGTGAAATTGGAGAAATAATTCAGGGGGAGACTATTGGGCGTTTGGATAGGCCTGATTTGAAAACTTACTCAAGGAGAAATAGTGCAGAAGAAGCCATCATGCAATCTACCGAAGCTGAACCTTCTTCTACTAGTGAGTTATCTACATTTCCTAATGAGTTAGATGAACCTATTGCTCACATAATAGGAGTCAGATATGCACCACCAAACATCCTTTATCTAATTTTGTCTTCTATAATTCTGTATCTCCTTCCTGTAGAGCCTTTGCTTTGTCTGTTTCTTCTATGTCTATTCCCTAGAATTGGAGGGAAGCTTTTGCAGATCCTAAATGGAAACAAGCTATGATTGAAGAAATGAAGGCCTTGTCAAAAAATAAATCTTGGAAACTTGTCACTTTACCATCAGACAAGAAGTTGTTGGCTGCAAATGGGTATTCATTATGAAGCACAAAGTTGATGGCTCGATTGAAAGATTCAAAACACGATTGGTGGCTAAGGGATTCACTCAAACTTATAGAGTGTATCAAGAGACATTGCCCTGTTGCTAAGATAAACACTATTAGAATTCTTTTGTCTCGTACAACTAATCTTGATTGGGACTTGCAACAATTTGATGTGAAGAATGCATTTCTTCATGGAGACATAGAAGAAAAGGTGTATATGGAGATTCCTCCTGGATTTGATACTGTGAGAATGCACGAGAGAAAAATCTCTTTTAACAATGATACAATGAGCCCTATATATAATACATATTCTACTCCTACTACATGTAGGATTAGGACATATTCTACTTTTACTACATATGAGACTAGGATTATTTACACATAACTATCTAACACTCCCCCTCAAGCCGGTGCATACAAATCATATGTATCGAGCTTGCTACATATGTAATTAATACGAGGACCAATGAGGGACTTGGTGGAAATATCTGCAAGCTGATCATTCGACTTCACTATGAGTTATACCAAACTCCTGGATAATTGTGCTGAACTTACCAAACCAGAATCGAGGAGACTGCTCTAGACCATAAAGTGACCGGCGCAATTGACATACAAGGCCACTAGACTTTCCCTAAGTAATAAAACCAGGTGTGCTGATAAACAGGAGTTGGCCGAAAAGTCGCCGGAGAAATTTGAAAATAGTGAGATTAAGCCGAATTCCACACTACAAAACATGTTTTAAAACACCACCAGAAAACAGAAACTTTTTTGGAAATCAATGTTCACGCCGGAAAAAGTGCATTGTTCACGCCAGTAAAAATAAAAGTCGTTAGAATTTGATGTAATTTATATGGGTAGGCTTAGAATCACTGAGTGAGTAAGATGTCTTGAAGAAGTTTTGTCCAAAAGTGGCCGGAATGGCTCACACGTGCCGGAAAAGTAACTGTCTCTTGTTGGAACCCTAGTTCTGGCAGCACGTGAGGGACTTTCTACCGTTTTTGCCGAATCAATTGACTGGAGTTTTGTCGCCTGACATTTCCGAACAAGATGGTAGTGTTGGTTTTCGCACAACACTTACCGATGAGGAGATAATGCAAATTAATCTTGAGTCGTCAATCGGAAAGATACACGGTGACTGTCTTTTCTGTTTCGATGAGACGGGGATCTCTAGGGTTTGGTCGCACAAGAATTTAGGTTCTGATGGTGGTACTGGTATATGCACAATACCACTATAGCAGTGATGAACCCTGGGAACAAGGCGAAGTTGCCGGAAAATTGCACGACGACGAGATCTTTCTTCCCGGATGTTGTTGAAATGACGCACAACGACAATTTTCTCACTAAAGCTTTGATACCATGTGAGAATGAAGGAGAAAAATCTATCTTTTAATAATGATACAATGAGTTCTATATATAATTCATATTCTACTCCTACTATATATGAAAACTAAGATTATTTACACATAACTATCTAACAGATACTGTACAAAGTCAAGGAAAGATATGCAGATTGAAGAAAGCCTTGTACAGACTGAAGCAATCCCCCAAAGCTTGGTTTGACAGATTCTGCAAAGCAATGATCTCCTTTGGTTACCAACAAAGCAATACTGATCACACCCTCTTCATAAAACATCATACGGGTAAACTTACTCTTCTCATAGTTTATGTTGATGACATAATAGGAGATGACAAAGAGGAGATGACCCGATTGAAGAAGTTGTTGGCACATGAATTTGAGATCAAGGATCTAAGAAAATTGCAGTAATTATTGGGAATTAAGGTTGCTAGATCAAAGAGGAATCTTTATTTCTCAGAGGAAGTATATTATGGATCTCCTGAAAGAAACTGGTATGACAGGTTGTAGACCCGCAGAATCGCTCGTTGAAAACAATCACAAGTTAAAAAGCGGAGTTGGAGAGTCAGTTGTTAGGCGAGATATCAGAGGTTGGTTGAAAGACTCATTTATCTCTCCCACACTAGACCAGACATAGTTTTTTTAGTTAGCTTGGTGAGTCAGTTCACACATGATCCCCGAGATCCTCATATGTAAGCTGTCTTTCACATTATACGGTATCTGAAGTCTGCTCCAGGGAAAGGTCTACTTTTCTTCAAACATGATCACCTATAAATAGAAGCCTTTACAGACGCGGATTGAGCTGGATCTCTAGATGACAAAAGATCTACATCCGACTACTGTACGCTCGTAGGAGGAAACTTGGTTATTTGGATGTCACGTCCCAAACTACCCCCTAGACGTGACTGGCACCCAGCTAACACCACCTGCCGGGCGAACCCCTTTCTTTAACGTTTAACCATTTACACAAATATTAGGAGAAAAATACAAACCTAATATATTATTAATAATTAAAGAGGAAATGATTATCGCCAATACCTTAGTCAATTGATAGAAAAACCAACAATCACTCAATTAATAAAACTCTAGCCCAAATCCCACACTAAGACCATGGAGCATCTAACAGAGTAATATGAGGTTTATTGACGAGTTTGCAACCTAAAGAAAAAAAACTAACTAACACGAACTAGGTAAGTCTGAAACGAAAGCCTCCATGAACAATGCGGTGGCTCACCTTAGCAATAGGATCCGCTCGAACAAACTCGTCAGCCACTAGCTCTATCTCCCGCAACGGTATCTACATAGAGATGCAGTTAAGGAGTGAGTTATACGTAAATATAACCCAGTAAGATCCTCGACCCGTCACTTTAAATACTTCTGGGACAAGTGTTAGAAAATACAAACACACTGCAACACGGATATATAGTAAATATGATAATTATACAATAACTCAATATATGTGTATCAACAGAGTTATTAAGAATTGACCAACAAGGATACCCACTAAGGACTTATCATAATTGCAGCGAAAGAAATTTACCAACACACTTACGAGTCCACAATGGCACCACAATGCCTCAAATATGTAACAGAGCATACACAATGCTCGGGTGATGTACAAAGGCATACACAATGCCCCAACATCATGGCGCACAGCCGTATCAAACTCAACATCATGGCGCACAGCCGTATAAACCCAACATCATGGCGCACAGCCGTATCAAACTTAATATCATGGCGCACAACCGTATCAAACTCAACATCATGGCGCACAGCCGTATCAAACTTAATATCATGGCGTACAGCCGTATCAAACTCAATATCATGGCGCACAGCCGTATCAAATTTAATATCATGGCGCACAGTTGTATCACACTATCAAACAACTTATAAAATAATATATTTTTTTTTCATGAAATAATATATTTGCGGCTAGTATAAGACCACCGACTCTGCCAAGCGCACGCTTGTCCCAACACATGGACCAGACAGAGAAAACACACTTTCAAAACGGGTTTTAGAAAAGCAAGTATCAAAGCTTAAAGTCTCACTTACCTCGCTAATCACGTGTTTTCCAACCTTGCAACGTCTAGAGCACCGACCAAACGGCCTTCAATGGCCTCAATCTATACAACATATTGACAACCGATGTCACTTAATGGGTCAAACTGAATATCCATAGCTTTCAATCTTAGAGCTAAATCTTGATATCTCACTCCTTAAATCACGAATTAAGGGGAAAGATTAATAATATCCCATCTAACTTAATTATTTAATTAAATTCCTATAAATTAGGACTCGGATTCCAGTAATAAAAATGACCAGAGTAAAAGTCAAAATCTATCTAAATTCAAAGACAAAGATTTGAAACTGTAGATGTAATATTAATATTAAAGTTTCAATGGATTCCAGGTGCATATTCTGGACGAATTCACATTTGATATAATGTACAACTATTTTATTATAATAAAATAATTTATTTATTATTACTTAATCATTATGCCTCCTAATCATTATCACTTCATGCTTAATAATGAGCCGTCACTTCAATTCCATGACATAGATATATATTTGCTACATAAAAATATGTATTAATAGACGTCTTAATACCTGAATATGAAAATTGAAAATCACGATAATAGCTTTCTGAGTATTTGTTAGTTTCTCCTTTTTGTTTGCTTGCAGGAGCTTTAGTGCTCCGTTCTCCCCTCCGTAATTCTAGATTCTTTGAGATTTCAAAGAATCTCTTAATTCTCTCCTTCTATATGATGCCCTACGGTATTTGTCTCTTTGGGCTTCGGCCCTTTTATTTTTGTTTTCTTTTTGTCCTTTTTTTTTGGCTAATGACTTAAACGTACAATATTAAAATGAGTCATTACATTCTCACCCACTTAAACAAGCGTTCGTCCTCGAACGAGTTAGAAAGAGTACCTGACATCTCAACCAGCTACCCCTACTTTTTCCTCATATCTGTCTCAGACTCCCACATAGCACCCTTCATTGGATGGTTGTCGCACTTGTCTATTAACAATAGATATCGGACCTTCCCCATAATTCAAATTTTCATCAAGCTTTACATCCTCGGCCTTAATCTTCTAGTTATTAGTATTACTTACATATCATCTAAGCATGGACACACGTGGAACACGCGATGAACAGTAGACAATCTCAAAGAAAAAGCAACTCTATACAACACCAGTCCAATCCAAAATCTCATACATACCAATATATTATGAACTTAGCTACCTTTCATATAAAATCTCAAAACTCCTTTCATGGAGGAACTTTTTAAAAGACGTTTTCATCTTTCATAAACTTAAATAAGATTCGTTTATCGACATAAGATTTTTTTTTCTTTTTCCTTCTCTCCTTTGTCTGAAGTCGTTCCTGCATTCAGTACAACCTTCTTATAGGCTTGCTAAACAAAATCTGGACCAATAACTATGATTCTCCATGTTCGAACCAACCAACGAAAAAAAATAAAAATTTACACCAACTTCATCTGAAGCCTCAAACAACAGGATTTATATAACAAACTAGTACATATTACGAGGCACAAACTTGGTCAAAAGTAACTAATCATGAACCATTTCCCTATGTATCATCACGTTGTGGTTGGGATACCCATATTCTGATGCACCCATTGAGATGGAACACATCCAAGTGCCAGGATGATCATAATCATATAGTGGAACACATCTACTGTTCTTGTATATGACAATGCCAGAACATATCCAAACACTCCTACAAAACGCTCTTATGTACGACGGCGCTGGAACACATCCATATGCCCCTACGTAATGCTCTCACGTACGATGGCGCTGGAACACATTCACACACCCCTATGTAACCACTTCATATACCATTACTCTAATCACACATGACAATACGGGCATCTCGTACTATTGCACTAACTTTCTAACATATTGTTGCATAGACTAGTATGTTGGATAACAATCTAGATTGAATCAGGCATGGGAGCTCAATGAGCTTATCACTTTCACCAAAACTAGGATCACAACTTTCTCAAGAATCGTGATAGACTAACCACGAAGTTACAATAATCTGTTTTTTTTTCTTTCTAATTGAATCATCCATGTCTCTAACGCTCGTATTTAGCCTATGAACAACTCAAATACTAAAGAGCAATATTTTTTTTTTACTTCTCGTAACCTAATCTGTCATTGTAACTCTTTTTATACTATTCCAAGCTATATTTGTGGATATTGAAATTACTAAATTTTATAAATACTGTATCTCTTGGATTACAAATCTCTTCAAGTCAATTCCCACGATTGTATAGGAGATTATATAACCCCATAATATGAAGAGCTGCTCGGGGGATCGCACCCCTTGGCCTAGGCCTTTCTAATGAGATGTGATTTGTCTAGGGCTAGCTGAAATTTCAATACTTTGCTTATGTACAATTACAAAGTACCAAGCATTCTAATTGGATTAGATTAATATCAATGGATCCTTTATCAGTCATTCATACATCTTCAACTCTTTAGCTATAGTTATTTATTTTATTCACTATCAAGTAGGTCCTGCTTCTAAGAGCTGATAACTAAACGCCCTAATAAACTCAATACTCTCATATCGATGAACTTTGCTTGCTCAAACAAAGACAATTATGATGTCACATGTGCTCTAGCTTTAACAGACATAATACCATTGATCTACCATCATTTGACTAGATATCACAAGGCCCAGAATATCATAACATAAGAATAAAATTTCACACTTATAGCCTCTATATTTAATCGTTATTATCTCGATATCCATAGGACCATCCTCAATCGTTGCATATGTTTCTATCAACTATGAAACTATTCTAGTATGTCGTTAATATACATAATAAATAATAAGGCTATGGAACTATTCGAATATTCGGTTCCTCTATTCCCTGATGATTACTGGTGCCTTTTACTACTTAAAAGACATCACTATATGTCACACCAGCCATAACAAGTCTTCAAATACGTTCTTCCGAATGTCTAACTCTTTTATCTTTCAATCATAATATCCAGATCACAATTCTATTTTTGAATATAACACCATGTGACTAAGAACATAATCATCTCAGTATGAAAAAAAAAGATACTTGTCATTCATAGTACTCTGGGTCATCGATCAATTATCGATAAACGCATGTATGGGTCCGCCATTTTGTGTGTGTTCTTCCCAACTAACAAAACTTACCTTAAAAGTGATATATTTGGTCTAATGACCTCTTAACCCCGAAATCATGTAACTTTTTCTTTTAGTTCCTTTGACCACATAGAGCCATTCGATAACATAAAATAAAAATATGCTAAGCTTCTAGAATTATATTAATACCCAAGTCTATCACCTCAATAACTCCTCTGAGGATACATTCACAAAGACTAACTCAATAGTTAGTTACTCAACTCCGTTACCCCAAGTTATTACCTTTCACTTATTTATCATATCTAGAACTTTTTATTAATGAGGTAGCTTTGCCTAGAGACATACCAAGCGAATCCTCTATAATAAGCTCAATCGAAATAGGAAATTGACAGTCTTTCATAGCAAGCAAGTATAAAGAAACACAAAGTCGACTAATCCAAGCCCAAGATAACCTCAATTCAATCATACTAAGTTATAATAACTTCGTTAGTATATCACAACTCTGAACCATGTCCACACATATACGATAAATTGGCTCAATAGTAAGACCCATCTACTTAGGTTAAAACCAAATGGTAGATCTAAGTACTCGATTTTTTTTTTAATCCTCATATACTCAATCATCTTATAACATGTTGCTATTCTTCCTCAAATATAAGCTTTATCAAACACAATGTATGTTAACAAAATTGTATAAACTGATTACTTTTCTCAGAAATAGTCATGTCATTTCATTTTTTTTACAAGCTAGCATTTATGCACGGACTCTTACCATTAACAGATTTTACATTACGTGGTGCCAGTACCATAATTATATTTAATGCACTTGAATTGTTCACTCTTACACTACAGTCACACGTATAACATCACTATCACAATACCACTAAGGCTATCAAATCGCTTCAAGAGGCATTAAACTAAGAAATATATAAGCACTTTCCTCAGATATATTTTACCATCATGTCCAACAACCTAGACGTGGCTAATTTATTACACCTCTTATGTTACCGCTCAAATCTTTTCTGCCCTTTCCAAACTCATAATGGAGGGTTATATCCGCGAACTCTAAAGTTGAATAATTTGCTCTTAGGAAGAAGTCGTATCCTAGATCACTTTACCATTCAAATAGAGTCTTGACATTCAAACATTTGACTAACTCTCTACATAAAATTTTGTGAGCTTTCCTTCATAACTCGAGTTATCCCAAAATTTATAACCAATCGATTCTCAAATAGAACCAATGCCTACAACGGCCCATGAATTCAAGGCCACCCTCAATCTCATATATTTTATTCAAAACTTCCAAATCAAGTGCATTGTCCAACAGACGCGGATGCACGTGTCCAAACCATCTGCGAAAGGGACATTCTAAGGTTCAACTTCATTCATCTCAACGCACAAATAAGAAATGAAAGAGGGGAAAATGTCTCAAAGATTAAGCCATGCATGTGTAATGTCATGGGCGGCTTTCCAGCCGTGCCCCATGACCCCTTGGGCGCGCCCCGTGGCGTCCTAGCAAGCCTTCCAATGCCTAGCGCCACGGACGGCCCCGTGGTCTTGGTCGCGCCAAGTGACAAGCGCGCATGTGCCTCTGTCGCCCCACCGATATCCCTCGCCAGCGCCCAACCGCAGGCAGATGCCAACAGCGCCGCGCGCGCAGACAATGCCGCGCGCGCAGATCCTGATGCCAAAGACTATGCTGCCGACAACGGCCCTGTTTTCTGCCTTATAGCAAACTAAGTCTTTTTCATTGTAAATATAGAGTAGTTTTATTCCATGTAATTTCATTATGTTTCTCTAGCTTAATCAAGTCTAGTCTTGTAGCTTTGGATTATTTTTTTTAAGCATTATTAAGGGGGACCAAACAATCAAAACTTTCTAGCAAGCAAACAATTCTCTGTACTGGTGTCTCTCCCCCTCGACACCGCATTTCCTTTCTGTAATAGCTTTCATTAATGCAATCAAGCTTTCTTTCATTCTCAATTCTCATTCCTGTTCTCTCAATTTCTCTTGACATTGGTTTTCCCGTACGGCACTGACAATCTAGTCTAGCGTACGGAGGGGACCTCAGTTGGCGGACAGCAACTGCACTGACATCAGTTGCTTAGCCTTACGTCGCCCTTCCAAGGAATCTCAGGAAGGCGCCGCGTAACAGTTGGTATCAGAGCCTAGGCTCGACATCGGACGAGGGAACGCATTGCCATTACCACCATTTCTGACCATGGTGAATCATGGGGACCGCATTGCGGCCCTTGAACAGACGGTTGACGGATTACTGCCCATCATGGATACGGTGCCTGAACTAAGAACCAGCCTAGGGCAAAGGTTGGATGACCTGGACCGCAGGGTGCTCCAGGCCGAAGTTGACATAGAAAACATCAGTCGTGACTCCGAGGGAGATCGGCAAACGGCAGCCACAGAGGCAGCCGAAATTTTTGGCAAATTCGAGGGACTCCAACAGGAGCGTGCCGAGGATTTAGCTTACAGGGCACAAGAGGCAGATAGGGTGACTGCCATGCAACAAACTATTGACGACTTGACAGACAAGCTCAATGTTGTCAATGCTGCCTTACAGGGCCTACTGCGAGGCGGTGGAAACCAGGTCGGGGGCGCTGCAAACCCCACCTCCGCGACACAAAAACTGAAAATTCCTGAGCCAAAGCCATACAGTGGAGCTAGGAATGCCAAGGAAGTGGAGAACTTCATTTTTGATGTCGAACAATATTTTGATGCTGTGGGGGGCCTAGAAGAAGCCAAGAAGGTAGCAACTGCTGCCATGTATCTTCAGGGTGATGCTAAACTCTGGTGGCGGGTGAAATACGAAGCCATCAAGGCCGGTGAAGATGCTCTCGAAACATGGGCAGAACTGAAGGCAGCCATCCGCCTACAATTCTTCCCCGAAAATGTTGAATACAATTCAAGGAGAAAGCTACGGGAGCTCCGTCAGACCAAATCTGTGCGGGACTACGTGCGGGAATTCTCCGCGCTCATGCTAAGCATACGCGACATGGGGGACAAAGACAAGCTCTTCACTTTCCTAGAAGGGCTGAAACCTTATGCCCGTATGGAGCTACAAAGGCAACGGGTAGATACCCTGCCCAAGGCGATCCAAGCAGCTGAATGCCTTGGGGACTATCAAATGGAAGCTCGGAAGGATAGGCCTCAACCGCCTACCCGAGCGGGATTCAAAGGGGGCCAGTCTAGCAATGGTGGCCCTAGCAGAAGTGGGGGAGATCGGAACTCAACCAAACCTAAGGCTCCCTCCACAGGCAGCAACAGTGCTGCATCTAACAACAATGATCGGGGGAGGAAGCCTCCTTCAGGGTGCCGTCATTGTGGCGGACCACATTGGAACAATGAGTGCCCACATGCACAGATGAATGCCCATCAGACTTTTGATGATGGGACGGATGACGATTCAGACGATGCGGATCAGACTGAACCCGTAGGTGCCTTCAATGCAATTGTTGGCTCCATTTCTGAGGCATTAGCAGAGACTAGTGCTGGTATCCGTAAGAAGAAGGACCCATGTCCAGTCACCAAGAAAGGGAAAAAGAAGGCGGATGATGAGACTCCTCTTAAGCACGAGAGGACCTTAATGTTCGTTGAGATGAAGGTGAATGGCAAGCCCATTCGGGCCATGGTAGATACGGGTGCTACCCACAACTACTTAGCCTCGACTCAGGTGGAGCGCCTTGGTCTAGTCGTAGGGAAAGGTAGAGGCCGTGTCAAGGCTATCAACTCACCTCCCCAGCCAGTGGGTGGAATAGCCAAAGAAGTACCGATGAAGCTTGGCCCTTACGAAGGAAAATTCAACTTGCGCGTGGTGATCATAGATGACTTCGAGTTGATAGTTGGATTGGAATTCCTGAGGCAAACCAACACCATGCCTGTACCGTATGCTGACATGTTACTGATGATGGGAGCAAACGGGGCCAAGCCCTGCGTTATCCCGTGCATGCCCATGAAGATGGCCGTTGAAAACATCTCGGCCTTGCAGTTGAAGAAGGGGGTCAAAAGAAACGAACCTACGTTCCTGGCAACCCTCTGCATCGAAGATGTAGAATGCTCCTCGGGTCCCATTCCTGAACCCGTGAAGGAGCTACTACTAGAGTTTGAAGATGTCATGCCACAAGACATGCCAAAGCGACTACCGCCTAGGCGCACTGTGGATCATGAAATTGAGCTGGTGCCGGGCGCGAAGCCACCTGCCCGGGCGCCTTACAGAATGTCACAACCCGAACTCACCGAACTTCGGAGACAATTGACGGAAATGCTAGACACAGGGATTATCGTGCCCTCCAAATCCCCATACGGGTCCCCTGTGCTATTCCAAAAGAAACATGATGGTAGTCTACGACTCTGTGTGGACTATCGGGCTCTAAACAAAATTACTGTGAAGAACAAGTACCCTATTCCGTTAATGGCAGACTTGTTCGATAGACTGGGTGGTGCGACAGTGTTCACCAAAATAGACCTGAAGACAGGTTATTGGCAAGTTCGGATTGCAGAGGGTGATGAGCACAAGACGACCTGTGTGACAAGATATGGGTCGTACGATTTCCTAGTTATGCCATTCGGCTTGACTAACGCCCCAGCTACATTTTGCACTTTGATGAACCAAGTCTTCCGGGAGTACATTGATGAATTCGTGGTGGTCTACTTGGATGACATTGTGGTATATAGCCAAACATTGGAGGAACACCTGATGCACTTGCGGAAGGTCCTAGCTCGATTGCGGGAGCATGAACTATATGCGAAGCTATCTAAGTGCTCCTTTGCTCAAAAGCAAATTGACTTCCTCGGACATGTCATTGGGGAAGGGCGGATCAAGATGGACCAGCAGAAGATTCAGGCAATCACAGATTGGCCGCCACCTAAGGATATCCACGCCTTGAGGGCGTTCCTTGGTCTATGCAATTTCTATCGGCGATTCGTGAAAAACTACTCCCTCATTGCAGTACCATTGACAGAACTCCTCAAGAAGATCACGCCTTGGGAATGGGGACCCAAGCGAGCGGAGGCCTTTAACGCATTGAAAGCGGCTATGTCTAGTAGCCCCGTCTTGGCCCTTCCTGATCTGGCCAAGCCATTCGAAGTACAAACAGATGCATCTGACTATGCCCTCGGTGGCGTCTTGCTACAAGAAGGGCATCCTGTGGCGTACGAGAGCCGGAAGCTAAAAGATGCAGAGCGGCGCTATGCCGCCCATGAGAAAGAATTATTGGCTGTCGTCCACTGCTTGCGCCTCTGGAGGCACTATCTGCTGGGAACCCCGTTCGTGGTCAAGACAGACAACACAGCTGTTAGCCATTTCATGACCCAGCCGAAGTTGAATGGTCGACAGGCCAGGTGGCAGGAACTCCTAGCTGAATTCCACTTCAACCTGGAATACCGAAGTGGGAAGACCAATCATGTTGCTGATGCGCTCAGTCGGAGAGCTGATCTAGCATCAGTGTGCTTACTCGCCACCCTAAGGGGGAGCGAGGTAGCCACCTCCATCAAGGACCAGATACAAGATCTACTCATCAAAGATCCTGCTTCACAGTATTTGGTTGATTTGGTAGGACAAGGCAAGACTCGCCAGTTCTACATGGAAGATGGTTTTCTGAAAGTGAAAGGGAACCGACTTTATGTTCCTAAAGGAGGAGATCTACGAAGGACTCTTCTAGCGGAATGTCATGATACTCTGTGGGCCGGCCATCCCGGTGAAGAACGCACCATGGCGTTACTTCGCCGTGCATATTATTGGCCTCAAATGGCCGATGACGTTGCTCAGTATGTGAAGACTTGTCTAGTATGCCAGAAGGACAAGTCAGACCGCTTAACACAGGCGGGACTCTTGGAACCACTAGCTGTCCCAAAGAGACCTTGGGAAAGTGTTTCCCTGGATTTCATCACCGGATTGCCCAAGGTCGGAGATCTAACAACTATCTTGGTTGTGGTAGATCGGTTTTCCAAATATGCTACCTTTATTGCTGCCCCACAATATATATCAGCAGAAGATACAGCTCGACTCTTCTTCTCTCATGTCGTCAAATATTGGGGCCTACCCAAAGATATTGTTAGTGATCGTGACTCACGCTTCACTAGCAACTTTTGGACCCAACTCTTTAAGTGTCTTGGGTCGAAGCTGAATCACAGCTCAAGTTTTCATCCGCAATCTGATGGCCAGACGGAGCGGTTCAATGGTATGTTGGAGGAATATTTGCGTCATTTTGTAACCGGATCGCAGAAGAATTGGGTGAAGCTTCTGGATGCTGCTCAACTGTGTTTCAATTCACAAAAGAGCTCTAGTACAAACAAAAGCGCTTTTGAAATTGTTACCGGACAGCAACCGCTACTCCCACACACCGTCAATGCACCAAATATGTCTAAATCTCCTCGAGCTGCTAGCTTCTCTAAAGAGTGGAAGCAAAATTTGGAGATAGTGCGGAGCTATCTTGTCAAGGCTCAAAAGCGGATGAAGAGGCATGCTGATCAGAATCGTCGCTTTGTTGAATACCAAGTAGGAGACAAAGTGATGGTCAAAATTCCAAAACGTTACTTATTTGCAGGGGTCCATGACCCTCGCCTATTGCAAAAATATATTGGACCCTTGTCCATTGAAAGGCGTATTGGGAAAGTTGCATACCGGGTGGATACCCCAGCTTGGTGGAAAATTCATCCTGTTTTTCATGTCAGCCTCCTGAAACCTTTTCGGGAAGATACAGAGGATCCTTCAAGGAGCCAGCTCACAATACCCAGTATTCGAGGGCCCAATTCAACCGGGAAAAGGCGTGTTGAAGCTATCCTTGATGATAGAGTGATTCATGCCTCAAGGAAAGATCACCAGGAGTTCTTGGTGAAATGGCAGGGCTGTGATACAGAGGAGAACACTTGGGAGAGGGGAACAAACCTCAAAGCCTACAAGAGCCTAATTGAAGATTATCTTGCAAGTAAGGCGCCGAGGACGTCGCCAACTCAGGTGGGGGAGAATGTCATGGGCGGCTTTCCAGCCGTGCCCCATGACCCCTTGGGCGCGCCCCGTGGCGTCCTAGCAAGCCTTCCAATGCCTAGCGCCACGGACGGCCCCGTGGTCTTGGTCGCGCCAAGTGACAAGCGCGCATGTGCCTCTGTCGCCCCACCGATATCCCTCGCCAGCGCCCAACCGCAGGCAGATGCCAACAGCGCCGCGCGCGCAGACAATGCCGCGCGCGCAGATCCTGATGCCAAAGACTATGCTGCCGACAACGGCCCTGTTTTCTGCCTTATAGCAAACTAAGTCTTTTTCATTGTAAATATAGAGTAGTTTTATTCCATGTAATTTCATTATGTTTCTCTAGCTTAATCAAGTCTAGTCTTGTAGCTTTGGATTATTTTTTTTAAGCATTATTAAGGGGGACCAAACAATCAAAACTTTCTAGCAAGCAAACAATTCTCTGTACTGGTGTCTCTCCCCCTCGACACCGCATTTCCTTTCTGTAATAGCTTTCATTAATGCAATCAAGCTTTCTTTCATTCTCAATTCTCATTCCTGTTCTCTCAATTTCTCTTGACATTGGTTTTCCCGTACGGCACTGACAATCTAGTCTAGCGTACGGAGGGGACCTCAGTTGGCGGACAGCAACTGCACTGACATCAGTTGCTTAGCCTTACGTCGCCCTTCCAAGGAATCTCAGGAAGGCGCCGCGTAACAGTATGGACGTCTACATACCCATGAGCAAGACTCCACCAAACACTGCTCCATGATCCGGGACTTAAAGCCTAGGCTCTGATACTAACTTTGTCACGTCCCAAACTACCCCCCTAGACGTGACTGACACCCAGCTAACACCACCTGCCAGGCGAACCCCTTTCTTTAACGTTTAACCATTTACACAAATACTGGGAGAAAAATACAGACCTAATAGTATTATTAATAATTAAAGAGGAAATGATTATTGCCAATACCTTAGTCAATTGATAGAAAAACCAACAATCATTCAATTAATAAAACTCTAGCCCAAATCCCACACTAAGACCATGGAGCATCTAACAGAGTAATATGAGGTTTATTGACGAGTTTGCAAACCCCAAAGAAAAAAAAAATAACTAACACGAACTAGGTAAATCTAAAACGAAAGCCTCCACGAACAATGAGGTGGATCACCTCAGCAATAGGATCCACTCGAACAAACTCGTCAGCCACTAGCTCTATCTTCCGCAACGGTATCTGCATAGAGATGCAGTTAATGAGTGAGTTATACGTAAATATAACCCAGTAAGATCCTCGACCCGTCACTTTAAATACCTCTGGGACAAGTGTTAGAAAATACAAACACAATGCAACACGGATAATATAGTAAATATGATAATTATACAATAACTCAATAAATGTGTATCAACAGAGTTATTAAGAATCGACCAACAAGGATACCTACTAAGGACTTATCATAATTGCAGCGAAAGAAATTTACCAACACACTTACGAGTCCACAATGGCACCACAATGCCTCAAATATGTAACAAAGCATACACAATGCTCGGGTGATGTACAAAGGCATACACAATGCCCCAACATCATGGCGCACAACCGTATCAAACTCAACATCATGACGCACAGCCGTATAAACTCAACATCATGGCGCACAGCCGTATCAAACTTAATATCATGGCGCACAGACGTATCAAACTCAACATCATGGCGCACAGCCGTATCAAACTTAATATCATGGCGCACAGCCGTATCAAACTCAATATTATGGCGCACAGCCGTATCAAATTTAATATCATGGCGCACAGTCGTATCACACTATCAAACAACTTATAAAATAATATATATTTTTTTTCATGAAATAATATATTTGTGGCTAGTCTAAGACCACCGACTCTGCCAAGCGCACGCTTGTCCCAACACATGGACTAGGCAGAGAAAACACACTTTCAAAACGGGTTTTAGAAAAGCAAGTATCAAAGCTTAAAGTCTCACTTACCTCGCTAATCACATGTTTTCCAACCTTGCAACGTCTAGAGCACCGACCAAACGACCTTCAATGGCCTCAATCTATACAACATATTGACAACCGATGTCACTTAATGGGTCAAACTGACACTTTCAAAACGGGTTTTAGAAAAGCAAGTATCAAAGCTTAAAGTCTCACTTACCTCGCTAATCACATGTTTTCCAACCTTGCAACGTCTAGAGCACCGACCAAACGACCTTCAATGGCCTCAATCTATACAACATATTGACAACCGATGTCACTTAATGGGTCAAACTGAATATCCATAGCTTTCAATCTTAGAGCTAAATCTTGATATCTCACTCCTTAAATCACGACTTAAGGAGAAAGATTAATAATATCCCATCTAACTTAATTATTCAATTAAATTAATATAAATTAGGACTCGGATTCCAGTAATAAAAATGACCAGAGTAAAAGTCAAAATCTATCTAAATTCAAAGACAAAGATTTGAAACTGTAGATGTAATATTAATATTAAAGTCTCAATGGATTCCAGGTGCATATTCTGGACGAATTCACATTTGATATAATGTATAACTATTTTATTATAATAAAATAATTTATTTATTATTACTTAATCATTATGCCTTCTAATCATTATCACTTCATGCTTAATAATGAGCCGTCACTTAAATTCCATGACATAGATATATATTTGCTACATAAAAATATGTAGTAATAGACGTCTTAATACCTGAATATGAAAGTCACGATAATAGCTTTCTGAGTATTTGTTAGTTTCTCCCTTTTGTTTGCTTGCAGGAGCTTTAGTGCTCCGTTCTCCCCTCCGTAATTCTAGATTCTTTGAGATTTCAAAGAATCTCTTAATTCTCTCCTTCTATATGATGCCCTACGGTATTTATCTCTTTGGGCTTCGGCCCTTTTATTTTTGTTTTCTTTTTGTCCTTTTTTTTTTGGCTAGTGACTTAAACGTACAATATTAAAATGAGTTATTACATTGGAGAAGCAAGAAACAAAGTGTAGTTACTAGATCAAGTGCGGAAGTAGAATATAGAGCTATGGCCCTGGGTGTTTGTGAATTGTTTTGGCTACAAAAGCTACTAGAGGAATTGAGACCCTGGGAAAAAGG
This sequence comes from Nicotiana sylvestris, assembly GCF_000393655.2. NCBI lineage: Eukaryota > Viridiplantae > Streptophyta > Magnoliopsida > Solanales > Solanaceae > Nicotiana > Nicotiana sylvestris. Next base: position 72,283,473 of record NC_091060.1, read on the forward strand.
AAAATTTTCCTTGTACTGTGACAATAACGCTGTCATCAGTATAGCTCATAATGTAGTCCAGCATGGCCGAACAAAGCATGTGGAAATTGATCAACACTTCATCAAAGAAAAAATAACTGGTGTTCTTGAGTTTGTTTCATGTGCCATCGGAAAAACAATTAGTTGATGTGTTTACCAAGGGCCTCAACAAACGGGCTTTTCATACACTGGTTTGCAAGTTGGGCATGTGCGAAATCTTTGCACCAACTTGAGGGGGAGTGGTGATTGGCTTAATTATTAGGAAAGATTTGATTCTGATTGAGATTTGATTTTTATTTATTTTCCTTCCTAAAATAGTCATAGGACATAGTATATAAATACCTTTGCTTGATGTAAGAAATACACATAAATACAATAAGCCTTTTCTCCTTTTAAAAAATCTACGAAGATTTCATTCTTGAAAATTCAGGAGAAGCTTCTCCATCTATTTGTTGATTGCAGTGTACTGACCTGGACTGGCAGTCATCATGTATATGCAAGTATTCAAACTTCTCTTGATCCTTTTTGGTGGCAAAACTACTCCTGTATCTGGTTTAGATTCTATCATCCTTTCTTGTTTACATTATGTCTTTGGTATCTTTCCCGCTATACTTGTGTGAACCAGACATAACTGGATATGACCTTTAAACGTAGATTTGGACACAAGCTTTCTGCTGTAGGCGGGGACACAATATGCCAGACTTCATTTCTGTTTAACAACATTGGTTGTTATGCGTCTTGAACATCAATAAGGAATCCAAATTTATCATGACCAAGGAGAAAAGTGGCTTTGAACTGATTCAGTGGTTGGTGTACCAGAAGACAATATGATTTGTGTTGAGATCTGAAACAGAATTATGATTAATGGGATTCCAACTTAGTAGACAAATAATCTGAATTCTTTTTGTCAATGAGACCTATTTGTTGTTTTTAGTTGTTCACCGATAGTCTTAGTGGCATGCATGTCCCTTCATATTCTTAGATTTTTATTACGTTATGTGGTTTTGTTCGCCTCAGGTATTGTTTTCCCCGTTGCGATTATTTGGTACTACTTATCCTTTATCTCTCCCATTTTCTTTTATCTTCCTTCTTCCTTCCTTCCTTGCTTTCCTCTTCTTTTTCTTGCCCTTACTGACCCGAGGGTCTATTGGAAACAACCTCTCTACCTGCATTAGGTAGGGGTAAGGTCTGCGTACAGACTACCCTCCCAAGACCCCACCTGTTGGGATCATACTGGGTTTTATGTTGTTGTTGTTGTTGTTGTTGTTGTTGTTGTAATGAGACCTATTTGTGAAACTCATACATGGTCTAATTGCATTTGGAAAGTTGTGTTTTTGTGTTGCTTAGAGTTAAATTTTCTAAATAATGTACTTGTGGAGTAGTGTTGACTGAAACTTTATTGATTAAGTTCTAAGCATTTATCTTTCTCCTATCTTGCCTTTTTTCTTTTTGACAATGTAGGAAATTTCATGCTAGTACCAAGATGTAGTGCAATTTTTTTCGAAAAAGTAATAAGGAGGTACTACAAAATTACAGAAGGGCATCATCAGTTGCATAGTTACATCATTTCCCCATGTATTCCGAGGAATCAAAAAGATAATCCAAATACTCTATGGAACTATTCTGACTCCAAAAGTATAAATTTTGTAACCATCTGTTTTTAACAGAAGAGATATGATGTTTGCTTCCTTCAAAGCATCTTTTATTCCTTTCCAATCAAAGAGTCCACATGATGCACGTGCGATCTATACTAGATCTGACCATGATGCAAGATCTAGAAGGCCAAGAATCCAAGAAATTCAAGAAGTCCAAGAATCCATCCAAAATTAGGATTTCTTTCCTTGAAGATTAGGATTTCTTATTTCTTGTTTCCTAGTAATTTAATTCTTATTTTAGTAGGATTATATTTGTAGTTTTAGTCAAACTCGGATTGTTAGTTGGTATCTAATCCTTACTAGAATTTTCTTTTCTATTTTAGTTAGGATTTTTTCTCACCCTTATTCTTATTCTAGTTTAATTAGGATTAGTTTTCCTTAACCTCATCAATTTTACTCATTGTAATGCCTATTTAAAGGGCTCAATATGCTGAAAATAATGATGGGTGATTAGTTTTTCTAAGTTCTTGCTTCAAAAACGTGATTTAATTTTTATTTCAAAGACGTGATTGAGCATCTAAATCTGGGTTACCAAAAAGTAAACCAAACCCTGACTGTTACGAGAACATCATCGGATTTCAAAGTAGCACGATCCAATTCAAAATTTTCACCCAATTGAGCAATATTATTACTTTAATTTTATTTATCTTTATCTTTTAGTTAGGAATTGGTTTAAATGGAGCGGCATAATTAGTGAGAATTCGTATAGCCGACTCCTACTTGCTTGGAATTAAAGTATAGTAGTATTTTTTTTTAGTTAGAAGTAGAATATAGATACGTCATCTTTAGTTTGGAATGAGGTTTTGTTCGTTAGTTACAGATTAAGCTTTACCTAATCTTATTTTCTTGGTTAGAGCTAATACTTTTACTCCCTCTGTTTCAATTTAGATGATGTACTTTGACTTGGCACAAAGTTGAAGAAAAAAAGAAGACTTTTGAAACATATGGTGCTAAAAGCTTAAGGGCAAAAGTTTAGTGGGGCCATAGTATTTGTGTGAATAAAAGTTTCTCATTAAGTAAAGTGAGTAGAATGAAAAGTTTAAAGTTAAATTGTTTCTAAATATAGAAATGTGTCATTCTTTTTGGAACAAACTAATAAGGAAAGCGTGTCATCTAAATTGAAACGGAGGGAGTAATAGTTTTAGGAGTTATGGGACTATCATATACTTTGTTTCGAAGACTTGATGAGTAATACCAAATGAACAATCTCTCTCTCTCTCAAAATCCGTCTCTTATTCTTCCCTCATCTCTCTCCTACTTCTCTCTATTCTTTCTCCCTTTCTCCTTTTTTTCGCTTTTTTGCTACGTCAAGTTTAGCATAGAGAAGTAATTTCCAGGTGTTATAATGTTGGAGTAAGATTCAGTTCACTGTAATCATTTATGTTAAAGGAGAATGGAAATTGATCAGCTTCCTTCTATTTGAGGTGACTGGAAAATTGTTGTGCTTTCACCTGATAATTTCGATTTTCTGTCTTCCATCAGAACATTGTTGATTCTATCTGTCTAAAATATACCAATTTCCTCTATCCTTTTTCCCTGTGATCCTTAGCTCTTCTGAAATGTTTCATTTTTCATATGCAGGGGATGGATAAAGTACTCATTGCCGGCGCTGTTAGTTGTGCTTGCAGTTATCATGCTCTGGCATAGGAATGCCGGAAAAGGGAGGCCATTAGAACCACTAAAAATCATAGCTCCTCCTCCAAAAAATGCTGTTGAGCAGCTTTTGTTATTGCAAGAAGCTATTAGTCAACTTGAGGCATTAATCCAAAGTGGCAACATTGTTCTACTGAAAGTACGAGCTCTCATTTTTGCTGCCCTTCCTCAGGTATTATCATATATTCCTCGTGTTGAACTGCTTTAAAACCAATCCAATATTTGGGTTTTGATGTCATATCTTAATTCTTAGCATAATTGAAAGTTATGGGAGGGGGTTACTCTTTTATAGTTTGAGATTTAATGCATACATGAAAGCGAGTGTGAAAACCTAGCAATAGTTGGGACTTTACAGAGTTGGCAAACAACTTGTTTTTTTGCCATTGATAATGTTGAAGAGTTAATATATGTCAGTACTATAGTTTCATGGTTTGAGATATTTAATGCATACATGGAAGTGATGGAAAACCTAGCAATAGCTGGACTTGAAGAAGCTCTAGAAATTGGATACTGCGCAGGTTTTTCTGTGATAATCAAAATGAAGGTCTAAACAACTTGAAGGTTCTTTTTCCCTTAGTTACACAAGCTTAGAGTGAAGAAGTTATCTAGATACAAATTCTCTCTAAACTGAAATAATTACACTCAGCATTTTTGGAATATATAAAGATCATTGTTAAGTCTACAATTATCGCAAAGTATTTATTCTTGGTGATATGAATTTTATTTTCATCATGTTTAGGCAACCGACAGGACAGCTCTTCTACTGGTGATCATGGCCTTGGCTTTTGCTTTTGTGCCACTAAAACATTTGATTCTTTTTGCTTTCTTGGAGTCTTTCACAACGAACATGCCTCTCAGAAAAATTAGCAGTGAAAGAGATCTCCGACGGATTAGAGAGTGGTGGATCAGGATACCAGCAGCCCCTGTGCAGCTTATGAAACCTGATGACAAGAAGACAAGATGAGTAAAATGATTCATCACAATTATCTTTATAAACAAATATACTATAATTTCAAAAACCATGAACGCTAGGAGTTTTCGATTGATGGCATACAGTTTTAGCATAATTTCTATTTTAGTCCTTGTGTTATTTAGCTAAGCACATTGGACGTTCAATTGAAACAAAATGTGTTTTCTTTAAAAAATTACCCCCTTTATACCAAAATTGCCCATATTTTACTTTCTTTCCCAGCTTGGCCCACTTTGTAAATAACTTTTTTTATAATTCTTTAGCCCAACATTAATGTCATGCCCCGACCTAGGGAAGTGGGATCGGGCTCAACCGACATATCCTGTCAAGCAACCCTACTTGGTGCCTACTATCTAACTTTGCCTATGAATGATTCAAGAATAAATAACAAGAGATAGTTAATCGAGAGGGTAAAAATGTACAACACCGAGTTTCACTAATTAGGAAATTTTGTTGTTAGATGGCAAAATAATACAAGTCCATCGTTCATAAGCGAAGCAACGGACAAGAACAATATTTATAGCTTTCCCCTATTCAAAACATGACTCACAGTATGTTTATGGAGCCTCTAAATAGACATGAGAAAAGAAAGGCTCTGGTTATACCTCAAAATAATGTACAAGGAGACAATACAACATACAGGTCCCGATATAGAGTAGGGCTCACCAATGTTTGTTGAAGAGTTAAGCTCCTACTGAGAGTCCGTGCCTCCTGTTGAGGTACCACTTGTATCCATTAAAGATGCAACGTCCTCGGCAAAAGGGATGTTAGTACATATGGAATAGTACTAGTATGTAAAGCTAAGTTACCCTTACATGGAATGAAATGCCAACATAAGCAGAGAGATACATGGAAGTAATAAGAAAAGTCAACAGTATTTAAAATGCCAAGTTAAAAACATGATAAGGAGGTGTAATATAAGTAAAAACTTCAAATGAGCATTAGCGTTTGGGTTGGGAGATCATTAGTTACCGACATAATAATATAATATATAACCACCATGTGCGTAGCATGGCGTCCAATCTCGGCCTGATCGGCTAAGCAGTCTCACCATAATGCTGTGTGGATCGACGTGTCTATGCTAGCAATAAAATACATTATCCCAATATTGGGGCATAATCTCATAATGGTGCGAAATAGACTTGTCCCAATCGACTCCTACACCGTTACATGTAGTTTTTGGGTATATGCCTTTCAACCTACACCTTCTCGGTTATATAACAATACTCCCAAAAATATTTCATATAAAGCCTCTCATGAAAACCTTTTCTTTGTCCCTTGGAATATACATTACATCATCATTCTCATTTTGGCAAATCACCACATTTTATTTTCATGCTTTCACTTCCTTTACTTGCCATGAGTCATCATAAAACATTAAAGGTATTTAAAACATTGGAGAATTATAAGTGCAAATACATGAGTTAAAACACTTGAAATGTTTCCAAAAGGAGACTAGCAATTTCAATTGAAACATGAAATGAATTCATAGATATTCGATAAATCAATCACATTTGAAATATTCTTCAAAGGAGAGCTTAAGGATGGTAATTGAAACAAGACTTGAATACATAGGCATTTGATAAATCGTTCATTTGAAGCAATTTAACACAGTGGGAATAGGAACTTGAACAACCATACTTGGAGATCATGGAATCCGGTTCTGCAGAGGGAGTTTAGTGAGCCTACCTTAATCAAGCCTTTCCTTAGGGTTCCTACGACGCTCCACTACTCTTAGAAACTTCAATCTACATTAACATAGTTCAGTTGAACCATTATTAGTAAGATATCCTCATATTTAGGTCTTTTAGTTTTTTTTATCAAGCACTTGGTGTGCATAGCATTAACGACCTCTAGTAATAGCGTTTCTTCATTCCTTACACCCCTTTCCATAACTACATTTATTCCATAACCATCCACGCAGGGGCGGAGGCACGTTGAGCCAAGCGGTGTCATCCGACACCGCTTGGCCAGAAAGTTTTATTTATTAATATATATGTAAATAATCTGCAAAAGGAAATATAGTCTAAATATAATAAATGACACAACTTGATGTTAACAACTACGTTGGCCCGTTGGTGAAGTAATCCAGTTTCTGCTTGTGGTCAGGTGTTTGACTCCCCACGGTGAAAACAGCTTTATTCTTAATTTTTTTTAGTATTCTTCTGGAAATTTATTGAAAGAAGCAGCATCCTATGGATTCGAATGGATAATGAGCTATTGAGTAAATTTTTGCTGCCTTATATAGTTTTTTTTGGGTAATATTTGTACTGAGTCTATTATGAGTACATTTTATAAAAATAAAAGTTCGTGGGGGAGAACTATACTACTATATTTGAATTGTGTTTTTCTAAAGTGTAATTTCATTAAAGTAATCTCTTCGTTTGTACGTCTCTCTAAATTTCGACACCGCTTACAAAAAATTCTGCGTACGCCCCTTCATCCACGGGTAGTAGGTGAACCCCAAATAATACATGCATAGTCACCCACTATTCTCAACCAACACTTCCATCACACACCCGCCTTTCCCTATTCTTCACAAAATTCCAATTTTAAAATTGAGCTTATAGATTCCAATCACCATCCTATAAGCTCCAATACTTAAATCTTACCTAGGAATTCATTATTAAACATTGCATGTAAGTTAGGGATGGAGTTTTACCTTGTTAGCAGAAGACTTAGTGCGTTCCATTCCTTGAATTCCCCAGGATTGGCAAGAAATTGAAGAGTAGCAAGTTTGGAGCTTCTTCCTCTCTCTCTAAATTGCTCCCCTCTTTTCAAAATAATTTGATTTCCTCTCTAAAATAACCCCTTAGGCCTTTTTATTAAAATGGAGTTGGGTTCGAAAATTCAAAAAATAACCCTTCGTGCCGATCTGCGATCACAGAATATACCGCAAAAAGTCTACGCGGTCCGTAAAATAAACCACAAAATATCCTCCAAATTTGAGTTGGATCTGGACAGGTCTGCAATTCGCATAATTGTTCTGCGGTCCGCACACTGGACCGCAAAATCTCATTAAAAAAATTCTCCTACCGATTCTACGACAAATATGCGGTCCGCATAACCCACCGCGAAATAACCCTCAGAATCTAGTTGCTCCTGCCTCCATCGGCAAAGATTCTGCGGTTAGCGGAACCGATTTGTGGTCCGCATAACTAACCCCAAAAACGCCCTTTCCTGCCAATTCTTCTACCCCCTTCACAATGCATTGCACCGTTCACAAATCTGTACCGCGACGAGCTTCTACAACCTTCTGAACATAATAGTTTGACTTTGGCACTATTAAGACTTTCAATACTTGACAAACTTTACGGGCCTTACAATTAAAGAGTGTCTCATGAATGGAAGTGTCACCGAATGAGACCAAAATATGGGCGATACCCAAGAACGAGCTCTCCATCCCTTAAAGTTGGTTTATCTTTCACATTTTCTTCGTTCTCATTGAAATAATTTTGAGCTGATGAGACTGCACTGTCTGGTTGAAGTAGTATATTCAGTTCTTGAATGAACCAATTAGGTGAAAAGTTTTATATAGTCCAAATTGCAGAGATCACCATATCCTAGACTATGGAAGAAGAAATCCAAATCAAGATAAAGTTTCTTGCTTTCATTCATGATTTACCTTGTTCGGTAATTTTATACCATATTTGGTTTCTGTATGTGGTGGTAAAGTCGATATTCTCTTTATTGTGTTTTACTGAAACATGTATAGAAGTTCTGTTATATCTTGCGTTTTCGCACGTTAAAAGTTTTGTCTTCTGTTAATCGACATAGACTCAGGGATGAGATTATCTTGAGGTTAACATATTTATGCTATTTATAACAAGCGATAAATAAGTGTCATGAAGGATAAAGAGTACACGAATTAAAGAAAACGAGTTTCGTTGAAAGTGGCCAATTTGGGATAAAATACGGGTCGAGCAATAATACCCGATAATTATGAGCTAGTACCATGCAAAGTACCATATGAACACGATAGTATGATGTATAAAGTATATTAAAAATAAGTAGAATTTTAAGTAATTTGAGATAATTCTTAATTATACGGGTAATTGGTTAATTACCAGGTAATTGGACATTACCTAGTTAATTAGTGAATTATGAGATAAGCCTAACCCCCCTCCCCCCCCAAAGAAATGTAACGTGGCAGCATTAACTAGCCTAGAAAATGACTCTTTAATCTTCTTGAATAGGTGGCTATCTAGGATTTATTTGGAATTAATAAGTAAAGACTTATGATAAGTCTTATCTCATTTTTCATTTGGACAAAAGAAGAAAAGAGCATTCATAATCCAAGTAAGAATCATATATATCTTTTTCCTAGTTCCAAATGCTTCAAAGAGCAGAAGCTCAGTTCGTTCAAATTGCTTCAAAGAACAAAAGCTTAGTTCGTTCAAATTGCTTCAAGAACAGAAGCTAATTCAATCCGGTTCTTGCGATTCTAAATTCAATCCAACGTGCAACAACACAATTCCAATGAGAATTTGTTAGAATTGTAGCAACGTAAAATTTTGCGGTTCTAAAGGAGTACGTGCAATCTTCTCCAAGAGTATTATACGTAGTTTTCCCTACTCCAGGTATGTTAAGGCTATCCCCTATTTCTTTTTGGCATGATCCAAGTTATACAGAAGAAACGAGCAAATACACAATTTTCATAAACGACTCTATTCATAGAAATACTTGGGGTCTCTGTGTTCTTGATTCCCCATGTGGCATATTATTATATCTTCTGTTCATGGGTCTCAGAATAATACGCAGTTGAAAAAGTTTGTCCGAAAAGAATATTGAGATTATTACATATTTTTCATGCATTTCATTCATTTATACATGTGCATTGACTCATGACCAGATGTTGTTATATACGCGTATTTATATGTATATATATGCGCGTATTTATATACATATATATATATATATGTATGTGTATATATATATATATATATATATATATATATATATATATATATATATATATATATATATATATATATGTACGTACGTACGTATGTGTGTGTGTGTGTGTGTGTGTGTGTATGTGTGTATGTGTGTGTGTATGTATGTATTGCCACGACCCAAAATCCCAACCCGATCGTGATGGCGCCTCTCGTGAGGACAAGGCCAGCCAATCAACAAAACAATACATCTCTTTATAATTACTTAGCAGGAATAAGTCTAAATCATGGGCAATATAATCTTAAATGCGAAATAAACGTGATAGAACAAGGAAAACCCTCCCAACTCAGCCCGAAATCGGGGTGTCACAAGTCATGAGCTACTACAGAGTTTACTAATATTTTACAAAGTCTGGAATTATCATAAATAACAAAGATAAGGGAGAAAACGGGGCTGCGGACGTCAACAGCTACCTCGTTACTCCTAGTCACCGCCTGGTCTGGAAAGAATCAGCGCTCAGGAGCGAACTCAGCTCTGCCTGTATCTGCACACATGGTGCAGGGAGTAATGTGAGTACTCCGACCCAGTGAGTAATAAAAATAAATAACGACTGAAAACATGAAATCTCATAACGGCACAATATAGCGCTATCCCAAGCAGTAAAATCAGTTATACAGTAAAATAGTGAGTATCAGATAATTCTTCTTTTAAAACAGTAAAGACAAATAATTTCCACAGTAAGGATAAATCAAAAGCTTGCCCCTCGGGCTCAATATGTAAATCTCAGTATAGTATCAGCCCCTCGGGCTCACTCCCAACTCACCAGCACACAACATCAGCCCCTCGGGCTCACTCCCAACTCACCACACACAAGCAACGGCCTCTCGGGCCCACTCCCAACTCACCTGGGTACCCTGCGCTCACTGGGGGTGTGTACAGACTCCGGAGGGGCTCCTACAGCCCAAGCGCAATATCAATAGGCCTGAAAGCCTTCACACATCACACACGAGGCCTGAAAGCCTCCTCATATAACACTCGAGGCCTGAAAGCCTCCTCACATCACTCAACATATCCTCACGTATGGCCCTCGGCCTCAATCAGTCCAGAAAATAATCATAAGCCTCTTGGGCATCAGTAAAACAATAGTGCTCAGCTCAACAGCATTATAAATATCATTAAATCTCGAGTTGAGTATAAATGTAGCTGAGTTCACAAAATAATATAATTCAATTGGACTGAGTTCAAATAATATTTCAATTCGTGAGGAAAATAGTGATGTAAATTCACAAAAGATTTCAGATAATTGGCACGAAGCCCAAATATGGCAATAAGCCCAATCATAGAAAACAATAAATCTTTATCAATTACGCGGTAAAAATATCAACTGGGATGGGCCAAGTCACAACCCCCAATAGTAAATGACCCCGCGCTCGTCATACAACGCGTGTCTCATCTCAACATAGCAGTATGTTGTGCAATCCGGGGTTTCAAACCCTCAGTGCATCATTTAAAATCATACTCACCTCAAGACGGTCCAATGTCTACTCCACTATGCCCTTGCCTCTCGAATTTACCTCTTCGCGCATCGAATCTAGTTAAAACCACAACGAATACATTACAATAGGCTAAGAGAATATAACCCAATCGAAAAGACTCGAAAAATATCAAAATTCCTAAAACCCAAGCCCCGGGCCCACTTCTCGAAAAATTACGAAAGTCACATCACCGGATTTCTCGTCTCGCCACGAGTCCGTACATATAAAATTTACCAAAATCGGAGTTCAAATGACCCCTCAAATCTTCAAATCTTATTTCAAATCCCTAGGCCTAAATCTTCAATTTACTCCTCAAAAACATGTAATCTAGTCGGATTATTCGATGGTAATTCAATATTATTGAGTAGAAATAATCACAAGTGATTACCTCAAGATTTCTTGCTAAAAATCGCCCAAAATCCGAGCTTGGAAGTAAAAAAAATGACCAAACTCGGACTGCTGGACATTAAATCTGTCCAGAAATTTTCGGTAGTGTTCACGCGGGGGCACTATTCATGCGCATGAGGTCCACGCGGTTACTGTTCACGCGCGGTTACTGTTCACTGCTGCAGAAAATACAGCAGCTTTTAAGAAATTTGCAGCACAACTATTTTTAACTAAAATGGCTCTAACTCCATCATACGAACTCGGAATTAGACGATTCTTGTTCCTATGAGTCACAAATAATAATACGAACACAACCCTTAAATAGAAAGTCAATTCAGAGCTTGTTTGCCCAGTTCAATACCCATTTCACTCGTTAAACAATTAACTCACATTTCACGTCAAAAACCCAATCGCGACTTGATGAAATTAAACCAAAATTTCCAGATCAGTCCTATAATTCATGATTTAAATTCTAGAAGTCTCGAAATCAAATTTGGATCTCTAGAACTAAAAATGAACCTTTAGATCATTACATTTATGCTCAAAACGACAAAAATCTTCCAAAAATGACCCGTTGGGCATCCGAAACACACCCGAGGCCCCCGGGACCCCGACCAATAATACCAACCAGTCCCAAAATACATCACAGACTTGCTCGAGGCCTCAAATCACATCAAACAATGTTAAAATCATGAATCAACCTCCAATCCAAGTTTTATGAACTTTAGAATTTCCAACTTCTATTTCCGATGCCGAAACCTATCAAATCACGTCCGATTGACTTTAAATTTTGCACACAAGTCCAAAATGACATAACGAAGCTACAGAAATTCTCGGAATTCCATTCCGACCGTCGGATCAAAATTTCACCTATCAACCTGAAATCGCCAAAATACTAACTTCGCCAAAATGAGCTAATTTCTTCACCGGACCTCCAAAATTAATTCTGATTGCGCTCCTAGGCCTTCAATCATCCCCCGAAACTAACCGAATCATCGGAATTCAATTCCGAGCCCTCTAACTCACAAGTCAACGTCCGGTTGACTTTTCCAAACTAGTTCTTCCTTAAAGAGACTAATTGTCCCATTTCATACCAAACTCGATCCGAATTGACTCAAATTCACCAAGTACACATATTGAAACATGAATAAGCATTTAACGGAGAATACGGGACGAAAATACAGGAAACGACGGTTCGGGTCGTTACATTCTCCCCAACTAAAACAAACGCTCGTCCTCGAGCGAGTTAAGAAACATACCTGGAGTTTCAAATAGGTGCGGATACCTGCTCCGCATCTCCTGCTCGGTCTCCCAAGTAGCCTCCTCCACGGACCGACCTCTGCACAGTACTTTCACTGATGCTATATCTTTTGATCTCAATTTTTGAACCTGTCGACTCAAAATAGCCACTGGCTCCACATTATAAGTTGAATTTTCATCTAACTGTACTGTACTGAAATTTAAAATATGAGACGGGTCCCCAATGTATTTCCGGAGCATGGACACATGGAATACCGGATGAACACCCGACAATCTAGGCGGCAAAGCAAGCTCGTAAGCCACCTCTCCAATCCTCCTAAGTACCTCAAATGGTCCAATAAACCGCGGACTCAACTTCCCTTTCTTTCCGAACCTCATAACACCCTTCATCGGCGAAACCTTCAGCAAAACCTTCTCGCCCTCCATAAATGACACATCTCGGACCTTCCGGTCCGCATAACTCTTCTGACGCGACTAAGCTTTGCGAAGTCTTTCCTGAATCACCTTCACCTTTTCTAAGGCATCCTGGACCAAATCTGTCCCCAACAACCTAGCCTCACCAGGCTCAAACCAACCCACTGGAGTTCTACACCGCCTCCCATATAAGGCCTCATACGGTGCCATCTGAATACTGGACTGATAGTTGTTGTTGTAGGCAAACTCTGCAAGTGGTAAAAATTCAACCCAAGAACCTCCAAAATCAATCACGCAGGCACGCAACATATCCTCCAATATCTGAATAGTACGCTCGGACTGTCCGTCCGTCTGAGGATGAAATGCTGAACTCAACTCCACCTGAGTGCCCAACTCGTGCTGAAAAGTCCTCCAAAACTGAGAAGTGAACTGAGTACCTCTATCCTAAATAATAGTAACTGGAACACCATGCAACCGCACAATCTCCTGAATAAAGATCCTAGCCAGCCGCTCCGCAGAATATGTGGTACACACCGGAATGAAATGCGCTGACTTGGTCAGCCTATCCACAACGACCCAAATCGAATCAAAATTCTTCAAAGTCCGAGGAAGGCTACTCACGAAATCCATAGTAACTCTCTCCCATTTCCACTCAGGAATAATCATCTGCTGAAGCAAACCGCCCGGTCTCTGATGCTCATATTTCACCTGCTGACAGTTGAGACACCGAGCCACATATCCCACAATGTCTTTCCTTATTCTCCTCCACCATTAATGCTGTCTCAAGTCCTGATACATCTTCGCAGCACCCGGATGGATGGAATACCGCGAACTGTGGGCCTCCTCAAGAATCAAATCTCTAAGCCCATCAACATTGGGCACATAAATATGACCCTGCATCCTCAATACGCCATCATCACCTATAGTCACATCTTTGGCATTATCATGCTGAACTCTGTCCTTAAGGACAAGCAAATGCGGATCATCATACTGGTGCTCTCTGATGAGATCATATAAGGAAGATCGAGAAACCACACTAGCCAATACCCGGTTAGGATCAGAAATATCTAACCTCACCAACTGATTGGCCAAGATCTGAACATCAACTGCAAGAGGCCTCTCCCTAACTGGGATGTAAACCAAACTCCCCATACTGACTGCCTTTCGGCTCAACGCATCGGCCACTACATTGGCCTTTCCCGGATGATATAGAATGGTAATATCATAGTCTTTAAGTAACTCAAGCCATCTTCGCTACCTCAAAATAAGATCTTTTTGTTTAAATAAATGCTGAAGACTGCGATGATCAGTGAATACCTCACAAGATACGCCATATAAATAGTGCCTCCAAATTTTTAAGGCATGAACTATAGCAGCCAACTCCAAATCATGAACATGGTAGTTCTTCTCATGGGGCTTCAACTGACGAGAAGCATAAGCAATAACTCTACCCTCCTGCATTAGCACACAACCAATCCCAACTCTGGAAGCATCACAATATACCATGTATGAACCTGTAGCTGATGGTAACACCAACACTGGAGCTGTGGTCAGAAGTGCCTTGAGCTTCTGAAAGCTCTCCTCACACTCGCCGGACCATACAAATGGGGCACCTTTCTGAGTCAACTTGGTCAAAAGCGATGCAATAAAAGAAAACCCCTGAACAAATCGACGATAATAGCCTACTAGCCCAAGAAAACCCTGAATCTCTGTGACTGAGGACGATCTAGACCAACTCTGCACTGCTTCTATCTTCCTTGGATCAACCTGTATACCCTCGCTGGACACTATGTGTCCCAAAAATGCCACAGAACTTAGCCAAAATTCACATTTGGAGAATTTTGCATAAAGCTTCTTCTCTCTCAATCTCTGCAACACTACACGCAAATGCTGGGCATGCTCCTCCTGGCTACGCGAGTACACCAGGATATCATCAATGAATACAATAACAAATGCATCCAGATAAGGCTGAAATACACTGTTCATCAAATGCATGAACGCTGCTGGGGCATTGGTCAGCCCGAAAGACATAACCAAAAATTCATAGTGACCATATCTAGTCCTGAAGGCAGTCTTGGGAATATCCGACTCCCTGATTTTCAACTGGTGATAGCCCGAACGGAGATCAATCTTAGAAAATACCCTCGCTCCCTGAAGCTGATCAAATAAGTCATCAATGCGAGGCAAAGGATACTTGTTCTTCACTGTTACCTTATTCAACTGCCTATAATCAATGCACATTCTCATTGTGCCATCTTTCTTCTTCACAAATAAAACAGGTGCACCCCACGGGGACACGCTAGGCCGAATGAACCCCTTATCTAGGAGTTCCTGAAGCTGCTCCTTCAATTCTTTCAGCTCTGTTGGTTCCATACGATATGGCGAAATAGAAATGGGCTGAGTGCCCGGCACTAAGTCAATGCCAAAATCAATATCCCTGTCCGGCGGCATGCCCGACAGGTCTGCAGGAAATACATCAGGAAAGTCCCTCACAACTGGGACAGAATCAATACTAGGAGTCTCAGCTCCAACATCCCGCACAAAAGCCAGATATGATAGATAACCCTTCCCAACCATACGCTGGGCTTTCAAGAAAGAAATTACTCTACTAGAGACATAATCAGTCATGCCACGCCACTCGATCCTCGGAACACCCGAAATAGCCAAAGTAACTATCTTAGCATGACAATCTAGAATAGCATGATATGGAGATAACCAATCCATGCCCAGAATAATATCAAAATCTACCATGCTCAACAGCAGTAGATCAACTCGGGTCTCCAGAACCCCAATAATCACAGCACATGACCGATACACACGGTCCACAACAATAGTATCGCCCACCGGGGTAGACACATGAACAGGTAAAGTAAGAGACTCCCGGGGCATACTTAAATGACGGGCAAAATATTAAGACACATAAGAATAGGTGGAACCGGGATCGAATAATACAGAGGCATATCTGTGGCAGACTGAACAATTCCTGTAATGACATCATTTGAAACAATAACATAAAAAAAAATAGGCCCGTCCACCGCCTGATCGACCTTAATCCCCGTAAGCAATAACCGACTCACCAACACGCCTCAAACTGGAACCAATATAGCACAAAATCGTGCAATCAACTTATTTAATAGCAAACTCCCCAACTTGGCTCAAAGACATAGATCAAAACGCACTCAATAAATCATAACGCACATACTCTATTATTGCCGTAATACCATAGTGAGATTGAACTCACTCCTTCATAAGCTTGTGGAAACACAAATCATCTAGAATTTTAACTCTTCTGCAATTCTTGCATTCACTCACATAACAGTTAAGCCCACTCTCTAGGCGACTAAATTTATATTTCAACGCATATTCTTTACTTGTAAATGAGATCTTCTAATAGACAGTATAAGAATCGCACCACCTTAGAACACTCCGCAGGAGATAACCCATATGTTTCACTTCTAATTAATATTTTTGTATACCTTCCACCGTCATTCACATTACACAATCACTTAGTCTTCCTAAGTCTAAACTCATACCGTAACATGAAATTTACTTCACTCCTAACAGGAGACATGAAAAGATTCTTCACGCACCCATAACTCGGGGCTACACATCAGATCACAATGAATATCAAATACTTAATAGTTAATCTATTATCCTGACGCCCTTCCTCGTCACCTCCAAGTCATATAGATATATCTCGCAGTCCTAACATACTCCTCACGTGGCTATCCAACCATCATTCCCACTAATAGGGACAATACCGGACATATAATTTCAAAACTCTTGCTCGCACAATCAGCACTTCGGTGCTCAAGCCATAGGCAAGGATCCAGCCTCAAGTCCTCCAGACTAGCCTAACATCAAACTCATAGCGATTACGTCTCGCCCTTCGTCCGGGGAATTACAAGCCATCAAGGAACATCTAATACTGAGCGCTCGTTCGCGCATACGAACACGTGGATAGAATTGTAAGAGTTACTTTTTTTTCCAGCTGAATCAAGGACGCACGATAAGAATTCAAGAATATGAAGTTTTCCTAAAGGTTTTGCAGCCTCTCGAGGATAAATACAGACGTCTCCGTACCGATCCGCGAGACTCTACTAAATCAGCTCATGACTCGCGAGACCTAGTAACCTAGTCTCTGATACCAACTTGTCCCGACCCAAAATCCCAACCCGGTGGTGATGGCGCCTCTCGTGAGGACAAGGCCAGCCAATCAAAAAAACAGTACATCTCTTTATAATTACTTAGCAGGAATAAGTCTAAATTATAGGCAATATAATCTTAAATGCGAAATAAACGTGATAGAACAAGGAAAACCCTCCTTAGGATCCTTGATTAGCGAGAGTTGGTGTGCTCCACTTGATCCGGAGTTGCTTTTGATTTTGGTACGATACGTTTGTGTACATATATGGGTATGACGTGGCTGAGTCCCGTCTTTGAACAATTGTGTTTCTATTAGAGATCTGTAGACAATATGTCTAGTTGGATATTATGTGGCCTTGCCGGCTTCCAGTTTTGAGGTACATAGTTGTCTATAGCAGCCTTGTCGCCTCGTCCTACGTATGTTGCACGTATATATACATATGCCTTTTTGAGTAGGTTTCCTCCATGTATATTATTCTCGTAATTCAGCAAATGTTATTCAGGTTTATATCTTAGATGCATGCTTAGGGGTGTTTGATAGGTAGGACTCCGGCACCCATCGCGGCCCATCAGCACGGGTCGTGACAAGTTCACCATTGAAAGCCATTCGAAACTTCAATTTTGAAAATTGGGTTTTTCGAGTTTGTCAGTTATTATGATTGAGTGTTGTTCCATTATTTCGAAACATCAAGAAGAGTTCAAAACTTAAGATTAAAATCATTTGGAGTAGATATGAGCTAGACTTGAGTTAAATTTCAGAAAAGGTGTAAGGAAGAAGACAAAATCAGTTTTTGTGTAATAGTGTACAATATATTTTAATATTGTATATGAGTGTATAAAAATCTCTTATAACTATTATACACTTTATACACCTATATACATAATGTACTTGCATTTTGTGTAAAAGTATAATTATTGTTCAAAATCAGTTCAAATCTTCATTAAATGACTTTAAATTTTATTAACAACCTCCTTAGATCCTTTCTAACAAGTCTAAACAACACCCACTCTAAATTTCTCACAAAATTAAATTCAAAATTTTAACCCACTTATTTAAGCTTGTTTAACTAAAATGGTGGATTATATTAGTAATTAATTTTTAAAAATAAGAATATGGTTTTCGAGAACCTATTTGGAGTTAGATGTTGAATCTTGACCTATTATTTTTGGGCTACAACTTTTCAAAGTTGTATATAGGTCATCTAGTTACAATGTATGTGTGTGGAATGTACTTATGTATAAGTCTCTCATTTTTTTAATCCAAATATTAACTGAAGCTTAACGGAGTTAACTTCAATTAAGGGCAACTTCAACTTTTTGCGCTACATCCTCCTCATCTCATCCTTTACCTGTGTATTCCACTTGCATCGATGTAACGACCCGACCGGTTATTTCGAGCTCTAATGCGTCATTTAGTAGTTTGAGGCCTTTAGTAACTTCACTTCATATTTTATGACTTGTACGCGTAGTCAAAATTAAATTTCGGGAAGTTCAGAGTTGATTCGAATGTAAAATTCTCAATTCAGAAGCTTTAAGTTGGAAGAATTGATCAAGGTTTGACTTTTGAGTAAACTACCTCGGAATGGGGATTTAAAGGTTCCAATAGGTCCGTATGATGATTTCGGACTTGGGTGTATGTTCGGGTTGAGTATCGGGTGGTTCGGGAGCATTTTCGGTGCTTATTGTAGAAAAGTTGGCATATTGAAGGTTTTAGAATTTCCTAAGCTTGGTTTGAAGAGGAATTTGGTGTTATCGATGTCCGTTTAGGGTTCCAAATCTTGTAATAGGTTCAAATCGTTATTTGTGACTTGTACGCAAAATTTGACGTCATTCCGGATGTTTAAGCATGATTTGGCCGCGTTCGTCAAAGTTTTAATATTTGAAAGTTGAAAGAAGAATTTTTATCATCGATTCGCGGTTTTGATGTTATTCGTGGAATTTAGAGCCTTTGTATAAGTTAGGTTAAGGTATTGGGACTTGTTGGCATGATTGAACGGGGTCCTGGGGGCCTCGGGTGTGATTCGGGGTGGTTCCAAACCAAGTTTGAATGTTTTAATGCTGTTGGTTGTTGGTGCTAGTGTCGTGCTTCGCAATCGCGAGTGGGCTTACGCAATCACGAAGGAGGATATTTGGACTGTTAGGAAGTGTTCATCGCGAACGCCATGAAGACGTCGCGAACGCGGAGAAAAAGCTGAGCTACCCTTCGCAAATGCGTCAGGGAGTCGTGAACATGTAGAAGGAAGGGGATCCGGGGAACTTAGAGCCGTTAAGCCTTCGCAAACGCGGTACCTTTACCGTGAACGTGAAGCAGTAGGATCTAAAGGCTTCGCGAACATGGCCTGGTTGGTGCGAATACGTAGAGTAAATTTGGGCAGCAGTATTTTTGGCCTTCGCAATCGCGAGGGAATTTCCGCAATCGCGAAGAGGAAAAACCTGGGCAGTGAGCTTTTTATTTCGAGACTTAACCCATTTCTCTTACATTTTCACTTGGTTTGGCGATTTTTGGAGCTCTTGGAAGGGAGATTTTCATCATCTCATATGAGGTAAGTTATTCCTACTTGTTGTAAGATAAATACATGGTTTATATATGGATTTAAACATAAAATTTCGTAGAAATAGTGGGATTTGGAAGAAAACCTAAAATTTGGTATTTTTGGATTTTGACCATGAAATTGGGCATGGAATTAAGAACAAATTATATCGGTGAGTTCGTGGCATTATGGGTAACCTTTATCATCAAAAAATTTTGGAATCCGGGCACGTGAGTCCGAGGGTTGACTTTGTTGACTTTTCGAGCGAAATTGGAAATTATTATAAATTGATGAATTATGAGTGTTGGAATATATTTTTATTGGTTTTCATGATTGTTTGACTAGTTTTGGATCGATGGGCATTTGTTTGAGGTGCTAGGGAGGTGTTGGAGCCGGTTATGGAATTTCGGACTGAGGTAAGTCTCCTGTCTAACCTTGTGAGGGGGAAATTACCCCGTAGGTGTTATACTTATTACATGCTACATGTCGTGGGAGCTACGTACATATGAGATGACGAGTGTCCGCGCGTATGCTAGAATTCCTAATTATGTCCCGATAGACTTAGAATCACACAATGCTTTAATTATACTATTTGAGTTAGTCTTGTCTGTTTAATTACTTCAATTCACATTATGGCCTAAGACTAGACTCATGTAGAGTAATGGAGTCACTATTTTAGATATTTGACGATCGAGCTGTTTGCCTTAGCAGTATCACGTATCATATTCTTATGGGATTGGTCCGTTCGCCTCGGCAGGGTTTGTATCACACTCTTATGAGTTCAGACTGTTCGCCTCGACAGTTTTATGAAATACTCTTATGGGATCGAGCCGCTCGCCTTGGCAGAATCGTGCGAAATACTTGAGAAGGAGTTCACGTACTCATGAGTTTCCTGACTTGAGATGTGATCGTTGATTTGGTATTGACCATAACATATTCCATTTGAGGAGGTATCCGATAATTGAGGACTTTGTGTTCATTGTTCAGCTGTAGACCGTATTGTTTGCCTATATCTGTACTCATTATTTATTCACCATATTTCATACTTGTCTACTTTATTATATTTGATTTACTAGACCACTAGTAAGTTTCAAAGTCGATCCCTCATCACTATATCTTCGGGATTAGGCTAGATACTTACAAAGCACACGATGATTTACATACTCATGCTGCATTTCTGCACCAAATGTGCAGGATCTGACAAGTTCGTTGGTGGTCATTTGGGCATGTGGGCACAGCTGCCGATGGGACTTTATAGTGAGTTGCATTCCATGCTACGATTCACAGCACACAGAGTCTCCATCATAATTATTTAGTTTATCTTGTCTATCTTGTATTCCAGATAGATATTGTATTTTTATTGTACTTTCTAGTAGATGCTCATGCACTTGTGACACCGAGTTTTGGGGGTTCCTAGTGGATGTTCATTATCGTAGTTCACGTTATTATTATCATTTCACTTTATGATTTACTTATATTCGGAATTTGGTGAAGAAAAGCACAGGCTTCTGTGAGTGCCAGATTTTATTTTATTTATTTAATGAAATTCCTGATTTTAAAAATTTAAAATGGATGATTATTTATATGGTTCATCATTGTCTTGCCTAATGATGACTTTGGGCGCTATCACGACCTATAATAGATTTTGGATCGTGACAGCTTGGTATCAAAGCACTAGGCTCACTTAGGTCTCACGAGTCATGAGCAAGTCTAGTAGAGTCTTGTAGGTCGGTACAGAGACGCCTGTACTTATCTTCAATAGGCTACATGGCTATTAGGAGAGCTTCCCTTCCTTGATTCCTCTTTGTGAGATTTGATCTCATTGAATCTTATACCTTCGATTCCTTCCTACTCATTCATATGCGATGTCAGGAATTTGTTATCAGTTGAGCACCAAGGAGTTGTGAAGATGCTGCAGATGTGGTGTAGGATATTTTTCCTTGCATATTTGGGTGGGCTAATATCATCGCCTTGTAGAAGGGTGTTATGTCGTTTCAGTCAGTGCTAGTGTTGCCTATGGTCGAGATTTTATATTCTCGAATTTGGTGAAATTCTTGTTAACATTGTGGTGTCGTCGTCCTTGATTGAATGCATTGAGGATCATCGGCATGTTGGGCTTCATTTGTTTTCCTCTGGGCACAGTGTTATGAGATGGAACCTAAGAGGAAGTTATCAAAGATGGCTGTGTGTTGTGACTTCAGGATCGAATTGGCGTTTCCAGTGTTGATGGTTCAAGAGAGATGATCTATGAGGCAGTTTCTATGCGTAGGATTTTTGAATATGACGAGAAGGGCTTGATTGGAATGTAGGAAAATGTGAGTATTTGATCATTGTTTTGGATGCAATACGACTTCGAGTTTCAAACATATTGTTGGACCTTCGGGTAATGTTAATGAATGAAAGGATTCTTACGGCTGGTAGATCAATGTGGACCTAGGGAGATTAATTGATTTCATTATGGATGTAACTATAGCAATGGCGTTGGAGGAGGTCGATATGAGGTTACACTGGTGGGCTATCTCAAGTGAGCAGGTTAGTGGTTGCATGGTTTTGATGAGGTTCCTACGAAAAGTTCTACTTTCTGCCTAACATGGGATGCATGTATTGCGATGTGAGCTTGGGTCGCTTAAAGAAGACGATATGAACCCTAGGAGGTTGAGTGTGCGATGATGGCTGATGATTCGGGACATGTTATGATTTATGCAACAAGAGCTTGCGAGAAGTTGGCCAAGTAACGGTGTGGGATCATGGTAACTGGGAAGAGGAAGTCATTGGGGGGTCTGTATCTATGTGATTGTAGCGTACAGCTAAGTGGGGGGGGGGACCGTCTATGATTGGGTCATGTGGTTGTGTGCCACTGTAGTTTCTGGTTATCGATGAATTGGTGGAGTAGTTATGACCAAGAGGAGAAAAACATCAAGGGTGTTTTGGGCAAAGGAATTTGATGTATATGTGCTACATTTCACCTTATCAATTCATGGGCGGATGTTGGGGGTGACTCAGAATTTATGCTTCTTGTGGATGTGATTTGTAAGGAAAATAATTCATCCAGTTGCTTTTGGGAAGTGTTCATGTACTAGCAGAGTACGAGAGTTTGGTTACATATTCGGGACCAGGTCAGAGTGGGTGACTCTCAATAATGGTTCTAGTGGGTTCAAGAATTAAAATGCGGCGTTTAAGGATTTTGGGTTCGTTATATGGCTGAGGACTGGGTTTTGCAGCAGAGTGTGAAGAATACTTGGGGAATTACTATGCTATCATCGGGTCTATAGTGCAATGTTAGAGAAATGGGTGAAACAACTTTGGATTCGCAAGAGGTCTTCTAGAATGGGTGTATTAGCGGGATATACTATTGAGTGCATGAGGATGGTATGAGATGACAGATCGGTATTGAGACGATTTGGTCTTGTGATTTGGGTCACTCGAGATGAGTGTAGTTTGGGTCCGTTGTGTGTTTGAATATAATCATTATTTCAAAGGCAAGTCAAGAGTAAATTGGAAGAAGCTGAGTCAGTTAGTAATGGTTTGAATTAGCATGGTCGTGAAAATGATGAGTTCCTTCGGCGTGATAAGTTATGCGAGTGATTCGTGGCTGTACGTGGGGGCTTGATAGCCTCGTAATTTGAATTATTTGGATGCATTTGATTCTGAAAGCATCGTTGTGTGTAAATGGACCCCAAAAGAGTTGTGGTGATTTAGACTACGACTTGGAGTTTTGCATTTCTGCGGTTATGGGAATTTGGTTGCATGTTGCAATTTTTCTTCTGAAATATGTTGAGTGAAAGGGGTTCTAGCCGATGAAGTGTTTATTCTATTAGTGGTTCAGGGGTTATGGTGAAATTCTTGTACTCTCGCTTATCGGCATGATAGGTGTAGTGAGTGGTATGGAAATTGGAAGTTGAGGATCAAGGTTGCGGTACAATGTTGATGAGAATGTCACGAGATCGGAGGAGCGGGGGGAGGATTCCAGATGTTCAGAGTATGCTGGCACTATTTTCGGACAGCCTGAGGATGGTCTTTGTGATGGAAGAAGATTTGGGTATTGATATGCAGAAGGTTGATGTCTAGATTTTTACTACCGGGTGCGGAAAGTTTTGGGAGTATATCCCATGGGAAGATCATATGAGTGTGATGTGTTATCCATTTGATTGGTAGAGATTGAAATCAGGTAGGAGGATTCTGGCACTGTCACTGATTGGAGGATTTATGTCTGAGAGACGCACTATTCCTTTGGTTGCGGACTGTGGGAGTTGTTCTTGATTTGATGGTTGATCGTATGTGTCATGGATGGGGTCGCTATGGATCTTTGGAAGGTTAGTGACCTATTTTGGGATGATCGGAACCTGCTTTGAGGTCTGTAGGTAGGCCTTATGTAAATGTATATTTAAACTAGATCAGATATGCTTATTCAGCATAACATTGCTTATGGATGAGTATTTGAGTGTGGTGGATGGTATTCCTCGGCGATCCCGTGTAGCTTGTGGTGTTTTATGAGCAAGATGGCTATCAAGATGTAGGTCATTTATTGCACCTTAGTCATGCTCAAGGTTTGTAGCGCATGGCGCTATCCGTCTCCCTAGGGATGTATTTATGCATTGGGCATGCTTATGATCGATATTCGAGCATTTCGTGGGTTTGAGCATTATGGCTTGATGGGTATTTCCCTATTGATTGTTATGTGTGGATCGGGTGGCACGCCACCACGAGTATCATGTATGGATCGACTGTTGGCCATTGATGGCGTCATATGATATTTTAGACGGTGTTTGAGGTGGATTATTGCCTAAGAAGTTTGTACTGGGTGAGACAAGGTTATTGGACATGAAATCAGTGCGATCGGATTTATGTAAGGTAAATTTAAGGGAAAATGTCACTATTCAGTTTAGAATGAGGTAATGGTTCTTGTTAAGCGGAGAAACTTCATGAGTTACTGATTTAAGGGGTGGTTATGAGTTCCTGCGCATCTCTTTCATTATAGTAGTATTGTGAGGGTTGAGACCAGGCTTATATGTGTTATGAGGTATACTAGGGGCATCATGTTAGTGGGTTTGCAGCTTCTACGGTTGAAGGATGTTATTATGGGAATACGAATTATGCGGCGCATTACGTGGTTTCAATATGGGTGCATGATCATATTTAGTACATCGGGTTGAGATTGCTACAATGTTCGTATGTTAGAATTCGGTCTCATAGGGAATTCAGGATGTTGGAATTTATCTCTAAGGCTTGTGGGCTAAGGTACCAGGAAGGATCTTCAGTCGGGCTCGAACGAGTGGCTCACATGGGTTGTGGTGGCATGGGTAGGTGCACGAATCATTAAACGACGATTTTAAGTAACTCCGGAGCTGTTCTTAGCACGTTCGAGGACGAACATATGTTTAAGTGGGGGATAAGGTAACGACCCGACCAATCATTTTGAGCTCTAGCGCATTGTTTGGTGGTTTGAGGCCTTGCTTAGCTTCACTTCATGTTTTATGACTTATACGTGTAGTCAGAATTGAATTTCGGGAAGTTCAGAGTTTATTCAGATGGAAAATTCTCAATTTTAAAGCTTTAAGTTGGAAGAGTTGATCAATGTTTGACTTTTGAGTAAATGACCTCAAAATCGGGATTTAAGGGTTCCAATAAGTTTGTATGATGATTTCGGAACTGAGCGTATGTTCGGTTGAGTATCGGGTGGTCTGGAGCATTTCAAAGCTTATTCTGGAAGTTGGCATATTGAAGGTTTTAGAATTTCCTAAGTTTGGTTTGAAGAGGACTTTGGTGTTATCGATGTCCGTTTGGGATTCCGAATCTTGGAATAGGTTCAAATCGTTATTTGTGACTTGTACGCAAAATTTTATGTCATTCCGGATGTTTAAGTATGATTCGGACAAGTTCGTCGAAGCTTGAATTTTGAAAGTTAAAAGAAGGATTTTTATCGTCAATTCGTGGTTTTGATGTTATTCGTGGCATTTGGAGCCTTTGGATAGGTTCGGTTAAGGTATTGGGAATTGTTGGCGTGATTGGACGGGGTCCTGGGGACCTCAGGTGTGATTCGGGGTGGTTTCGGACCAAGTTTAGATGTTTTAATGTTGCTGGTTGCTGGTGTTGGTGTCGTGCTTCACGAGCGCGAGTGGGCTTAAACGACCGCGAAGAAGGACTTTTGGACTATTAGGAAGTGTTCATCGCGAACGCGACGAACACGTCGCGGACGCGGAGAAGATGCTAGGTTACCCTTCGCGAATGCGACAGGGAGTCGCGAACGTGTAGAAAGAAGGGGAGCCGAGGAACCTAGAGCCGTTAAGCCTTCGCTAATGTGGCACCTTTACTGCAAACGTGAAGCAGTAGGATCTGAAGGCTTCCCGAATGCGGCCTGGTGGTCGCGAACCCGTAGAATAAATTTGGGCAGCAGTAATTTGGCCTTCGCGATCGCGAGGGAATTTTTGCTGTCGCTTGGATAGGATATTTTCATCATCTAATATGAGGTTAGTTATTCCACTTATTGTAAGATAAATACATGGATTATATATGGATTTAAACAGGGAGTTTCGTAGAAATAGTGGGATTTGGAAGAAAACCTAGAATTTGGTATTTTTTGATTTTGACCACGAAATTGGGCATGGAATTAGGAACAAATTATATATTTGAGTTCGTAAAATTATGGGTAATGTTTATCATCAAAAAATTTCGGAATCCGTGCACGTGGGCCCGAGGGTTAACTTTGTTGACTTTTCAAGTGGAGTTGGGAATTATTATAAATTGATTAATTATGAGTGTTGGAGTATATTTTTATTGGTTTCCATGATTGTTTGACTAGTTTCAGATCGATGGGCATTGGTTTGAGGTGCTAAAGAGGCGTTGGAGCTGGTTATGGAACTTCGGATCGAGGTAAGTCTCCTGTTTAACTTTGTGAAGGGGAAATTACCCCATATATGTTATACTTATTACATGATACATATTGTGAGAGCTACACACGTATGAGGTGACGAGTGTACGTGCGTATGCTAGAATTCCTGAATATGTCCGGGTAGACTTAGAATCACGCATTGCTTTAATTGTACTATTTGAGTTATTCTTGCTTGGTTAATTACTTGAATTCGCATTATGACCTGAGACTAGAATCGCGTAGAGTAATGGAATCGCTAATTTAGATATTTGACGAGCTACTTAATTAGCCGTAGAAATTGTACTTCTCTTAAGGATTTTGTCCCTCGCTGTGCGTATTCATGCGAAAGTTTCTCTTGAATTCCATAACTCACATGTATATTCATGAGTGGGGTCATAGACCCGTAAAAGCTTAATACTCCTATGGAATCGGGCCATTCGCCTCGGCAGTATCACGTATCATATTTTTATGGGATCGAGCCGTTCGCCTCGAGTGTGTTATGTATCACACTCTTATGGGATCGAGGCCGTTCACTTCGACAGTTCTATGAAACATTCTTATGGAATCGGGCCGCCCGCTTCAACATATTCATGCAAAATACTTGATAAGGTGTCCACGTACTCATGAGTTTCCTGACTTGAGATGTGACCGTTGATTTGGTATTGACCATAACTTATTTCATTTGAGGAGGTATCCGATAATTGAGGACTGTGTGTTCATTGTTCAGCTGTAAACCGTATTGTTTGCCTATATATGTATTCATTGTTTACTTACCATGTTTCATACTTGTCTACTTTATTATATTTGATTTACTGTACCACTAGTAAGTGTTAATGTCGACACTTCGTCACTACCTCTTTGGGGTTAGGCTAGATACTTACTGGGTACGCGTTTGTTAGTCGTTATTTGGGTACGTGGGCGCCACTACCGAGGGGACTTTATGGTGAGTTGCATTCCATGCTACGATTCGCAGCAAAGATTCCCATCACAATTATTTACTTTATCTTGTCTATCTTTTATTTCAGACAAATATTGTATTGTTATTTTAGTTTCTAGTAGATGCTCATGAACTTGTGATACCGGATTTTTGGGCTTCCTAGTGGATGTTCATTTTTATAGTTCACGTTATTATTATCGTTTCACTTATGATTTATTTATATTCGGAATTTGGTAAAGAAAAGCACAAGTAGAGGGCGCCCTAGATGGGGAGGCCCGACCCGTTGATATGATTTTTATGGTAGGGCTGAGGCCGCTGCACCAAATTGTGTCGTTACATGTATGGTAAATATTTATCATAGAGGAGCATCGGTCTTATTTTGATTTGGTCCTGTTTATCGAAGTTTGTCCTCATATTTTGCTTCATATATGGGTGTGTTTCGTGATTCTTGTACTCTGTATATGTGTTTGCACCTGTTGAGAGATTCTATAGTGGTAGTTCGTGTCTATCGTTTTGGGTTGTTCAATGTTTAGAGTTATGAGACTAGGATGAACTTTCTGTTACTCATTACGGTAGGTTTTGATGTGATTTCTGGATTGTTTGGTTACGATTTGTGATTTAGGCGCTCCACCGGTATGGGAAGTCCGTTACGTGTTGAGATTTTGTTTCTCATAATTGAGCTAGTGGGGTGATGTGTATTCTTCTTGTGATTCAGAGATGAGGATGAGATCCTCGTATTTTTGTTACACCCCATGTTTTCATACGCAAAAGTACATCGTAAGTCAATTGATGTAAGCTCGTAAATTAGATCCTATATGAAAATATATAAAGTAATTTAATGATGTTATATCCCGTATTTCCGTTCAACATATACACGACTAGGTTGAGGGCGAATGCACTTAAACGTGAGAAAGGAGATTTGGACAAATAAAAACGAGCTGCTTGCTTACCCGACGTGCCTGCTTCACCAACTTACTTTCTATCCTACTTGTTGGGAGCTTTTCGTACCAGATCTATGAAAGATGAACAATGGGCTCATCGTCGGGTGTGATAAAGCAACTCTCCTCGGGCCTGGAACGAGCTCTAGGACCTTGGGAGATATGGCAAGTGGTTACGCACGACTAACGAAGGGCAGTGATATTCGTACCTAACTGGATATCATGACGCATATCTCGCCCGATGTCGGTTACAGATCAGTAATTAACGAGAAAGGGAGATTTTTACCGTTTTTAGACTTGTACTAGGGATGGAACACTCCTACTATATAAAGGGGAAGTTTTTCTTTGATAGACACATTGTAACACGTAAAACAAGGCAATACAAATTCATTTTCTGCTTTCTAGCTATTAAAGAGTTCTTACTTTATTGTTGTTCTTCATTCACAATTGGCTTCGAACCAAGGGTCCGATCGAGGGCTAAACTACTGTTCAACCTAAGTTCGAGCCGGGCCGTAATACTACAATTGGTTTGATTATTCATTTTATCTTTAATTCGTTTATCTAATATTCTTGATTATTTGTATTGGATATGTCCACATGTTCTTAAAACCGCAATTTAATTGTTATCCGTTTTAAGGGTAAATCGTAATAAAAAGTAAGAACAAAGATTCAAGTAAAATTTTAGCTACAGAATACATGTACTAAAACAAATAAATCAACACACATAACATAGATGATCTGTAAACACGGGAACACGGTAACTACATTATCTGATAACTTCATATCATACGTCAAGTAATCGATTCATCTTTCATGCTTCCTACCTTATTTTGTTTCCTCTCTTGCTCATGAGGTGGATAGTAATTCATTATTTAAGAATCATCATAATGGTAGCCATTGATGTCATGGTTTCATAAACCTTGTTTCCAAACAACAACAAGAGGGGAAACCACTTGGTGTTTCCCGTCTGTCCAATTCAACATGCCCACCTCTACCAGCGAGCTTAGAGTTGTCACCGCCAAATTCTCAGCCTTAATGCGAACCACATAACTTTGTCTCTGACCCCTTTCTCTGAAATCTATTTTGGTTGGTGTTACAGTTACAGTCGCACCTTTAGGATTTGTCACCAATACTGTGTAAGTTGATGGAGCCTCACCAATATGTGTCACAGTCCTTGTCAGTTGTACAATTCCCATACCTGGTGCTTCAGTCGAATCAATAACCACTGAGATTGCCGGATAATTAAAATCCCACGGCTTATGATGCTTCCCCATGCACCTCCATGGTCTCCTAGCAATCTGTCTAATATCCCTACCACTATAATTAGATGCACATAAAAAGTTCAAATAATCATCGATTGTTATGTCATAAACCAATCCAGGATCAACGGCTTTTTCGGGATCCACATGTCCTGCACCCATGTCCAACACCGTTGAAACGTTATAGGATTTTTCATCTAGCAACATCTTGCCTTGTTGATCTTGGGTGTATGCTGTTGTCATGAGAGCTGAGCGAATCATTGCTGGTGACCAGTCCGGGTGCGCTCCTTTGAGTAAAGCCGCTAAACCAGACACGTGCGGACAAGACATAGATGTTCCCGATTCAATATTAAACTGAGTGCGTCGCGTGTCAGATGACAGCTCAGTCGGTGCCACACCATCCGGCCAAGCAGCTAAGATATTCACTCCAGGCGCAATGACATCAGGCTTGAGAACGAAAATAGACTCCGCGTTAGGTCCTCTAGAGGAGAAAGATGCAACTACGGGTGCCGGTTTTACCCCAAGTTGAGTTCCGTAGAAAGCCATAGTCGCTGTTGGATTGTTGTTGGAGTTGATGTAATCACGAATGATGTTACCAGCTGACTCGGTAACCCCGAGTCCAGGAATCAAGTGTGCATCTGCAATTAGGCCTTCTCCCATGGGTGCTACATTTGCTACAATGACCCCAGCACCACCGGCTTCATTCACGACCTCTCCTTTTGCTACCCTTGGAGTGCCACCACGATCGCAAACCACAATCTTCCCGTGCACACGCTCTTTATCTAGTGAATCGGGCATGCATGATGCTGCAGAGAAGCTACTAGAATGTCTAGCACCATTTCTTATACCAACTGAAACATTCCCACCATATACTAATGGCAACTGTTTGTCAGGCAAAGGATCACCACTATACAATGATGCGCCAGTGATTCTCTTGCCATTTCCTAGGACAAGATCAGCAGGGAACTTTCTATCAATAGTACTAGCACCCACGGTTGTAATCCATGGAGCTACATTCGTCACCGTCATTGGCCTTGGACCTTCGTTACCTGCTGAAGCGGAGACAAGAATACCTTTCTCCATTGCTCCGAAAGATCCAATCGCTATGGGATCAAGATTGTAAGGAACAGCACCGCCACCGATAGATATTGAAATAACGTTGACGCCATCATCCACAGCTTTATCAAATGCTGCTAAGATGTCGGAATCCATACAACCCCTTTTCCAGCAAACCTTGTACGCAGCAATTCGAGCCTTGGGTGCTATACCGACAGCAATCCCTTTAGCGAATCCCAGTAAAGAAGCATCCTCAACGGCTCTGCCAGCTGCAATGGAGGCCGTGTGTGTTCCATGACCGTCGCTGTCTCTAGCGGACTTTATGTCGGTAGAGGAATTCATAATCCTCCCAATTCTCGCCTCATAGCCTGCTGTAAAGTATCGAGCTCCAATAATCTTTTTATTGCAATTGGCTTTTGTAAAATCTTGCCCTTGTGTACACTCCCCTTTCCAAAATGATGGAACTGGTCCCATGCCTTTGTCATGAAAACTTAGTCGTTCTGGCCATATACCGGTATCAAGTACACCGATAACAACGTTAGAACCCGAGTCAGACTCGGATACAAGATTAGCTGGAGCAGAAGCTGATGAATCCAACCCCAGAAAGTGAGGTGAGCGAGTGGTATGAAGTTGGCGAAGTCCGTCGGGTAAAACTGAGAGAACCCCTCGGCGATTTGCCAGTTCTTGGGCCTCTTCTGCAGTGAGTCTTGCCGAGAAGCCATCGAAAACAGTTTTGTACACATGAAGGAACTCCAGATCAGTGGTTTCTACTTGGATGCTGTTGGATTTTGCAGAGTTAAGAGGATTCGAACTTAGGCTTCTAAGGGTGGAACCATACCAGTGCTCAATATCAGAAAAAGCAGATGGTTTCATATCATTTTGAACTCTAATAATGTAGGACTGCTTGTTTCCAGAGATTATATTAGCATCAGTGAGTGTTAAGAAGAGAGAACAAGTAAGAAAGAGAGAAGCTTGAAGAGAGTGGCATCGACCCATTTAGGAAAGAAGTGACAGTTTCTATACTTGGGTACGTATATATCCCTATACTTGTAGAAGAGTTCGGAGAAAAAGACAAGAGTTGGAAATTGAAATTGAAACGCCTAATGCCTGCGAGCTTAGCATGACGAAAGAGAAGGCGAAAAGCATGATCTTTTTGTGGTAACCAAAATTTCGCTTTACATGCTTTCTTGTCACCGAAGTGGACGGTCTTTATAAATT